>NW_028227265.1:77955192-78555192 GCF_978045245.1 Mus caroli | reverse complement strand
AAGCTTCTCACCATTTACTTTGATGTTGGCTACTGGTTTGCTGTAGATTGCTTTTATCATGTTTAGGTATGGGCCTTGAATTCCTGATCTTTCCAAGACTTTTATCATGAATGGGTGTTGGATCTTGTCAAATGCTTTTTCCGCATCTAACGAGATGACCATGTGGTTTTTGTCTTTGAGTTTGTTTATATACTGGATTACGTTGATGGATTTCCGTTATTGAACCATCCCTGCATCCCTGGGATGAAACCTACTTGGTCAGGATGGATGATTGTTTTGATGTGTTCTTGGATTCGGTTAGCAAGAATTTTATTGAGGATTTTTGCATCAATATTCATAAGGGATATTGGTCTGAATTTTTCTATCTTTGTTGGTTCTTTTTGTGGTTTAGGTATCAGAGTAATTGTGGCTTCATAGAATGAGTTGGGTAGAGTACCTTCTGTTTTTATTTTGTGGAATAGTTTGTGAAGAACTGGGATTAGATCTTCTTTGAAGGTCTGATAGAACTCTGCACTAAACCCATCTGGTCCTGGGCTTTTTTTGGTTGGGAGACTATTAATGACTGCTTCTATTTCTTTGGGGGATATAGGACTGTTTAGATCATTAACCTGATCTTGATTCAACTTTGGTACCTGGTATCTGTCTAGGAACTTCTCCATTTCATCCAGGTTCTCCAGTTTTGTTGAGTATAGCCTTTGGTAGAAGGATCTGATGGTGTTTTGGAGGTCTTCAGGATCTGTTGTTATGTCTCCTTTTTCATTTCTGATTTTGTTAATTAGGATGCTTTCCCTGTGCCCTCTAGTGAGTCTGGCTAAGGGTTTATCTATCTTGTTGATTTTCTCAAAGAACCAGCTCCTTGATTGGTTGATTCTTTGAATAGTTTTTCTTGTTTCCACTTGGTTGATTTCACCCCTGAGTTTGATTATTTCCTGCTCTCTACTCCTCTTGGGTGAATTTGCTTCCTTTTGTTCTAGTGCTTTTAGGTGTGTTGTCAATCTGCTAATGTGTGCTCTTTCTAGTTTCCTTTTGGAAGCACTCAGAGCTATGAGTTTTCCTCTTAGAAATGCTTTCATTGCGTCCCATAAGTTTGGGTATGTTGTGGCTTCATTTTCATTGAACTCTAAAAAGTCCTTAATTTCTTTCTTTATTCCTTCCTTGACCAAGGTATCATTGAGAAGAGTGTTGTTCAGTTTCCACGTGAAGGTTGGCTTTCTATTATTTATTTTGTTATTGAAGATCAGCTTTAGTCCATGGTGATCTGATAGGATGCATGGGACAATTTCAATGTTTTTGTATCTGTTGAGTCCTGTTTTGTGCCCAATTACGTGGTCAATTTTGGAGAAGGTACCATGAGGTGCTGAGAAGAAGGTGTATCCTTTTGTTTTAGAGTAAAATGTTCTGTAGATATCTGCCAGATCCATTTGATCCATAACTTCTGTTAGTTTCACTGTGTCCCTGTTTAGTTTCTGTTTCCATGATCTGTCCATTGGTGAAAGTGGTGTGTTGAAGTCTCCCACTATTATTGTATGAGGTGCAATGTGTGCTTTGAGATTTACTAAAGTTTCTTTAATGAATGAGGCTGCCTTTGTATTTGGAGCATAGATATTCAGGATTGATAGTTCCTCTTGGAGGATTTTACCTTTGATGAGTATGAAGTGCCCCTCCCTGTCTTTTTTGATGACTTTGGGTTGGAAGTCAATCTTATCTGATATTAGAATGGCTACTCCAGCTTGTTTCTTCAGACCATTTGCTTGGAAAATTGTTTTCCAGCCTTTCATTCTGAGGTAGTGTCTATCTTTTTCTCTGAGATGAGTTTCTTGTAAGCAGCAAAATGTTGGGTCTTGATTGTGTAGCCAGTTTGTTAGTCTATGTCTTTTTATCGGGGAGTTGAGTCCATTGATATTAAGAGATATTAAGGAAAAGTAATTGTTGTTTCCTGTTATTTTTGTTGTTAAAGTTGGCATTCTTTTCTTGTGGCTGTCTTCTTTTAGGTTTGTTGAGGGATTACCTTCTTGTTGTTTCTAGGGCGTGGTTCCTGTCCTTGTATTGGTTTTTTTCTGTTATTATCCTTTGAAGGGCTGGATTCCTGGAGAGATAATGTGTGAATTTGGTTTTGTCGTGGAATACTTTGGTTTCTCCATCTATGTTAATTGAGAGTTTGGCTGGGTATAGTAGCCTGGACTGGAATTTGTGTTCTTTTAGTGTCTGTATAACATCTGTCCAGGATCTTCTGGCTTTCATAGTCTCTGGTGAAAAATCTGGTGTAATTCTGATAGGCTTGCCTTTATATGTTACTTGGCCTTTTTCTCTTACTGCTTTTAGTATTCTATCTTTATTTAGTGCATTTGTTGTTCTGATTATTATGTGTCGGGAGGTATTTCTTTTCTGGTCCAGCCTATTTGGAGTTCTGTAGGCTTCTTGTATGTTCATGGGCATCTCTTTCTTTAGATTTGGGAAATTTTCTTCTATAATTTTGTTGAAGATGTTTACTGGTCCTTTGAGTTGAAAATCTTCATTCTCATCCATTCCTATTATCCGTAGGTTTGGTCTTCTCATTGTGTCCTGTATTTCCTGGATGTTTTGAGTTAGGATCTTTTTGCATTTTCCATTTTCCTTGATTGTTGTGCTGATGTTCTCTATGGAATCTTCTGCACCTGAGATTCTCTCTTCCATCTTTTGTATTCTGTTGCTGATGCTCGCATCTATGGTCCCAGATTTCTTTCCTAGGGTTTCTATCTCCAGTTTTACCTCATTTTGTGTTTTCTTTATTGTGTCTACTTCCCTTTTTAGGTCTAGTATGGTTTTGTTCATTTCCATCATCTGATTGGATGTGTTTTCCTGTTTCTCTTTAAGGACTTCTACCAGTTTGGTTGTGTTTTCCTGTTTTTCTTTAAGGACTTGTAACTCTTTAGCCATGTTCTCCTGTAGTTCTTTAAAGTCCTTCTTGATGTCCTCTACCATCATCATGAGATATGCTTTTAAATCCAGGTCTAGTTTTTCAGGTGTGTTGGGGTGCCCTGGACTGGGCGAAGTGGGAGTGCTGGGTCCTGATGATGGTGAGTGGTCTTGGTTTCTGTTAGTAAGATTCTTACCTTTACCTCTCGCCATCTGGTAATCTCTGGAGTTGTTATAGTTGTCTCTGTTCAGAGGTTGTTCTTCTGGGGATTCTGAGTATCCTCTGTCAGCAGACCTGGGAGACAGGCTCTCTCCTCTGAGTTTCAGTGGTTAGAGCACTCCCTGCTGACAAGCTTTCCCCTTAAAGGGAAGGTGTACAGATATCTGGGGTTTGGACCTCCTCCTGGCTGAAGAAGAAGGTGGAAAACAGGACCTTTCCCAGATGCTGTGTTGCTTTGGCAGGTCACAGAAGCTGTAGGCTTCTGTGGTACACACTCTCAGCTGTGCAGACTAAGTTCCTAAGTTCAGTGGAGTCCTGGATCCAAGATGTGCTCCCTGCTCCTGAGGCAGAGGGCTCCTGTGCAGGGCAGACCACTGTCTTCCAGCTAGGAGGGTGCCGGATGTCTGTGGCCCCAAAAGGGTGCTGCCTCAGCGGCTCTGTGGCTCCCGCCTGTCCCAGAAGCTGTCTGCCTCTGTGGTCCTCAGTCTTACCTGTACAGACTATGTTCGGCGGAGTCCCAGAGCCAAGATGGCGCTCCCTGCAGGGCAGGTCACTGTCCTCCGACTGGGAGGGTGCCGGATGTCTGCGGCCCCTAAAGGGTGCTGCCTCAGCAGCTCTGTGGCTCCCGCCTGTCCCAGAAGCCGTCTGCCCCCGTGGTCCCCACTCTGACCTGTACAGACTAAGCTCGGCGGAGTCCCGGAGCCAAGATGGCGCTCCCTGCAGGGCAGGTCACTGTCCTCCGACTGGGAGGGTGCCGGAAGTCTGCGTCCCCAAAAGGGTGCTGCCTCAGCGGCTCTGTGGCTCCTGCCTGTCCCAGAAGCTGTCTGCCTCCGTGGTCCTCACTCTAACCTGTAGACTAAGTTCGGCGGAGTCCAGGAGCCAAGATGGCGCTCCCTGCAGGGCAGGTCACTGTCCTCCGACTGGGAGGGCGCTGGATGTCTGCAGCCCCAAAAGGGTGCTGCCTCAGCGGCTCTGTGGCTCCCGCCTGTCCCAGAAGCTGTCTGCCTCTGTGGTCCTCACTCTAACCTGTAGACTAAGTTCGGTGGAGTCCCGGAGCCAAGATGGCGCTCTCTGCAGGGCAGGTCTCTGTCCTCCGGCTGGGAGGGTGCCGGAAGTCTGCGGCCCCAAAAGGGTGCTGCCTCAGCGGCTCTGTGGCTCCTGCCTGTCCCAGAAGCTGTCTGCCTCTGTGGTCCCCACTCTGACCTGTACAGACTAAGTTCGGCGGAGTCCCGGAGCCAAGATGGCGCTCCCTGCAGGGCAGGTCACTGTCCTCCGACTGGGAGGGTGCCGGAAGTCTGCGGCCCCAAAAGGGTGCTGCCTCAGCGGCTCTGTGGCTCCCGCCTGTCCCAGAAGCTGCTTGCCTCTGTGGTCCTCACTCTAACCTGTAGACTAAGTTCGGCGGAGTCCAGGAGCCAAGCGTTGTTGTTTTTTTAGTTGTTGTTTTGTTTTGTTTGGTTTGGTGTAGTTACTCTCCTTGTGTAAGAGATTTCATTCCTATATCCTCTGTAGGGCTAGATTAGTAGAAAGATATTATTTAAATTTGTGTTTGTCATGGAATATCTTGATTTCTCCATCTATAATTAGTTTTGCTGGGTATAATATCTTGGGTTTGGTATTTGTGTTTTCTTAGGGTCTGGATGACATCTGTCCAGGATCATCTGGCTTTTGGGGTCTTTGTTGAGAATTCTAATGTAATTCTGATAGGTCTGTCTTTATATGTTACTTGGCCCTTTCCCATAGAGCTTGTAATATTCTTTTTTTGTTCAGTTCTTTTGGTGTCTGGATTGATATGTGACAAGAGGATTTTCTTTTCTGGTCCAATCCATTTGGTGTTCAGTAGTCTTATTGTACATTTATGGCCATCTATTTCTTTAGGTTAGGGAAGTTTTTGGGGTCTTTGTTGAGAATTCTAATGTAATTCTGATAGGTCTGTCTTTATATATTACTTGGCCCTTTCCCATAGAGCTTGTAATATTCTTTCTTTGTTCAGTTCTTTTGGTGTCTGGATTGATATGTGACAAGAGGATTTTCTTTTCTGGTCCAATCCATTTGGTGTTCAGTAGTCTTATTGTACATTTATGGCGATCTCTTTCTTTAGGTTACGGAAGTTTTCTTCTATGATTTTGTTGAAGATGTTTTCTGGCCTTTCACCCTCTTTTATTCCTATTACTCTTAGGTTTGATCTCTACATAGTATCTTGAATTTCCTGAATATTTTGGGTTAGTAGCTCTTTATACTTTGTATTTTCTTTGACCAATGTATCAATATTTTCTATAGTATCTTTTATGCCTGAGATTCTCTCTTCTATCCTTGTATTCTGTTGATGATGTTCACATCTGCAGCTCCTGATCTCTTCCCTAAGTTGTTCATCTCCAAGGTTGCTTCACTTTGTGCTTTCTTTATTTTTTTCTATTTTAGTTCTTGGACCATTTTGAGCAATTCCTTCACCTGCTTTATTTTATTTTCTGTATTCCTTTGACCATTTATTTTTTTCTTCTTTATGAGCTTCTACCTATTTTCCTGTGTTTTCTTGTATTTCTTTAAGGGAGTTCTTTATATCTTCCTTAAAGGTCTCTATCATCTATATGTGATGGGATTTTAGGTCATTATGCTGCTTTTCTGCTGTGTTGGTGTATGTTGTGGTCAGAGAACTAGGATCTAAGGGTGCTGGATTACACGAGTTTCTGTTTCTTATCATCGTGAGCTTGTCTCTTGTTATCTCTGGTTTAACTGGCCTGGGTGCCTCTGACTAGAGCAGTCCTGCTTAGAGGCAGGTGATGTTGTTTCTGGGTTAGAGTGGGCCTCTTGTGTCTCTGGTTAGAGCAGGTCTCCTGTGTCCCTGGCTACTGCAGACATCCTGAAAAGCAGACAGGGTATGTCCATGGCTACTGTTGGCCTCTTGGGAGGCAAACAGTCTGTGGACTGTGGGAGGGTATCAGGCTGTTTGGTGATCTCGCCCAGATAGGAAGCAGTCTGAAAGAAAAGTGGAACTCACAGGGTCGGGTTAGGGGAACTGGGCTCCATGACTGTTCCAGCTGATGTGGCTATTTAGGCAAGATTCTCACTTATGATTTTGATCACTATGGACCTCCTAGGTGGCAAGCAATCTGTAGATATTGGATTGATTCTGGTTGCTGATATGGCCAGGATAGGAAGCACCACTTTTTCTTTATACATTCTCTTGTTGAGAAACATCTAGATTGCTTCAGTCTCTTACTGCTATGAAAACATCAGAAATGAACATGGCAGGTCAAGTAAGCATCTCTGTAGAACATCCTTTAGTCATATGCCTAAAAGTGGTAGAGCTGAATTTTGGAAGAGATTGATTCCCACCTTTTTGTGGTGCTGCCATATTGATTTTTATGGTCTCTGTACAAGTTTTCATTGCCAACAATAATGTAAGGTGAAGAAATGTATACCAGGAGATCATGTCCTCTAAATCAACAAAGAAATGTGCATATGTGCTCAAAGAGACTGATGTAGCAAGCACAGAGCCTACATGGGTCTTCATGAAGTCCTATGTATATATACTATAGTTGCAAGTTTAGTTTTACTATTATTATTTTTTTTGAGACTGGGTTACTTTGTGTAGGCCTAGATATCCTGGAACTAGCTCTGTAGACCAGGCTGGCCTCAAACTCATGAAGATCGGCCTGCCACTTTCTTCTGAGTGCTGAGACTGAAACAGAGAGCATCATAGCTTAGTATTTTTGTGGGACCCCTGACTATGAGAACAAATGCATTTCTGACTCTATTGCCTGCTGGTGGTGTTATTTTCCTCCTGTTGGGTTGCTGTGTCCAGCTTTGATATGATAGCTTCTGCTTCATTGTATTATATTTTATTTTGTCATGTTTCATTGTTATCACTAAGAAGTCTGCTCTGTTTAATGAGACACAGAAAGGGAGTGGATCTGTAGTGGAAAGAAAGAGGGAAGACACTGGGAGAAGCAGAGAGAGGGGAACTGTAATCAGGATAGATTGTATGAGAAAATCTATTTTAATCAAAGGAAAAATTAAAAACTTAAACATAAAAATGATTACAAGAATTATTGTGAAATAATACGAGGCTAACAATCAAATTCATACATTTATCCTAGTATTTTTGATTCATTAACCCATATGTGTGCATACTTAGGTATGAAATCACCACCACACTCAATTTAATGAATATGTTGAGAAATATTTCTTACCTTCCAAACTTGAGGAAGACATTAACATAGTTACTGTGATTAAATTTTATTTTCATTTAAAACCTTTTTTTCAGGGAAATATTTAGTTTGATATCTATGATTGAGTTTATATACATATAACAGTTGAAATTAATTCTGATTTTTTTTCAACTGTATCAACAGTTCTTTTGTATCTATACAATATAATTTTGGGTTCAAAGCTGCCAATCTTCTTTTCTGTGGACAGGGATACTTTAGTGGTTCAAGAATTTGCCTGTTGCCAATAAAACATTTACAGATACATGTTCACCAATCACTACTGGAAACGCTTTTACACTAATTTCTTTTTGGAAAATATAAAGCATATCTGAGTCTTATGGGCAGTGAAAGTTTACAGCTTTAATGAAGTTCAAAGTATTCCAGAGTAATTTTTTACCATTTCAAAAAGTCATTTACATGAGAATAACATTTCTGAATTTTAATACTTTGTATTGGATTCGTTCAAATATGTACATAGTGATGTGTTTAATTTTTCTTTTTTAATTACTGACATCCAAGTTCTGACCAGATGATCCACTAAGCTGTCCTTCAAGCAAGCAAGGAATTTCTATCCTTAACTACTGAATTCTTACATATTTTATCAACAAAACAGTTTTAAATGTTCAAGAACAATGTGATCAGGTTTATAATGCCAATGACCCCATTCCCAGTATCAACTTTTATCTTAGTTTCACTTCTGTTGTAATAAAATACTCTGACAAAAACAATTGAAAGGAGAAAGAGTTTGGTTTTGATAACAGTTCAAGGGTCCATTCCAGCATGGAGGGAAAGACATAGCTGTAGAAACTTGAAGCCATGGGTAACATTACATTACTTCCATAATCAGAAAAACATTGAATGCATTTTGTTGCTAAGTTGACCTTCCCTATTTACATAGCCCAAGAATCCTACTAAGGAATGCTGTCATCCATAAAGGGTAGGCCTGTTAACCCAACTCATTCAATCATTATAAACTCTAACCCAGATAAAATTAGATTGTGTTACTTATAAGAAACATCACATCAAATATATATATATATATATATATATATATATATATATATATATATATATATATATATAAATAATTGCCGGCCCCTTGGAAGTCCCCATAGTCTGAAGGCCTCCCAGGAAATCTGCACCCAGGGAAAAAGCCAAGGAACTCTCCTAAATAACCAGAGCAGCTGTGAACCTTAAGGAGCCCAGCAGATGTAACCCAATTGCTCTGCTCGAATTCCATCTCCCTTTCATCCTGTACTTTCCTTCAGGGCAGATCATCAACTTGTCTTCCCCTCTGAGGACCCCACAGTCTGAAGCCCTCCCAGGAGATCTGCTGCAGCCAGAGACACAGACCTCCCTGGAGACCTACAGCAGCTCAGGGACACAGGAGGCAGGCTCCAGAGAGAGACAAAGAAATAAAAAATATACAATGGAAAAAAAGAAATCATCTTCAATAAATGGTTCTGATCTAACTGGATGTCTGTATGTAGAAGAATGAAAATAGTCCCATATTTGTAACCTTGTACAAGGCTCACTTCCAAGTGGATCAAGGACCTCAACATAAAACCAGATACACTAAATCTAATAGAAGATAAAGTGGGAAAGAGCCTCAAACTCATTGGCATGGGGGCAATTTCCTGAACATAACACCAG
This sequence comes from Mus caroli, assembly GCF_978045245.1. Lineage (NCBI taxonomy): Eukaryota > Metazoa > Chordata > Mammalia > Rodentia > Muridae > Mus > Mus caroli. The sequence goes on along the minus strand of NW_028227265.1, from coordinate 78,546,216 downwards.
TGCCTCAAGCTTTAAGATCAACAATCAAATGGGACCTCATGAAACTGAAAAGCATCTGTAAGGCAAACGATTTTGTCAGTAAGACACATCAGTGACTACAGACTGGGAAATTTTTTTTTTTCACTAACCTTATATCTGACAAAGATCTAATATCAAAAATATATAAAGAACTCAAGAAATTAATCTCCAAAAAAGCCAAATAACCCAATTTAAACAAAATGGGAAATAGAGATAAACAGAGAATTCATAACAGCAGAATATCAAATGACCAAGAAGCACTTAAAGAAGTGTTCAAAGTCCTTAGTCATCAGGGAAATGCAAATCAATAATGACCCTGAGATTCTACCTCACACCAACCAAATGACAAAGATCAAAATCTCAAGTAACAGCACAAGCTAGTGAAGATATGGTAAAAGAGAAACACTCCTCCAATGCTGGTGGGATTGCAAACTGGTACAAGCACTGTGGAAATCAATCTGGAGGTGTCTTAGAAAACTGGATACTCCTCCATTGTTGGTGGGATTGCAAGCTTTTACAACCACTCTGGAAAACAGTCTGGCAGTTCCTTAGAAAATTGGACATAGTAATAACAGAGGATCCAGCAATACCTCTCCTGGGCATATATCCAGAATATGTCCCAACTGGTAAGAAGAACACATGCTCCACTATGTTCATAGCGGCCTTATTTATAATAGTCAGAAGCTGGAAAGAACCCAGATGGCCCTCAACAGAGGAATGGATACAGAAAATGTGGTACATTTACACAATGGAGTACTACTCAGCTATTAAAAAGAATGAATTTATGAAATTCCTAGCCAAATGGATGGACCTGGAGGGCATCATCCTGAATGAGGTAACACAATCACAAAGGAACTCGCACTATATGCACTCACTGATAAGTAGATATTAGCCCAGAAACTTAGGATACCCAAGATATAAGATACAATTTGCTAAACGCATGAAACTCAAGAAGAATGAAGACCAAAGTGTGGACACTGTGCCCCTTCTTAGAATTGGGAACAAAACACCCATGGAAAGAGTTACAGAGATAAAGTTTGGAGCTGTGACGAAAGGATGGACCATCTAAAGACTGCCATATCCAGGGATCCATCCCAAAATCAGCTTCCAAACGCTGACACCATTGCATACACTAGCAAGATTTCGCTGAAAGGACCCAGATATAGCTGTCTCTTGTGAGACTATGCCAGGGCCTAGCAAACACATAAGTGGATGCTCACAGTCAGCTTTTGGATGGATCACAGGGCTCCCATTTGAGGAGCTAGAGAAAGTACCCAAGGAGCTAAAGGGATCTGCAACACTATAGATGGAACAACATGATGTACTAACCAGAACCCCGGAGCTCTTGTCTCTAGCTGCATATGTATCAAAAGAGAGGCCCAATGGACATGCAAACTTTATATGCCCCAGTACAGGGGAACGCCAGGGCCAAAAAAATGGGAATGGGTGGGTAGGGAAGTGGGGGGGAGGGCATGGGGGACTTTTGGGATAGCATTGGAAATGTAATTGAGAAAATACATAATAAAAAATATTTTTAAAAAAGGAAAGAAAAAGGAAACTGGATGTAGATCTATCTGAAGACCCAGCTATACTACTACTGGGCATATGCTCCACCTTTGTTACAGGAAATATTAAAATCACCACCTGGCTCCAGCACTACTGCTGGGTACAAGAAGGCCACATGTTTCCAGCTGTGTGATCTCAACTCAGATCTCCTGAGTTCCCTTGGCAGATCACTGCCATGCCAGCTCCATGTAATGACTGTCTACCTTGTGGTCAGCCACCACAACACCCAGAAACCTGGTAGAAACAAAACTCTTGAAGCTTATAACTAACAAGTCAGATTTTTGATTCAATAAATTCTCAATTTCACAAGATGCCAATACAATAAACTCAGAACCAACTGATAATGTTAAAAGCTGCCCAACTAGATTAGACAAATTATCCCAATTATTCTAACCTTTATGATGTCATATCTACCTGTGGCTATTTAAAACCATGCTGGTTCAGGTTCTTCTTCCTGTCTGTCGGTTTTTTTTTTTTTAATTTTTTTTATTACATATTTTCCTCAATTACATTTCCAATGCTATCCCAAAAGTCCCCCATACCCTCCCCACTTACCTATCCTAAATCAGATAAGGGACTAATATCCAATATATATAAAGAACTCAAGAAGGTGGACTCCAGAAAATCAAATAATCCCATTAAAAAATGGGGCTCAGAACTGAACAAAGAATTCTCACCTGAGGAATACCGAATGGCAGAGAAGCACCTGAAAAAATGTTCAACATCCTTAATCATCAGGGAAATGCAAATCAAAACAACCCTGAGATTCCACCTCACACCAGTCAGAATGGCTAAGATCAAAAATTCAGGTGACAGCAGATGCTGGCAACAATGGAACACTCCTCCATTGTTGGTGGGATTGCAAGCTTGTACAACCACTCTGGAAATCAGTCTGGCGGTTCCTCAGAAAACTGGACATAGTACTACCGGAGGATCCAGCAATGTCTGTCGGTTTTTATCTTGGTTTCCTCTCCTCTCTCCTGAGAGGCTCTCTGTCTCTGCAACTCTTAGAACTGCCTCCCTTTTTCCTGTCCAATCAAATGCCTCCTGCTGCATGAATATTTTAGTGTGCTTGGACAGGGAAAACTCTGTCACATACCTTAACATAGGGGCACATGCTCCATTATGCTTATAGCAGCCTTATCTGTGATAGCTAGAAGCTAGAAACAACCCAGATGTCTCTCAATCAAAGAATGAATGCAGAAAATGTGGTTCATTTACACAATGGAATATGATTCAGATATTAAGAAGGAGGGCATCATGAGTTTTGGAGATTAATTGATGGGACTAGAAAATATCATTTTCAGTGAAGTAACTCAGACCCAAAATGACATGCGTGGTATATACTCACAAATAAGTGGATATTAGCCCCCCAAAAGTAGTAAGTGCATATTATAAGGTCAACAGAACTCAAGAAGGTTACAAAGCCAAGGGCTCAATTGAGGATACTTCAATCCCACTTGGGAAGGAGAAGTAATCATAGGAGGTAGAGCACAGAGGGCCTTGGCTTAAAGAGGGGAAATGGAGGAGGGGGGGGGCAAGATCAGGTATGCAGAGAGGGGAAACAGGAGAGAAGCCCTGAGGGCTAGCACAATGAAAGGAAATATGTAACCTGGGGGACAGGGGTGGCTAGAAGGTGGGGATACCTTCTAGAAAATACCATAGACCTTGGAGGTGAGAGACTCTCAGGTTTCAAAGGGAATGGACCTTAGATGAAATGCCCTACAGTGAGGAGAGGGAACTTGTAGAGTCCATCTCCAGAAGAGACAGGGCATTAAGTGGAGGAATTGGGCTGCCATTCTACAGTCAAAAACTCTGACTCAGAATTGTTCCTGTCTCAAAGAACTGCAGGGGCAAAAATAAAGAGAGACTGAGGAAAAGGTGGTTCAGTGACTAGCACAAATTGGTATCCATCTCAAAGGACTGTTCAAAGCCTTGACACTACTACTGATGCTATGGTGTGCTTAGACAGGAGCCTACCATGGAAGTCCTCAGAGAGGCCCAATAAGCAGCTGACTGAGACAGACACAGATACTTACACAGATACTATTGGACTGAAGTCAGTGACCCCTGTGGTTGAATTAAGGAAATGCTGGAAAAAGCTGAGGAATTGGTGACCTCATAGGAATAGAAGCAGTCTAAACTAGCCTGGAACCCTGAGATCAATTAACTGAGATCAATCTAGTAGTCTTCATATCTCTGATAATCTTCTTGCAATTTCTGTTTGTTTGTTTGTTTGTTTGCTTACTTGTTTGTGATTGTGTGTAGGGAGTGTGTGTGTGTTTGTGTCTTGTATGTAAATTTTCTTGTTTTGCTAAAATTAGTATTGCACCCAGGACTTGGAACATAATAAAGAAACAGTGTAGAACTAAGCCATAACACTGCCCTTGTCAATTACTTTTTATCTGGTAAACAGATCTTCATAAGTTGCTCATGGTGGCTTGAACTATGATGTAGAAGAACAGGCTATGAACCTGTCATCCTTCTGGCTCAGCTGCCACTCTAGCAAGTATTACAGGACTGAGCCAGACATATTTTTATGTTTATCAGAATTTGCTAGCATGATTTTAAAACTATGACAAATATTATTAAAAAAATTCAACATAGTGTGCCTATTGATATATTAACCAGCTTATTATTGTCAAGTGAGCTTTGATGTACTTTATGATACAGCTGTCACTGAAACGTGTGTGAATGTGTTCATAAATCAGTAATTGTTACAATAAGCATAAACAATAGGATGTAATTAGCTTCTATAGAAAAATTTAATCTCTCTTTTGCTCATGGATAAAGTTTTAGAACATAATAAGTTTGGATTGCAAAGGTTAATTACATCTGTTTCAACAAGGTAGCCTGCATAGTGACTGTAGATTACAAGCAATTACAATGCAGGAAGTAAGAATAAACCAAATCGTAGATATTGAAAAAAATAGAATAACAAAAATTATTTTTAGTTGTACATTTTTAATGGAGAGTGTAGAGTGATCCATTAGTAGTTAAAAGTACATCATATTTATCTTACAAATGACTCAAGACATCTGGGTTCTTTCCAGCTTCTGGCTATTATAACTAAGGCTGTTATGAACATAGTAGAGCATGTCCTTCTTAACAGTTGGAACATCTTCTGGATATATGCCCAGAAGAGGTATTGCGTGATCCTCCAGTAGTACTATGTCCAATTTTCTGAGGAACTGTCAGACTGATTTCCAGAGTGGTTGTACAAGCTTGCAATCCCACCAACAATGGAGGAGTGTTCCTCTTTCTCCACATCCTTGCCAGCATCTGCTATCACCTGAATTTTTGATCTTAACCATTCTGACTCGTGTGAGGTGGAATCTCAGGGTTGTTTTGATTTGCATTTCCCTGATGATTAAGGATGCTGAACATTTTTTCAGGCGATTCTCAGCCATTTGGTCTCCTTTAGGTGAAAATTCTTTGTTTAGCTCTGAGTCCCATTTTTTTAATATGGTTATTTGGTTTTCTGGAGTCCACCTTCTTGCGTTCTTTATATATATTGGATATTGGTCTTCTATCTGATACAGGATTGGTAAAGATCCTTTCCCAATCTGTTGGTGATTTTTTTGATGCTGTCTTTTGCTTTACAGAAGCTTTGCAATTTTATGAGGTCCAGTCTTACAGCACAAGCCATTGCTTTTCTATTCAGGAATTTTTCCTCTGTGCACATATCTTTGAGGCTTTTTCCTACTTTCTCTTCTATAAGTTTCACTGTCTCTGGTTTTATATGGAGTTCCTTGATCCACTTAGATTTGACCTTAGTACAAGGAAATAAGAATGGATCACTTCCCATTCTTCTAGATGATAACTGCCAGTTGTGCCAGCACCATTTGTTGAAAATTCTGTCTATTTTACACTGGATATTTTTAGCTCCCTTGTCAAAGATCAAATGACCATAGGTGTGTGGGTTCATTTCTGGGTCTTCAATTCTGTGCCATTGGTATACTTGTCTGTTGCTATACTAGTACCATGCAGTTTTTATCACAATTGCTCTGTAGTACAGCTTTAGGTCAGGCATGGTGATTCCATGAGAATATATCATATATTATTGAGAAGAGTTTTTGCTATCCTAGGTTTTTTGTTATTCCAGATGAATTTGCAAATTACCCTTTCTAATTCGTTGAAGAATTGAGTTGGAATTTTGATGGGGATTGCATTGAATCTGGACACCCCAACACACACTGAAAAGCTAGACCCGGATTTAAAAGCATATCTCATGATGATGGTAGAGGACATCAAGGAGGACTTTAATAAATTTAAATATTTCTAATTATTTTAATTACATTTTGCATGACCATGGTAACTTATGAGAATTTTGATAGCAGATATCTCAGAGGGTGAGCACACAAGCATTAAGGTGGGGACAGAGACACGAACGATGTAGCAGAAGCTGAGAGTATGCATCTCCATCCACAAACACAAAGCAGACAATGAATTATTGGTAAAGGCTATCTATGGCTTTGCCAAACTCAAGAGCAGCCCTGGTGACAAACCTCTTCAGAAAGGTCACACTTCCTAAAACTGTTAAGAGTTTCATGAACCAAATTTGAGACCAAGATTTCAACTATATTAGCCTATGGAGGCCATTTTCATTAAAACCACTAAATAAATATTATTGATACAATATTTGATAAATTTCAGTAAGAGATATCTATGTATATGAATTTGACACATATTTATCAATATATATCAGTACATACTGTATGCATGTATATTTACTTTCTGTGTGTTAACATTGAGCTTTTAGGAGCTACTATATAAACATGTAATTTATGTTATTACTTTGCATAATAATGGGCACATATGCTTATATATGTGACTACTTAGCAGAGAGTGGCATTCCTTGAAAGGATTAAAAGGTTTAGAATTTGAGGCCTTGTTGCAACAGGTGTGCCCTTGTTAGAGTAGTTGGGCCACTGGGGCTGGGATTTGAAGACCCCAAAGCTCATGCCTGGCTCAGGCTCTGTGTCTACCTGTGTGGAGAACTGGGCTATGCACAGACAGGCTGGTCTCCAGTTGAGCTGAGCCCTGAACCCCAGAAATTGTGATAATTCACCTACATAACATGGTAGGAGTTCCCTCATGCTCCTGGAACTCTGGTTTCTGCCTAAGTTACCACCCTCCACAGCCCCCACAAGAGAAGCATGCCTAGAAGTCATGAAGGCAATAGCCCAAGCTTCTGACCATCAGGTTAAACTCCTCCCCAGTTACCTAGCAACAGGAAAGACCATAAAAAGGGCTGTTCAGCCCCTGCTTGATCTCTTGTCTACTTCCTTCTTCTTCTCTCCTCTCTTCTCCTCCCTCTTTCTCTCTAGCCTTTCCTCTCTCTCTCTCTCTCTCTCTCTCTCTCTCTCTCTCTCTCTCTCTCTCTCTCTCTTCCTCCCTCCCTCCCTCCCTCCCTCTCTCCCCCTCTCTCTTTCTACCTTCTTTCTTTCTCCCTGCCTTTCTATAATAAAGCTCTAAAACCATAGAGAGTCTGTTCATCAAGGCTGTGCTCACTCTCCTCAGTGTTGGGAATCTCTTCCCTCATCCCTCTCTCTTGTCACCCTCAGTGGCTTTAGCAAAGTAGCTCAGGGACTCCCTGGGCCTTTAGGAAAGTAGCTCTGGGGCTCCCACGTAGGCCTTCCCCTTGCCACCCCCTGAAGAGTGGGTCAGAGGCTTAGATGCCCACTCAGGGATGAGTGGAAGGTATATAGCATCCCTCCCATTCCTGACTGACAAGAGCATAGGTGGAACTCTGGCAGGGTGTGAGTCTTCCCCTCTCCCTCTTCCCCAGGGCCCCCCTTTTTTAGTTCCCAGCATACCTGTGGATCAGGATGTATCCCTCAACTATAGCTCCTGCACCTGCCTCCAGGCAGCTACAGTTCCCTGTCTTGATGATAATGGACTAACTCTCTAAGATTATTATCAAGTCTACAATTAAAGACTCTATTTTTATGAGACGCATCTCTTCACAGCAATAGAATAGTGACTACATCCAAAGTTGCTATCAGGAAACAGATAATTACTCTTATGGGCCTGACCATACTGTTTATTGAAGGTATGTGGAAGCTTCTGATGCTTACAGCACCATTGCATCAGCACTGTTGGACTGAGCATGTGGTCCCCAATGGAAGAGTTAGAGAAATGACTGAAGGAGTTGAAGGGGTTTGCAACCCCATAAGTTTGCAACCAACCAGTACCCAAGAGCTCCCTGGGACTAAACCACTAACCAAAGATTCCAAGTTGAGAGACCCATGGCTCCAGCTGCAAATGAAGCAGAGGATGGCCTTGTCAAGTTTCAACTGGAGGAGAGGCCATTGGTCCTGTGAAGGCTCAATGCCCCGATGTAGGGGAATGTAAGAGTGGGGAGGCAGGAGTGGGTAGATGGGTGGGGTACACCCTCATAGAAGTAGGAGGAGAGAGGATGGGTTAGGTGTTTTCCATGGAGTCAGGGGGACCAGAAAAGGGGATAACATTTGAAATGTAAATAAGGAAAATATTCAATAAAAACAAGGAAAAAAAAGAAAAGAAAAGAATTTGTATCTTTAAGGAGAGGCTTAATGGTCACCATAGTAGTAACATGGAGGAAGGATGGTACTAAGGACAATTTGAACTGTGGGATTAGCAACTTAAGTTTCAGAGGGATAAATATTAATAAGTAGCCCAGAGGCCATTCTTGTGATATTATGGCAGCTGCTTTTGCTCTTGTCGTAATGTTCTGCCTAAGCATAAATTAATAATTTTGGATTAATGGTTTTGACTGAGAAGATTTTAAGACAACCAAGTATTTTATTTTGTTATTAATAATCACTCATATGTAGATTTAAAATGAAAAGGCAGAAGTTGGAAACATTAAATACAAAATATATAGTGAGGGAAAAAAGAAAACCAAAGTGGCAAAGTGGTGTTGCAGCCAAGTCCTATGCTCAAGACAATAAAAAGGTTAAGAAAAGCATGATGCTAAATTAGTAAAGGGAGTGGTGATCTTAAGGCAAGACCCCAGACAGCTTACATTCCAACTTAAGAAAAAGATTAAGTAATGAGGAAAACCATCAACACAGAAAGTCTATGCAGCTATATTTGAGTGAGCTTGTTTTGTAATAACTCTAGCACCCAGCAAAACCTGGCCATGTGGTTATAGCTTTAGAGTCATGTATACAAGAAAGATACCGATAAAACAAGCCATTACAGCCGTGCAAGTATTAGGGCTATCACAACATTGAAGCCCATGGAGGCTTTTGCATGAATCTGTGATGGTAAAGCCAGAATTTATTGGAGTCTCCTAAGTTGTTGCAGATACCAGAGTCATAGGATACCAGCCCAGGAGAGCTGCTAACAGAATATAAAATCAAACCATGAAAAGAGAGGTATGTTGTAGTCAACCAAGCTGGAAGCAGTTGGAGTACTGAAGACTCTTTTGACATCAGACATGGAGATGAAGAATTTAAAATTTCCCCTGCTGCTTTTCAGATTTGCTTTTGTCCAGTAGTTTTTCTTTATATCTTTCATTCTTCCCTTTTGGAATAGTAATGTATGTTCTGAGCCACTGCATGGTATAAGTATGTGATCTGTTTCTTGATTTTGATTTTGCAGAGGGTTATAGTTATGGGATTACCTTGAGTCTCAGAAGAAATTTGGGACTTTAAACTATATAAACGCTTAAACACTATTGAGACTGTGATAGATAAGGGGGACTTTTTAAGTTTAAGAGAATTTATTTTTGCACTATTGTAAGAATATCTGTTATTTACCTGGTGTAATTGTCACCTTGGAGGCTTACTGATGAAAAAGTTCACCCTTTCTAATTCTTTCTGAACTCCAGCTAGAAGCCACAACTCAGCTCTTCTGCCTCAAATGCCTCTCCAAGTGAACTCATTCAATCTGGCTTCTCTCAGCTTTTTACTGAGTTGCCCTGATTGGCTTCAAACTAACTCTGGCAATGTATTCTAATCTTCGGGCTCCTTCTTATTATCTGGCTTCAACAGTCTCTGCTGATCTGCACTGGATTGTATGAACTCAGGAATGAGCTCACCTTCCATACACTGCACTAACTGCACCCACTCCGTACTGACTCAACTTCCAACTAACTAATGAACTACCTGTACTCTCTCTTCCTGCCCTGCTTTTAAATATCTTTACACCTGAAAGTTGGCCTTGTCCTATATCTCTCACTTATTTAGTCAAAACATTTTCTGATTTTTTTTACTTTGTCTGTCCCTCAAGTAGATGTCATTGTTTAGGATTAAAGTTTTCTACTAAAAGTGTCCTGACAAAGAAATTAAAGGTGTGTACTATAGGTATGTCTATATTCTAGCTGGATCACACAGACCTGGAAGGATTGAAACAGAACAAAAATGGTGCTGGATTAAAATCCTTCTACACACTATGAAATGGCTGTAGCCTATGGGGTCATTGAGTGAAGTGGTGTTTTGAATAAGAACAGCCCATATAGGTTGATATATTTGAATTCTAAGTCACTAGGGAGTATCACTCTTCCATAGATTCAGGTCACTAGGAGATGTGACTTTGTTTGAGTAGGTATCACCTTGTTGGAGGAACAAGGTCTGAGCTTTGAGGTTTTAAAAGCCCAGGTCAGTCTCAAGCTCTTTCTATTGTCCTAAAGACTAGGATATAGTTATTAGCTACTGCACCAGCACCTGCCTGTGTGCCACCATGTTCTGAGCCTTGGCGATAATGGATAAAATCTCTGAAATATTAAGTGAATGCCAAACTAAACACTTTCTTTCATAAAAGTTGCCTTGGTCATGGTGTCTTGTCTCTTCATAGCAAAACCATCAACCAAAGTGTGTACATGTGGAGGGATCCATGACTCCAGTTGCATATGCAGCAGAGAATGGCCTTGTGGGTCATCAGTGGGATGCAAGGCCCTTGGTCCCGTGAAGGCTTGATGCCCTAGTGTAGGGGAATGCCAGGGCCAGGAAGTAGGAGTGGGTGGGTTGGTGAGTGGGTGGAAGAGACAAGGAAATAGTGTGTTTTCAGAGGGGAAACAAGGAAAGGGGATAACATTTGAAATGTAGATAAAGAAAATATCTCATAAAACAAAAACAAAAACAAAACAATGACTAAGACAATACAAGATTTGATTTAAATTTTAAGATTAGCTTTCTAATGATTTATAAATACAGAGAAGAATTTTTCATCAACTTAACAAAATTATCAATGAGGGGACAGTAAAGAAACTTAAGCGAGATGCTGTGTCTAGAAAGGTGTTGACAAGGGTAAATTGCTCCAGGTACATCCACAACTTAGAAATCTGCCTACTGGTTTATCAGTACTTAACGGTCATGGATGGCCATGATCACAATGTTAGATATTAACTGATTTCTTAGTATGTACCCTTATAAACATTGTAGCGTTTTGCCTTTGTTGTTAAGGAGCAACTAAATGTAGATGCAGTGTGATGATTACGTGAATTAGGCATTGTAATCAACATAAATGAAAGAAGAAATCATCATCTGCCTCTCACATTCTACATGTGTTGTTATGATAGGTTCAAGGGCCATCCTGAGCAACACTGTGCTTAAATAATAGAACGAGACATTGCTTACCCTGGTGGAGCACCACTTTTAAAGATACGGTTTGTGCTCCTTTTTTTTTTTTTCATTCTTATTAGCTTAATATTTTATTTTTCCACATTTATTGTGTGAAAACTTTATTTTTATAAAGAATTTTTACTAATTTTCTAGTAATTGTCTAGGCTCTTTCTTTATATCAAGTGATTCCTTTCTCAATGCATGACCCTTCTGTATTCTTGTGTGAGCAGTGAATTTAATTATAGGTACTCACCAGAGTAAAATTATTTTAAAAATGTTATTTATCTTATCCTTATATCCTTAAAATGAGTACATATGCTATTTAATTTTAATTTAATATGCATTGTTTTAACAAGTAAAAGGGAACACTCACATAGTAAGTCAGGACAATTTTGTTTACTTGGCTATTAACTTGACCAATGACTACCATGTTTTTGTGCATAGTTTGGTCCCTTGAGGCATAATTTAATAGTTTTACTACATAAGTTCAAGGTTTAGAAACATAAATTTAGCTTCTCTTTCCATTCAAACATTCTAGCATTACTTGAATCAAACAACTTTTTATTTTCTTCCTTAATTAATACTAGGTCTACAAAAGTTTAAAAACATTTAATGAGAGGTATAATTGAAACAGATTATTTAATTATGACTCTACAAGGGAAAATAATCTACATTGGAAAAGACATTCTACTTGCATGAAAAGCTAAGTTTAACATTGTTTGACTTTGTGTAATCATATTTAAGTATACATTTGGCAGGATGCAAGAAATTCTCTCAGCTCTAACTCAGCATATGAACAGTAAGCATATGTATAATCTGGGTAGGGTTTTTTTTTTGTTGTTGTTGTTGTTGTTGTTGTTGTTTATGATTACTCACAATGAGATTGCTCCCTCAGGTGTGCCACTAGATGAAATTTGAGCTGATAAATAAAGCATGTTTAACTTCTAAATACATATCTTGTTCTATGGCACAGAGACATGTAAAAAATATATAGCTAAATAACATTGTACAACTCCCTACCTCTGAATAAAATGAATAATCCTGACAGTGTGATTTCATATGCTTGATGCTCTTGTTAATATTTTACAGAAAAATAACATAATTCTTTATAACAAATGCATAAATAATAGTCACATTTTACATGAACCCAATCACCCTTGCTTACTTCATATAAATGTATAAATGTATATATATATATAATCATAATACATATTCTTCACATAAATGTATACTCTCTTGCCATTCATCTTTATATACATTAGAATGTACACATATTTTAAATATGTCATATTTTAAAACTGAGCCTATGCCTCTGTACAACTTTTCTCTTTGGCCCAATATGCACTTTTATTCTTTTTTTCGGGGTGGGGCGTTGAAGCAGGGTTTCTCTGTATAGCCCTGGCTGTCCCTGTCCTGGAACCCACTCTGTATACTAGGCTGGCCTTGAACTCAGAAATTTACCTGACTTTGCCTCCCAAGTGCTGGGATTAAGCAATTTCATTATTTGTGAATCAGGAGGAAAAGTAAATATGGAAGAAGTGAATAATAATTTTGTAACAGATTCTAAATAAAGTAATGTTGGCATTTATCATTATTACAGATAATGATAGAAAGCATTAAAAGAAATAAAGTTTGAAAACCTTTAAAAGAATCATAATTGTACATAGTAGACATGCATTTAAAAATTATACAATAGACAAATATATAAAACATATATATTATACAATGAATTATTAAACATTTTGTCTATTATGATTATGCTAATACATTCTTAGGTATTTATTGCAGAAACTCTAACCTTAGAAAATATTAATTTCATATTTTATACTACGAATCTCTAGGGACAAGTCAGAAGTGGTAGCACTCATGTGAAATGATAGCCACTCTTTGCGCTTAGGTGGAAGGATTATAAACTTACGATGTTCATGGGCTGGATATTGACACATGACTACAGAATTAATATTGAAATTGTTATTTTGTGTCAGGTAAGTGCTCAGTGAAAAATAACTTTATCATGTCCACCTCAGTATGGATTAAGTAATCATTTTACTCATGGAAAATAGCTAATGATTAAATTTAATGGGTTTAGGGTAGGATTAAATGATTGATAGCATAATTGCAAATCTTTGACATAAACTCGTTTCCTTCTTGCTTCTTGGAATATTACCTATATCCCAACAAAGATCCAATATTGATTTCTAGCTTCTGATTTATATTTAAATGAATACCTTTTTGGAAAAATATGGCTATTCTTTCTGAACAACGTGGGTAAAATAGGAAGAAGGAGATAAAAGGCAAGTCACCTGGGAGATGACCTATCCATTTCCAGTGCTAATGTCACCTTCTGTGACACCACTCATCTTTATGGTAGGCCAAATTCAAACATGAGGGTTCAGAGCATTTAATATTATTTAAAATATCTAGGGACTCTTTTAAAAGATCTTGTACTGAAATTTATTCAGTTATAGATCCTTTCCAAAAACACTAAATATTAGGCCTAGATGGTGACATTTTAACCCAGAAGAAAATTCTGCATAAAAGTTTTTACTTTTGAGATTAATTTTGAAATTCAGATCAAGTAAGTGCAGATTCACAGTTTGGTTTTACAATAATAGTTTAGAACCATCGATAACACCAGTCTTTTTTTCTACAGACTTATCTCTTTAAAAAATCATCCCATGAGTTTGAGAATAATTTATTTGATAAGAAGCAAATACTATTAACCCATTTTCAAACTGAGTAGAAAATATGTCAAACAGACTTATTGAAGGCATTTCATGAATTATAGATGCTGGTAATACAATTTATGCTTTTTCTTTTACAATTTGAAGAATTAAATAATTTTGTGGTTTTAGCATATTCATAAAATTAATGTTAAAACAATTCAATAACATAATATTCTATTTATTATGACATTTGCTAAATTATGGATAATTTTAATTAAAGTAAAGCTGTTAGGATAAATTTTATATATATTTCACATATTCTAATGAGAGTAATACATGATGACTATATTTTCTTAAAGTAAATATTGAATTTTAACTGAGGAAACCCAACTTGATATTTGTATATTTATTACTTTGATTTTCTTACAGGTTTTATCTTTCCCTTTATACGCAGTCTTAAAAAAGACAAATATAAGTTTATGTTAAGTGTATGTTTTATCCTGTCGTAATGAAAGTTTAATTATATTTAATATACCAAACCAAAATGTGCTCATTGAATAGTTTCTGGTCAACTGACAACATTAATGAGAAAGCAAATTTCATCATTGTATTACCATTTCTATTGATTTAGCTGTTAACATTTTGTTTTAATTAGGTACTTTTAATAAATATTTAAACAAACTTAAATATAATCATTTCATGTAAACTTCTACCTTTATTCATGAAAACCTGATGTATAAATATTTAAAATTATAAGAAACTCTTTCTATAATACTTACACTGTGTTTCAATTTCCTCCAATGAACTAATAGCTTCATTTAAGGATAGTCATCATTGGTTTGCATTGAAATGATACATTTTATCTCAAATGTTTAATTGAATTTTTAAAAAACTGTATTTAATGAAAATTAGTGCTAAGAACAAGGTATGCATCTTTGGTTTTCTGTTCATCCAATGTCTATTGTTCATTTGTTTTGTTCTGTGGATCAATTAAGAGAGCAATAGAGATATTTCCACTTCAAAGTTCAAAGGGCATCAAAATGTAGTCAGTTGCAGCTATGAATTAATTATTGCTACTTTTTTATGCATAAAGAACCTGTGTCAAATTCTGTAACCTTGATCTCACAATCAATGCCATATAGTGTTGCATTAAAATACCAGATGTTGTCAATTTGCAGCTTAAATTACACACAAATCTAAGATATGCCTTGCTTACATTTATACAGAAAATATTGATTCTTAACTGAAAACAATGAGTAAGTAATTATAAGGATCATTACAGAATTTCAATTAAAATTGGCTGTTAAAATATTCCTAATCTCTATTTGAAGATAAATATTTTTTACTACTTCCATAAATTGGATTGAAGAAATTTTGCCTATAAGAAAGTTCTTAGATTTAAAAATTGCAAAGAAATGAAACATCATTAATAAATATAAAGCTAGGTATATAGTTACACACTAAGGACAGGATGACACTACTTTTGCTTCCTCAGTGAAAACATTGATACACTGTAATGTCTATACCATCCTGGGGACTCTGGGGACTCATTCTTTTAATCTCACCTCTCCAGCAGTGATGGAAGAATGAACAGGACTATTTAGTGAGGTTATTGCTTAAGGAAAGCCACTAAAGAAGCTATAGTTGTAGTTTTGTTAAAATTAAAAAAAGACACGATTTTAAGTGAAAAAATATGTTCGATAAAATAAAACATAGCATTCTGAGACAGTATAAATCATTTTGTCACTTCATATAGACTTTTGCTTCTGATTATCTGTAACCTTGATTCTCATGAGAGGTTTAAATGCACTCATCTTTGAGAGTAAAATACAGAAATTTACCAATGTTTACCTGTCAGTCTTCCTCAACCATTGCACATAATTATGACCTTCTCTGACTACAATACACCAGCTGCACACAGATTTCATTAGGATATTGACAGTTTTACAACTATTTTCAGATCTGCAACTATTTCCCTGTATCCCTATCTATGTTTCTCAATATCTGTTTGTCTATATACATTTGAAATACAAAACTCAGTTGACCTTTGGTTATTAAGATTTCAGAAAAAGACATATTTGATACATTTTAAAGAACCATTCTCTGCATGTCATAGGAATTGAAGCTCCTCAAATCTTTGAGACCAAGTCCTTCACAATGGATTTTGAACGGGTGGTTTAGAGATTTATATTTCATAAATTGCTGTCACTAGATTGTTCTGTTGAGAAAGTTGAGTTTGGCGACTATCATAAACTTCTTGGGATGTAGCATTCACCCAGAATTGGGTGGCATTTGAGAATATACCTTGAGTTGGTTGTACTGCAGAAACACATTACATGCCTACAATTCTTCTGCAGATTGATCTGGAAGATTCCATTGGTCTGACTGATATTCATTGTCCACTCCTGAAAACTATCAGTAAATGAAAAATCTGAAATAGCTTCAAGTTATTGTTAACAGAATGTAAGCTGCCCAGGATTTGCAGAATGATTGCACTGCCCTTCTTAACACTACTGCTTTTTCCTTGTCAAGACACTATGCACTATAAAATATTGTTAAGATGAAATGGTCTGCAATGTCAAGATTTTCTGTGCATTGAAAACCATAAAATTTCATTTTATGATGGACCTACTACTCCATGTTAATAAACACTAATATCTTAACATTTAAAACATAAATTTCTCTTTGAGCAGTTTAGAATAGAAGCTCCCACTTTTTCTAAAATCGTGCTGTATTTGAGACTGTAACATGGTACTCTATTTTGGGATGCTTGTTTAGTTATTCTGTGCAATATTTATTTTAGTATGCTGTTCTGTTATCAGCAGAGTTTCTATGTCAGTAAGTGGAACACTAAATTGAATAATAAAAAAAATGTCCAAAGTTCTGGTCATTACTGCCTAGAAAAGAATAGAAAATGAAGAGTTGACTGACTATGGTATTGATGAGTTAAATTTCTGGAATCTTGGAACAGACAGAACACTACGCCTGTCACAGTGGACAAAGGGATCCATTAGTCTGAGAAAAGTAATTGTTCAGGTTATAGATGAAGTGCTCTACTTTCCAATTCTATGCTAAACTTTGGAATTGATATTGAGAATTATTTTTAAATGAAATAAAAATTCAATCGATTTCCCTAACGTATCACTAAGAACATTTCAGCTTTACATTGTTACACTGCATACTTTATTTTTACCTATTTGAATGGCAATCTGGTTTGCTTATTAATTTATAAAACTAAATTGGTGATTTGGATATATAGAATTATACTAATTCAGGAGAAAGAATGATACAGCTGTAACTATTAAAAATAAGTCAGACAGTTTTACTATAAATATTTTCTCAAAATAAGAAATTGGTTAAATTGCAGACAAAAGAAAACGTAGCCCTGATATGAAAAGCCTCCTTCCCCAATCTCTTCCTTATTTCTTTTGTAAAGGTTGCAATAACTTGCATATGAAATTTAGTAGTTAGTTTAAAAATACATAAATTAGGATGAATAGAGAAATGATTGAATGCTATTGAGCTGACCAATATGGGAATTTAACATTTAAGCAGTTTTTCATTGTAATCAAATAAAATTAATAAGAGATTAATTCCAGTGATCAAATAATATGTGAATTGTTCATTCACAGAACAGTCCTATAGCTGAGGTTCCAGTCTCATGTTCTCACGCATCACTGGATGCAAACACACTAATGGTACGGGCATGGAAAAATGAGTGACATTTATGTGTGCAGTGAATTCATTAATAATTCATTTCCTTCATTAACCTCATTTAGCATTTGAGGAAAGTACATGTACACATTGGAAGAAGATAAAATAAATTTGCATGCAAATAAAAGATTCTAAAGTATAATTACCACCGAAGTGTAATCTCATATCTTTCTTCTGTGTGTTACTTTGTGTCAGGGTTATTATCACCCACGAACATACTATGAAGTATTCTTATTCTCTTTGATTGTTGGATCTCCTATCCACCTATAGTGGGAGGTAAATTAAGGAAGATGTTTTTCTTCATTTTGGTTGCTTACTAACTCTAGTATCCAAAGCAGTTTTGTCATACAGTATGAACTTAGCATAAACTTATTTAGTATGTGTTTAAGTAGAGTACTCTCTACAATGTATTTACCTCTACAGAGTTTCTGCCAGATTTATGACTTCATTAGTATATTGTACTAATATAGGATAATTTGTTTCATCAGAGTTTAATTGTATCAAGTACTAGGCTGTTGCTTGGGGTCAACTTCAAGAGAAATCCTTTCTCAATGAATTGTAGTAGAGTGAATCAAGAAATCACAGAATCACACGATGAGAAACTATATGGGTGATATAAATGCAGTAAAGTAATTCAAAGGAAATTCAGACCCCCTAAATCCCAGAACGTCAATTTCTATTAACGTGTTTTGTTGTTGTTGCTGCTGTTGTTCATTTGTTTGCTTGGATGGTTTACTATACTCATTAAACAGATGCTTCATTTCAATTTATAAAGCATAATGTCATCCTTGGATCAATATTCAACATAAAAAGAAATCCTGTATGTTCCTTCTACTAACACACTGTACCCAGAAATGATTCAGGGAAACCATCATTTCTATCCAAGTCAACTATCTCTTTTTACTCTTGCTTTCTGAAACATTTCTTCATAACTCAGGATCCAACTTTCTAGTTGACAAGCAAGAGGGAATTTGTTAATAGTCCTACTTTGTTCTTTTCATAAATACAGTCTGTACAAATTGCAATAAATGCTTTTGTTTGGGGGGCATAGTATCTAAATTGGAATCCTTTGATTTTGTTTTGCTGCAGGTAGATGAACCTGGGATATTAAGCAGACAGTAGTCTTATCCAAATACAAATTAAAGAGAGAGCACAAGGTGTCTCATTTGAGTGGTCTCAGGTTGACTCACTGTAACGGAATGCAAAAATTTAAGTAGGAAAAATATAACAACAAAAAGAAAAATGTCTCAACAGTGTCACAGCCTGCTATAATCATTTCTATCTAGTTAATTTTCTGTTTGTCCATTCTACTTGCTGTGTTTCTGTGAAGATTAGATGCAATAAACATGTTTTATGTTAAACCTTAAATTTTTTACAAATATTGAAAGATGCTTTTACTATTTTGGTCTAAATTCTATCTCTTAGTTTTTTATATAGTGAATAAAGGTAATGATTCAAGCAGTGTTCTGAGCTACCTATTTAAAGAGGGATTAGTAGAGCAGATACACGTTGGAAGTTGGATTTTCTCTGTACAAATGAAAACAAAGTGAATAATCTAACAAGAAAATTATACAAGAAAATGAGAGCAGGTTTGGGTAAATCAGGTCAGGCAAAATATTGTAAAGAACAAGTTTGTCTGTGGAAAAATTTGAAAGACAAAGATGACCTCAGAAATATTTTATAAATGGAAAGCCCTAGGAAAGACATTAGATAAGAAAACTGGAGAGAGGAAAGAAGGCAGATATTGCAAGAGTGTTGTGAGTATGGTTCTCAAAAATAAAAAATAAAAAAAAAAGTGAGGAACAATTATAGATGGAGAACGTAGGGCTAGATCATACACAGTACTATGATTTAAACGTTTCCAAGTTTAAATATAGACAATTTTACACATCATTCCTGCTAAAGGACTATGGTCATTTGGATATAGAAATTCATTGGTCATTTGGATGGAGAGCAGTGTTACTTTCAGTAGATACTTGGGAATGCTGGCCAAATCAGGACTTTTAATGTATGATGGATACATTTCCAATGAAAGGCCAGAAAGAAACACATGACAGGAAAGCATTAACAATAACAAATCAGAACCAAATAAGCAATTGGGTCAAATAAGTTCAAACCATTACCAATGGTCTTATTAAGCAGTACTTTGCAAGCCATTTACATTCAAGAGAGACATAGGAGATGAAAGCTACATGCATAAAGAGAGTGGTATTTTTGTTGAATTGAACTTTGAGATATCAAATACTTCCTGAAATTATTTACATCTTGGTTAGTTTACTTTGGAAATCCTGGGCAGGCCAAATTACAGGTGAGTTTGAAAGGTCTTTGGCTACAGTGCAATTTTCCTGGCTTCCCAAATAATGACATACAATTCAATTAACATTTGCTACTTATGGGATCTGTGTTTATGGACTCAAGGAGGTATTGATTAAAGATATTTGTTAAGTATATCAAAAATCATTTTTTAAAAGAACTTAAGATTTTGGATTTGTGTATAAAAGAAATCCTAGAATAATCTTTCTAGGGATACTGAAGAGTGAATGTAGGTAGGTCAACCTCAATTACTTCCTACTTAAAGAAAAGCAAAAATTGTACATGTCAAAACAGAATACTTTTCATACCACTAATTTGTATATTCCCTACTCTAAATATAACTTAGATTCTAAAAGTATCTACTTAAAACATATATTTTCATTTTATATTTATCTTGGCAGTTTTTCACTCGCAACACTTTTTTTATTTTTTTTCTTTACTTCGTTTCCACAAAGCATTCCCTTCTCTCCAATTCCTATCATATTCATCTCAATTTCCTTTCAAACTAATAACCTCTTTTTTAAAATAGATACGTTCTTCATTTTCATTTCTAATGTTATCCCTTTTCCTAGTTTCCTCCCTGAAAATCCCCTATAGCCTCCCCTCTCCCCATGCTCCCAAACCCACCCACTCCCACTTCCTAGCCTGGCATTCCCCTATACTGGGGCATAGAATCCTCAGAAGAACAAGGGCCTCTCCTCCCATTGATGACCAATTAGGCCATCCTCTGCTACAAATGCAACTAGAGATATGAACTCTGGGGCTACTGGTTAGCTCATGTTGTTGTTCCTCCTATAGGGCTGCAGCTCATTGGGTATTTTCTCTAGTTCCTTCATTAGGGACACTGTGTTCCATCCAATAGATGACTGTGAGCATCCACTTTTTTTTTTCAGGCATTGGCAGAGCCTCTCAAGAGATAGCTATATCAGGCCCCTGTCAGCAGGCTCTTGCTGGCATCTGCCATCGTGTCTGGGTTTGGTGGTTGTTTATGGGAAAGATCCGCAGGTGGGGCAGTCTTGGATGGTTCTTCCTTCCATCTCAAGTCCGAAATTTGTCTCTGCAACTCCTTCCATGTGTATTTTCTTCCCCCTTCTAAGAAGAAATGAAGTATCCACACTCTGATCTTCCTCCTTGTTGAGTTTCATGAATTTTGCAAGTTTTATCTTGGATAGTCTAAGTTCCTGGACTAATATCCACTTCTCAGTGAGTGCATATCATATTTGTTCTTTTGTGATTGGGCTACCTCACTCAGAATGATATCCTCCAGATCCATTAATTTACCTGAGAGTTTCATAAATTCACTATTTTAAATAGCTGAGTAGTACTCCATTGTGAAAATATAAGGGCTGGTGAGATGGCTCAGTGGGTAAGAGCACCCGACTGCTCTTCCGAAGGTCCAGAGTTCAAATCCCAGAAACCACATGGTGGCTCACAACCATCCACAACGAGATCTGATGCCCTCTTCTGGAGTGTCTGAAGACAGCTACAGTGTACTTACATATAATAAATAAATAAATCTTTAAAAAAAAAGAAAATATAAAACATTTTCTGTATCCATTTCTCAGTTGAGGGGCATCTGGGTTTTTTCCAGCTTCTGGCTATTATAAATAAAGCTGCTATGAACATAGTGAAGCATGTATCCTTCTTACTGGTTGGGACATCTTCTGGATATATGCCCAGGAGAGGAATTGCTGGATTTTCCAGCAGTATTATGTCCAGTTTTCTGAAGAACCTCCAGACTGACTTCCAGAGTGGTTGTACAAGCTTACAATCCCACCAGCAGTGGAGGAGTGTTCCTCTTTCTCCATATCCTCACCAGCATTTGCTGTCACCTGAATTTTTGAAGTTAGCCATTCTGAGTGGTGTGAGGTGGAATCTCAAGTTTGTTTTGATTTGCATTTCCCTGATGATTAAGGATGTTGAACATTTTTTCAGGTGCTTCTCAGCCATTCAGTATTCCTCAGTTGAGAATTCTTTTTTTAGCTCTGTACCCAAATTTTTAATATGGTTACTTGGTTTTCTGGAATCTACTTTCTTGACTTCTTTATATATATATATATATACTAGATATTAGTCCCCTGTCGGATTTAAGATTGGTAAAGATATTTCCCCAATCTGTTGGTGGACATTTCATCTTATTGACAGTATCTTTTGCCCTACAGAAGCTTTGCAATTGTATGAGGTCCCATTTGTCGATTCTTGATCTTACAGTACAAACTATTGCTGTTCTGTTCATCAGTTTTTCTGCTGTGCCCATATATTCCAGGCTTTCTCTCACTTTCTCCTCTGTAAGTTTCAGTGTATCTTGTTTTATGTGGAGTTCCTTGATCCATTTAGACTTGATCTTTGTACAAGGAGATAAGAATGGATCAATTCGCAGTCTTCTTCTTCTACATGATAGCAGACAGTAGGGCCAGCACCATTTGTTGAAAATGCTGTCTTTTTTTCCACTGGATGGTTTTAGCTCTCTTGTCAAAGATCAAGTGACCATAGGTGTGTGGGTTCATTTCTGGGTCTTCAATTCTAATCCATTGTTCTACCCGTTTGTCGCTGCACCAGTACCATGCAGTTTTTATCACAATTGCTTTGTAGTACAGCTTGAGGTACGCGTTGATGATTATATCAGAGGTACTTTTATTGTTGAGAATAGTTTTTGCTATCCTAGGTTTTTTGTTATTCCAGATGAATTTGCAAATTGCCCTTTCTACCTCTGTGAAGAATTGAGTTGGGATTTTGATGGGGGTTACATTGAACCTAAAGATTGTTTTTGGCAAGATGGCCATTTTTACTATATTAATCCTGCCAATCCATGAGCATGGGAGATATTTCCATCTTCTCAGATTTTCTTCAATTTCTCTCTTCAGAGACTTGTCGTTCATATCATACAAATCTTTCACTTCCTTACTTAGATTCACATCAAGGTATTTTATATTGTTTGTGACTATTGCGAAGTGTGCTAGTTCCCTAATTCTTTCTCAGCCTGTTTATCCTTTGTGTTCAGAAATGCCACTGATTTGATTGAGTTAATTTTATATCGAGCAACTATATTGAAGTTCTTTTTTTTTTATCAGATTTAGGAGTTCTCTGGTGGAATATTTAGAGTCACTTATATACACTATCATATCATCTGCAAATTGTGATATTTTGACTTCTTCCTTTCCAATTTGTATCCCCTTGATCTCTTTTTGTTGCCTAATTGCTCTGGCTAGGACATCAAGTACTATATTGAATAGGTAGAGATAAAGTGGGCAGCCTTGTCTAGTCCATGGCTTTAGTGGGATTTTTTCAAGTTTCTATCCCTTTAGTTTGGAGTTGACTACTGGTGTGATGTATATTGCTTTTACTATGTTTAGTTATGGGCATTGAATTCCCAATCTTTCCAAGACTTTTGTCATGAATGGGTGTTAGATTTTGTCAGCTGTTTTCTCCGCATCTAACAAAATGATCATGTGGTTTTTATCTTTGAGTTTGTTGATATAATGGATTACGTTGATGGATTTCCGTATATTAAACCATCCCTGCATCCCTGATCACGATGAATGATCGTTTTGATATGTTCTTGAATTCTGTTTGCAAAAATTTCATTGAGTATATTTGTATCAATATTCATAAGGGATGAAGTTCTCTTTCTTTGTCGGGTCTTTGTGTGGTTCAGGTATCAGAGTAATTATGGTTTCTTAGGATGAATGGGGTACAGTACATTCTGTTTCTAATTTGTGAAATATTTTAAGTGAATTGGAATTAGGTCTTCTTTGAAGGTCTGATAGAACTCTGCTCTAAACCCATGTGTTCCTGGGCTTTTTTTTGGTTGGGAGACTATTAATGACTGCTTCTATTTCTTTAGTGAATATGGGACTGTTCAGATCATTAATCTGATCCTGATTTAATTTTGTAACCTGGTATCTGTCTAGAAATTTGTCTGTTTCTTCCAGGTTTTCAAATTTTGTTGAGTATAGGCTTTTGTAGTAGGATCTGAAGATGATTTGGATTTCTTCAAATTCTGTTGTTATGTCTTCCTTTTCATTTCTTATTTTGTTAATTAGTATACTGTCCCTGTGCTCTCTAGTTAGTCTGGCTAAAGGTTTATATATCTTTTTGATTTTCTCAAAGAACCAGCTCCTAATTTGGTTGATTTTTTTTTGTATAGTTCTTTTTGTTTCCACTTGGTTGATTTCAGCCCTGTGTTTGATTATTTCCTGCTGTCTACTCCTCTTGGGTGTATTTGCTTCCTTTTGTTCTGGAGGTTTTTGGGGTGTTGTCATGCTACCAGTGTATGCTCTCACTAGTTTCTTTTTGGAGCCACTCAAAGCTATGAGTTTTCCTCTTAGGACTGCTTTCATTGTGTCCCATAAGTTTGAGTATGTTGTGGCTTGATTTTCATTAAACTGTAAAAAGTCTTTAACTTCTTTTTATATTTCTTCCTTAACCAAGTTATCGTTGAGCAGAGTGTTGTTCAGCTTCTACTTGTATGGGGGATTTCTATTATTTATGTTGTTATTTTAAATCAGCACTATTCTGTGGTGATATGATAGGATGTATGGGATTAATTCAATATTTTGTATCTGTTAGGCCTGTTTTGTATGTTCATGCACACCTCTTTCTTTAAGTTAGGGAGTTTTCATCTATAGTTTTGTTGAAGATATTTACTGGCCCTTTAAGTTGAAAATCCTCTTTCTCATCTACACCTATTATCCTTAGGGTTGGCCTTCTCATTGTGTCCTGGGTTTCCTGGATGTTTTGAGTTAGGATTTTTTTTTTTTTTTGCGTTTTGCATTTTCTTTGATTATTGTGTCCATGTTTTCTATGGAATCTTCTGTACCTGAGATTCTCTCTTCTATGTATTGTATTCTCTGTTATGTTCACATCTATGGCTTCTGATTTCTTTCCTAGGATTTCTATCTCCAGATTCATCTCCCTTTGGGTTTTATTTATTGTTTCTACTTCCATTTTTAGATCTTGAGTGGTTTTGTTCAATTCCATCCCCTGTTTGGTTGTGTTTTCCTATAATTCTTTAAGGGATTTTTTTGTGTTCCCTCTTTAAGGAGTTCTACATGTTTACCTGTGTTCTCCTGTATTTCTTTAAGGGATTTACTAATGTCCCTCTTAAAATCCTCTACCAGCATCATGAGATATGATTTTAAATCTGAATCTTGCTTTTCCAGTGTTTTGGAATATCCAGGACTGGGTGTAGATACTTGGTTCTTATGATGCAGAGTGGTCTCTATTTCTGTTAGTAAGATTCTTACTTACTGTTGCCTTTTGCCATCTGGTAATCTCTGGTGTTAGATGTTTTAGCTGTCTCTGGCTGGAGTTTGTTTCTCCTGTGAGTCTGTTAGCCTCTGTCAGCACTCCTGGGAGACCAGTTCTGTCCTGGGTCCCATGTGTCAGAGCACTCCCTGTAGGCAAGCTCTCCTCAGACAGGGAAGGTACACAGAGGTCTGAGGATCAGCTCTGCCTCCTTGCTGAGGATGAAGGCCCAAAGGGGCCCTATTCAAGAAGCTTTGTTGCTTCTGAGTCCTGTGCGGACCAGCCTCAGAGAGACTGCAGGTAGAAAATTTAATAACCTCTATTTTAATCAGATTAGAAAAATAAAATTAGTCTGTCTCTTTGTCTGTGTCTCTGTCTCTGTCTCTCTCTGTCTCTGTCTCTCTGTCTCTGTCTCTGTCTCTGTCTCTGTCTCTGTCTCTCTCTCTCTCTCTCTCTGAGACACACTATTTTATCTACTCCGTTTATTTGATGGTGCTCCTTTATACAGGTATTTAGTGCTAATCAACTATTATTGAATAACCTATCAAGATTCCCAAGAAAATGTATTCTTTATTTCTCAGCAGTTACTGAATTCCAGACCATTTTCAGCTAGTGGTGGGTCTTCAGTTATCTTCCTCATTTGCATTTACACATCAAATACTGTTGTCATTTTGGAGGTCTTATTTAATAAACAACCTAGTTTTGAGTTCTAGAATATAGTAGCTCCCTTATTCCACCTTCAAGACTCTATACCAGGCCAGGCATTCTGGCATCCTGGCTCTTGTAATCTTTTAATCTCAGCCCACCTCCAGAGACAGACTTCCTCCAACAAAGTCAAACCTTCTCTCCTAAGGCCACACCTTCTCTTTCTTATCATGAAGTGCCACTCACTGATTACTAAGCAGTAAAATATTTGTCTATTAAACCATTCTTATTCAAATAAGCACACTAAATTTATAGTACCATGCATGGCCTATTAAATACTCAGTAAAATTCTTAATGTAAAAATTAGTTTCTTAAAAATTTTTACTAAAATTTTCAGAGATCTTTTTATAATTAAGCTCCTACCATTTATTTGGATAACAAATGGGCATTTTAAAAAGTTGCATCTCTTAATGAACTATCAGTTCAGTGGAATAAGAAAGAAAAGGATCTCAATAGAAGATTCTTTGATATAACTGCCATAGTGATCTAGGAAGTTTTCTTTTGACTCAAAGATGACAAAATTTTTAAGATGCAATAAAATGGTAAGTAGCATATAGTAAACTGTCAAAACCTGATATTCATCATGGTTTTTCAGTATTCAGACCATTATATCATTCCTAGAATGTAACGTGCATGCACATTGTAATGTGAAATTTAATTAATAGGCTATGGAAGTGGATTGCAGAGTTTTTATGCTCAGCCATGTCTGCAGCAGAGTTTACTATTGTGCAAATAGATTGCTTTAAGAATCCATAGCCCAGTGACAATTATTGAGCTCTTAGCTGTGATATGGATATCTTTCAGCATAAAATTATATTAGAAGTTCATATTAAAATCCTCCTGTTGTTGCTTGCTCTAATATATGTTACTTTCAGTGTGGCTTTCCATAAAAAGTGAAACAAATATAAAAGTTATTTGACAAAAAAGTCTACAGATACAATTTAATGTTTGTCTTATATTTAAGCTAAGGAAAATTGGAGGGATAATTTTTGTGTAATAATTGACAAAATCTTAGGTAATCAAAATTCATTTGTATTTACTTGAATAGAACACATTTAGACAATGTTTGTTCTACTCATTTCAAATTATAAGGCTCAACCTTGTAGAATGGCATGCCCTTTGTCAGATGTAGAACATGTCTTTTGATCCAAATGGTCTTTTTTTAAAATTCTCATTGAAATAAAAGACCTAAGAACAAAAATAATTCTGGATGCTTTTTAGCCTTTCTTTTGTGACTTCTTTGAATATGTACTTTTGTAAATATACATTTTTATATTTATGTTATTCTGGTTCATATGCAAGGATATTAAACATAAGAAATTGGCTTTAAAACTATATTCTATGAACCTTGCATGCCTCTTGAAACAAATGAATGACCATTATCATAATATGATAATTTGGGAAATCAGAATATAATTTAATAATTACTTGATTGTATCTGGAAACCAGGAAAGGGTTGTCATGACATAGCTCATGAAAATTAGTTATATTTAACATGTGAAAAATACTATATACTTTTATGTGATTCATATTAATTAACCCTCATAGATTCCCTAGGAGTTTCCATTGTCGCATGTTTCTAGATCATCCCAGGGATACTTCCCCATGAATGCAGTTATTCTTCTCAGTACTCTCTCTTTCTATCATTCCTCCTGTTTCTATTCTCACTCCTTCCTGTACCTAATCCCCTTCTTCCATCACTCCTGATGTGTAATCAGATCCCTTTCTCAGTGTTCCCACTTGGGACTTCCTTGTTATTTGTTTTGTTTTTGATTTTGGTTTTGTTTTGTTTTGTTTTGTTTTTTTGGTTCATGTTTTGTAGGATGGTTATCCTATACATTATGACTAACATTCCCTTTTAAGTGAGTATATACCATGTTTGTCTTTCTGGATCTATATTATCTCATGCAGGATGATCTGTTTAGGTTCCATACACCTGTAAATTTCATGAAGTTATTTTTAATGGCTGAATAGTATCCCATTGGTAAATTTCACACATTTTTTTTATTGCTTATTCAGTTGAGGGATATTTAGGTTTTTTTCAGTTTCTATGTATTGCAAATAAAACTGCAAAGAACATATCTGTAGTATCCATAGGTATGTGGTCAATTATGATATATTCTTAATATAGCAAATTTTTATCATTTATTATTTGACAAAACTGAATTTCCAAAGAAATTTACACTTTATAGCCCCATTTCAGTTAAAAAATATTTTCTAACACTAATAGTGTATATACAATAAATATATTTGTAAGAACCTTAAAACTAAAACTTTACATCACAATTTAAATAAGCTGCTAATATATCAAACAATGGTCAAACAACTTTACATTTTCTACCCATATTTAACAGTTAAATATTCAGTAAATAATAATAGTTAAGCAATCATAATATAATAATCGCACAAAGTAGCCTTATATTTTATCAAGATACAATAGTTAAATGAAACAACATTAAATCTCTATCAATATGCATTAATCTATGCCAAAGTAAAATGTTTAAGACTAGTAGAGTCACCTTTTTTACATTTAACCTCTTTTTATTATTGTTATACTATTCCCTTTTCTCTCTTTTCACCATCATTAGATTAAAAAAAAAAAAAAAAGAAAGATAACAGAAAAAGAAAAGTGGAGGAGAGGAATCCCTGATATAAAATTGATTTTGATTCATCCTTGATCATTAATAATAATAATAATAATAATAATAATAATAATAATAATAATAATCTACCACCCTAGGTGGTACAGCTACAACACAACTACAACTATAACATATAAAATGAACAAAGCATTCCACCCCAATTTAAGGGACTGAAGAGTCATCTAATTGCTTCCTGCTGAATTGGAGTGAAGAAATCCTGTTTTCAGCTCTGGTGGGGGGCAGATAATCTGACAAAAGCTAACCATGGCATTTGTGTCCCAGGCTCTCTGTTATCTGTCTAGTCTGTATGTTATCCAGTATCTATGTTGTCTTTCAAGTCTATGTGTAATTGATTATTTGGGTTAGCCGTTTGGAAGTTGATTTGCATGCATATTTTAGAGAAATAAGTAACTAAGACAGTCTGTGAGAGTGAATCATCTAGGCTCTTTGTGAAGACATTCATGTCTCAGATGATAAGAGCTTTTCCTTCATCAAATCTAATCTTTATGAAGTTTGTTGGTGACTGTACTTTTTCATTCTCTACGGACATATAATCATATGTTCCCACCTTAAAACTATTGAAGATTTCCTTTCAAATGTCAACATATCCTTTCTGTATATTGGTTGACTTAGTTCCTCAGTTTTTATGATATTGCAGTGTTTCTAAGATACTGTTTTCTTTTTCACCAATATCAAGAACATTTAGAGTTAACAAAGCATTATTTAGTCTGACCTTGAGTTTTTAAATAAGCATCCCTTTTAAGGTATGATTGGCTCTTTCTACTATTGCTTGTCCGATGGGATTGTATAGTAAACAAATAATATGTTTTATATTGTAGCATGCAAAGAATTGCTTCATCCTATTGGACACATACATGGGAGCATTATCAGCCTTATTTTGTGCAGTTTTTCCTATAATTGCCATTATTTCCAATAATGTTGGGATTACATAATAAGCCTTTTAGAAATCAAAGCAGTTGCCCAATGAAACACTGAGTTTTCCAAATCTGCAAAATCAAAACCATCCATCGATCAGATAACATTTTGTTTGGTACTCCTAAGGTTACTACCTGCGAGTAGCAGGTTTTGGCTGTATAGAAAATATGTAGGAGATTATTATTATTATTATTGTTGTTATTAATTATTATTATTATTATATTTGTTACCAAGTGATAGAAAACCTTTTCTTTATACCTTTCCTATTAATATGGTATTTCTTATGAAATTTTGAGGCTTCTAATAGATTTCCTATTGGTAATTGGTCAATTTCATCATTTCCTTAATCTAATGGACCTGACAAACCTGTATGAGACTGAATATGAGTAACAGATAATGAATACTTTCTACTTCTGATGGCTTGCTGCAATTGTATAACTAACAAAGTTAATTCTCAGTTATCAGGTAAAAATTCAGCAGTCTCTATATGAAAAACAACTTTCTGCATATAAAGAACCACTAATTACATTAAGAAACTCATTCTAATATTACCATAAAGAGTGCATATAACTCTGAATTTTGAACTGAGATTTATGGAATTCTGAGCAACTTGCTTATTTTGTCTGATTTATAACATGCCATCCCATTCTTGTTTGTGTTAGTATAGAATGTTGATGTCTCTGGAATTTGTGTTCTTTTTACAAAATATGGACAAATCCAATTAGTTCTTCTATAAACTGCATGTATTTGCTTTTTGGTCATTTTTTTTATTAATTTTACCCTAGAAGTTACTACAAACTCTTTGTTAACATTTGTTGGCCACCCAGAATGACATAATCTCAGCATTTGTAAGAAGTGCTACAATTTTGGGTAGATCTTTTTCAGACACCTGACATAGTCTTATTCTACCTTTTATAATTATTCAGAATGAATTTTATAATTAATTTGGAATTCTTTTTGCATATGTCTTCAATTTTTTTCATTTTTATGAGCTAAGAAAATATATTCTTAATATTATCTTTCATTTGTATAATGAGTCCAATAGGAATGAGTTGAAGGAAAAATGACCAAATATAAGTTTTTATCAATTTCATCCACATGTGCATCTTATAGTCTTTGTTCTACAAAAGTTAACTCTTTTTCTGCTTCAGTGTAAGACATCAAGGTCTGCTTCCATCTGAATCTCCTTGATATATTTGAAACAAATTACTTAACTCATAAGTACTTAATCGAATTTTAGGCCTCAGTCAACTAATATATCCATTAAGTCTTGCAAATCGTTGTAATTTGTAAATGATCCCTACGGATCTACCACTTGTGATCAAATTTTTGTTGATTGATTTCATAACCCAAAACCAAAGTCAGTCTCCTCTTTTTATTTTTCTGTAGCAATCTGTAAACCTTAGCATGGCAGAATTTTTTGGTGTTATCTTAAGCATAATCTATAAAAACATATTTTGTCAGAATCAGCCAACAAAATGTTATTCATGTAAGATAAATGAGAAATTGAGCATATTTTTGTATGAATTATTTCTAATGGTTGTTGCAAAATATTGACAGAATGGTGGATTACTTAACATTCTGTGTTGAAGAATCTTCTAAAGATATCTGACTAGTGGCTGCCTATTTTTGAGTATAGGTACTGAAAACGCAAATCTTACCCTATACTGCTGATGCAAGGGTATTGTGAAAAAACGATCTTTTTTTAAAATTTTTAATATTTTTTATTACGTATTTTCCTCAATTACATTTCCAATGCTATCCCAAAAGTTCCCCATACCTCCCCCCACTTCCCTACCCACCCATTCCCATTCATTTGGCCCTGGCATTCCCCTGTATTGGGACATATAAAGTTTGCAAGTCCAATGGGCCTCTCTTTCCAGTGATGGCCGACTAGGCCATCTTTCGATACATATGCAGCTAGAGACAAGAGCTCCGGGGTACTGGTTAGTTCATCATGTTGTTCCCCCTATAGGGTTGCAGATCCCTTTAACTCCTTGGGTACATTCTCTAGCTTCTCCATTGGGAGCCCTGTGATCCATCCAAAAGCTGACTGTGAGCTTCCACTTCTGTGTTTTGCTAGGCCTCGGCATAGTCTCACAAGAGAAAAATTATATCTGGGTCCTTTCAGCATAATCTTGCTAGTGTATGCAATGGTGTCAGCGTTTGGAAGCTGATTATGGGATGGATCCCTGGATATGGCAGTTTCTAGATGGTCCATCCTTTCATTCACAGCTCCAAACTTTGTCTCTGCAACTCCTTCCATGGGTGTTTTGTTCCCAATTCTAAGAAGGGGCATAATGTCCACACTTTGGTCTTCATTCTTCTTGAGTTTCATGCCTTTAGCAAATTGTATCTTACATCTTGGGTATCCTAAGTTTTGGGCTAATGTCCACTTAACAGTGAATACATATTGTGTGAGTTCCTTTGTGATTGTGTTACCTCATCAAGATGATGCCCTCCAGGTCCATCCATTTGGCTAGGAATTTCATAAATTCATTCTTTTTAATAGCTGAGTAGTACTCTATTGTGTAAATGTACCATAATTTCTGTATCCATTCCTCTGTTGAGGGGCATCTGGGTTCTTTCCAGCTTCTGGCTATTATAAATAAGGCTGCTAGGAACCTAGTGGAGCATGTGTCCTTCTTACCAGTTGGGACATCTTCTGGATATATGCCCAGGAGAGGTATTGCGTGATCCTCTGGTAGTACTATGTCCAATTTTCTGAGGAACTGCCAGACTGATTGCCAGAGTGGTTGTAAAAGCTTGCAATCCCACCAACAATGGAGGAGTGTTCCTCTTTCTCCACATCCTCGCCAGCATCTGCTGTCACCTGAATTTTTGATCTTAGCCATTCTGACTGGTGTAAGGTGGAATCTCAGGGTTGTTTTGATTTGCATTTCCCTGATGATTAAGGATGTTGAACATTTTTTCAGGTGCTTCTCTGCCATTCGGTATTCCTTAGGTGAGAATTCTTTGTTCAGTTCTGAGCCCCATTTTTTTGTGGGGTTATTTGATTTTCTGGAGTCCATCTTCTTGAGTTCTTTATATATATTGGATATTAGTCCCTTATCTGATTTAGGATAGGTAAATATCCTTTCCCAATCTGTTGGTGGTTTTTTTGTCTTATTGATGGTGTCTTTTGCCTTGCAGAAGCTTTGCAGTTTCATGAGGTCCCACTTGTCAATTCTCGATCTTACAGCACAAGCCATTACTGTTCTATTCAGGAATTTTTCCCCTGTGCCCATATCTTCAAGGCTTTCCCCCACTTTCTCCTCTATAAGTTTTAGTGTCTCTGGTTTTATGTGAAGTTCCTTGATCCACTTAGACTTGACCTTAATACAAGGAGATAGGAATGGATCGATTCGCCTTCTTCTACATGATAACAACCAGTTGTGCCAGCACCATTTGTTGGAAATGCAGTCTTTCTTCCACTGGATGGTTTTAGCTCCCTTGTCGAAGATCAAGTGACCATAGGTGTGTGGGTTCATTTCTGGGTCTTCAATTCTATTCCATTGGTCTACTTGTCTGTCAATATACCAGTACCACACAGTTTTTATCACAATTACTCTGTAGTAAAGCTTTAGGTCAGGCATGGTGATTCCACCAGAGGTTCTTTTATCCTTGAGATGAGTTTTTGCTATCCTAGTTTTTTTGTTATTCCAGATGAATTTGCAGATTGCACATTCTAATTTGTTGAAGAATTGAGTTGGAATTTTGATGGGGATTGCATTGAATCTGTAGATTGCTTTTGGCAAGATAACCATTTTTACAATGTTGATCCTGCCAATCCATGAGCATGGGAGATCTTTCCATATTCTGAGATCTGCTATAATTTCTTTCTTCAGAGACTTGAAGTTTTTATTATACAGATCTTTCACTTCCTTAGTTAGAGTCTTGCCAAGATATTTTATATTAATTTTGACTATTGAGAAGGGTGTTGTTTCGCTAATTTCTTTCTCAGACTGTTTATTCTTTGTGTAGAGAAAGGCCATTGACTTGTTTGAGTTAATTTTATATCCAGCTACTTCACAGAAGCTGTTTATCAGGATTAGGAGTTCTCTGGTGGAATTTTTAGGGATACTTATATATACTATCATATCATCTGCAAAAAGTGATATTTTGATTTCATCTTTTCCAATTCGTATCCCTTTGATCTCCTTTTGTTGTTGAATTGCTATGGCTAGGTCTTCAAGTACAATGTTGAATAGGTATGGAGAAAGTGGACAGTTTTTCTAGTCCCTGATTTTAGAGGGATTGCTTCAAGCTTCTCACCATTTACTTTGATGTTGGCTACTGGTTTGCTGTAGATTGCTTTTATCATGTATAGGTATGGGCCTTGAATTCCTGATCTTTCCAAGACTTTTATCATGAATGGGTGTTGGATCTTGTCAAATGCTTTTTCCCCATCTCTCGAGATGATCATGTGGTTTTTGTCTTTGAGTTTGTTTATATACTGGATACATTGATTGATTTCCGTATATTGAACCATCCCTGCATCCCTGGGATGAAACCTACTTGGTCAGGATGGATGATTGTTTTGATGTGTTTTTGGATTCGGTTAGCAAGAATTTTATTGAGGATTTTTGCATCAATATTCATAAGGGATATTGGTCTGAAGTTTTCTATCTTTGTTGGGTCTTTTTGTGGTTTAGGTATCAGAGTAATTGTGGCTTCATAGAATGAGTTGGGTAGAGTACCTTCTGTTTCTATTTTTTGGAATAGTTTGTGAAGAACTGGGAGCAGATCTTCTTTGAAGGTCTGATAAAACTCTGCACTAAACCCATCTGGTCCTGGGCTTTTTTTGGTTGGGAAACTATTAATGACTGCTTCTATTTCTTTGGGGGATATAGGGCTGTTTAGATCATTAACCTGATCTTGATTCAACTTTGGTACCTGGTATCTGTCTAGGAACTTCTCCATTTCATCCAGGTTCTCCAGTTTTGTTGAGTATAGCCTTTTGTAGAAGGATCTGATGGTGTTTTGGATATCTTCAGGATCTGTTGTTATGTCTCCTTTTTCATTTCTGATTTTGTTAATTAGAATGCTTTCCCTGTGCTCTCTAGTGAGTCTGGCTAAGGGTTTATCTATCTTGTTGATTTTCTCAGAGAACCAGCTCTTTGATTGGTTGATTCTTTGAATATTTCTTCTTGTTTCCACTTGGAATGGCAGCATGTGTATGATCAAAATATTTAGTTTTGATTTTCTTGCCTGCTTGGTACCTCCTTGTTGACAAAGGAATATTGCTTATATTGTTTGCTGTGGTCCTCGAGCTGTCTGGCACCTCTATTTATTTCCTGATGGTAAGAAGTTACCTCATACTTCTCTCTTGGAGTTAGAATCCTTTAACCAGTGTTTGCTCTTTCCAAAGTAGCTACAATAACCTGCAAGTTTTTCTGGTTTATAGCAGCTAGCACCTTTTTGCTCTCTTCTATTAAAACCATAGTCTCCAGCATCAATGTACCTGCTATTTTGAGCTCTAAATCATCTAGCTTTACAATTCTTTAAAAATGACCAAATTCACCACAATTAGAGTATCAGGGCATTTCCATTTTTGGGAGTTTTCGCTAGAATTTTTGCTATGATATTGGAGTGATACTCCTGAGAGCCAATTACCAGTTATCTCTCTTATCCATTTGTCTATCAGGGCTCCTCATTCTTTTAATGTTGTAACTGTTCTCTTATATTTAGCATTTGCATTTTTATCTTTTTGTTTTTATTGTATTTTTTTCTTTTTTGCTAATCATTTCCATTTTAGCTACATCTTTACTTTTAAAATTTTTATTTATTTACATTTCTTATGCTGTCCTCCTTCCCTGTCCCCCTACATAAACCCCTACCCTATATCCCTTCCCTTTCTAAGAGGGTGCTCTCTCACCCACCCACCGACTCCCACTTCACAACTTTAGCATCCTTTAGCATTCTCTGTGGCTTCAAGCCTCCACAGGACAAAGTATATACCTTCACACTGAGGCCAGACACAGTAGTCCTCTCCTATTTATGTAGCAGAGGCCAAGGTCCAGCCTATGTATAATCTTTGGTTGATGGCTTAGTCCTTAGGAGCTTTGAGGGTTCCTGTTAGTTTATACTGTTGTTCTTCCTATGAAGTTCTTTCACTCCTTCTAATTTTTCCTTTGGGGGTCTTCATGCTTAGTCTGATAGTTGGCAGAGCAACCCCATCTGTACTGGTCAGGCTCTGGCAGAGTCTCTCAGAGGATAACAATGCCATACTCTTCTCTGTAAGCACATCTTGGCATCAGCAATAGTGTCAGGGTTTGATGCCTGCACATGGGATGGGTCCCAAGTTGGGCAGGTATCTGGATGACCTTTCCTTCAGTCTCTGCTGCATTTTTTGACCCTGAATTTCCTTCAGACAGGAGCATTTCTGTGATAAAAATTTTGAGATGCTCGGGTGTCCCCATCCCTCAATTCGGGACTGTGTCTATCTGCTGGAGGTGGTCCCTTCAGGATCTATCTCCCTCCTGTTTCACATTTTGGCTAATATCATCTCCATTGTGTCCTGGGAGCCTCCTATAGCACTCGTGTCTGAAAATTTCTAATGATTTCCCCCCTGACTCCAGTTCCCCACTCCACAAGGCTGCATATTTCTATTCATTATCTTGGCTGTCTGGGCTTCTCTCCTGTTTCCCCCTCATAACTGATTCTCTTTCCTTAACACTCTCCATTCCCACCCAGGTCTCTCCCCATCTCTGCCTCTTGTAATTAGTTTGTTTCTCCTTGTAATTGGGATTGAAACATCCACACTCGGTCCTTCCTTCTTGCTAAGTTTCCTATGGTCTATGAGTTGTATCAGGGGTATTCTAAATGTTTTTGGCTAATATCCAAAATTGGCTTTTAAGTGACTATATACCATGTTTGTCATTTTGGGTCTTGGTTACTTTACTCAATGATATTTTCTAGTTCCATCTATTGGCCTGCAAAATTCGTCATGTCCACACTTTTAATAGATGAGCAGTACTCCATTGTGTAAATGTACCACATTTTCTGTTTCCATTACCTCCACATAAAACCAAATAAACTGAACCTCTTAGAAGAGGAAGTGGGAACTACCCTTGAACATATTGGTACAGAGGGAAATTTCCTGAACAGAACACCAATGCCTCAGGTTTTAAGATCAAAAATTGACAAATGGAACCTCATTAAAGTGAAAAGCCTCTCGTATGCAAGGGACACTGTCAATAAAACAAAACAGCAACTTGCAGATTGGGAAAAGACCTTTACTAACCCTACATCTGATAAAAGGCTGATATCCAAAATATATAAAGAATTCAAGAAACTGAACTCCAAAGAAACAAATAACCCAATTTTTAAAAAAGGGGGGTGAACTACAGACCTAAACAGAGAATTCTCAAATAAAGAATTTCGAATGGCCCATAAACACCTAAAGAAATATTCAAAGTCTTTAGTGATCAGGGAAACCAAATCGAAACGACCCTGACATTCCATATCACACCAATCAAAATGGCTAAGATCAAAAACTCAGGCAACAGGAGATTCTGGTGAGAATGAGGAGAAAGAGGAACACTCATCTATTGCTGTTGGGATTGCAAGCTGATGGAACCACTTGGGAAATCAATCCTGTGGTTCTTAAAAAAAAAAAAAAAAACTGTAAATCTTTCTACCTGAAGACCACTCCTGGGCATATACCCAAAAGACATTCCACCATACTACAAGGACACATACTATGCTATGTTCATAATAGCATTATTTTTAATAGCCAGAATCTTGAAACAACCCTGAACTCCCTCAAGGGAAGTTTTTTTTTCAATGACTGTCTGTTTTCAGGGTCTGATATGGCCCTATGTACAGCTGAACCCAATCTCTGTACTAAATTTTAAATGACTATGCAGTACCCTGTATTACCTTAATAAATGAGGCTGATTTTTCTTGGGCTCCTCAATCTTATCCCAAGCTACAACATGACATTGTTCAGTTATGATATCATCAGATTGGATTTGTTCTTGTAGTACAGAATAACATATGTCACCAAGCAGTTGTAATTTAGTAACATTTATTCCCCCTTACTTTATTTCATTTTTCTATTTTTATAGCTTAGTGCTTCCATGATGACATCTATTGTACTTAGTGACCAGTTTCCAGCACAGCTGACCCTAATCTATTCCAATCTTGGAGGATATGCTCCATAGCCCAGTTACCTAATATTTCTTTAACAAATGGAGAATGCAAGCTATACAATATAATAGCCTTTTAAAAATTCTTTAGGTCTGGAATTTCTAAATCTAATCCATGTCGAGTTATTATAAGCATGACTACCATTATTAGTAGGCTTATAGCAGCATAGCAGAGACTGGAAAGGCTGAAGGTACTAGTTGCCCCAAGCAAATCCTCTGGTGGTGGACTGGGCTGAACACTAGCAAGTATCCCTGTTCTGCCTCTTGCTCCTAACTCCTTGTCTCACTAAGGTGCCCTGGGTAAACTACATGGAGCAGATCGGGGCAACAATTTGTAGTCCAACCTAGTTTCTTTCCCTTTTTCATTGTCTGGTACATTCATGGTATCAGACCTGAAGCCTGAACCCTATCGTTCTCCCACTAGCTCTTTTTGCCTTCTAAGCACTTCAACCTCCATTTGCAAACTCTGTAAGTGTATAGCCAAAACTACAATATTCTCTAGCATGGGAGAACTTAGTGAATCTTCTGGATTTTTTTTAATTAGGTAATTTCCTCAATTACATTTCCAATGCTATCCAAAAAGTCCCCAATACATTCCCTCCACCAATGTGCTATATGAAGCCAAACCAGAAAACCTCTTCTGGAAGCAAGGCAGAAGACCAACCAGTGCTGATGCTGCTATTTTGCAAACCTCCTTAAGCAACCCTTCCACCACATCAGAACCTGCCTTTTCTTCTATTACATTAGAAGGGATGTTTCTCATAATGCCTAAGCCACATTGGGTACCACTTTTAGGCTTAAAGTTTTCAAAACCTATTTTAATAAGGGTTCTTAAATGCTTAAACCTCCCTTTTAGCTCACCAACCTTATGTATGGGATAAAGATGGCTAATAGGACAAAAGGGATCTAGAAAGTATTCATTTGGGGCAATTATCATCTTCATTGTTAGGATATCAGTAGTCAGGTATGAAACCTCAAACATGAATGAATGAGTAGCAGCAGTATAGTCCAAATAGGAAATACCAAACAAGAATCAGTAGCAGCTGTTCAATCTAGAATAAAGCACAGGGCTCTATAAAGTAAAGTTCTTAAAAGTGGGAAGAATCAATCAGCATACCATTAGAAAAATTTTGGTGTGTTTCTTTCTAGGAATTCATGACAATTGAAGATAAGGGAAGACCAGTAAAGTGTTACAAGGTGAAATAATGCAAGAGCATGGTTAGAGAACAACAGCAAAGTATTGCAAGGGGGCTAATGGAAACGCATCATCATCAGCAAGACCAGCAAGTTTTGCACAGCTGGTAGTGCAAGATCATCCTCTCACTATCTATGATGTTATATTAATATCACTTTAAAACACCGTATACCTTTGCAAGCCTCTGTTGGGGGAAGATATCATATACACTCTTGTGTGTCTGTTTCAGCAAAATAGTACATGCCCTCTCCTCATGAGACAGCTTCCACATGACAGAATGTCAGGACACACGTGACACAACCGAGTTTGCAAAGAAACCAGAAATTTCCATTTCATGTCACCATATCAGAGGTTTGTAATTTTCTAACATAAAGAAAAAATGATTTGAACAAAAGTTATAACTGGTAGTAGTGGTGGTATATATCTTTAATTTCAGCAATGAAGAAGCAAAGGAAGGCAAATCTTCATGTTTAAAGCTAGCATGATCTACAGAGAGAGTTCCAGAACACTCAGGGATACACAGAGAAAACTTGTTTCAATAAGTAAACAAACAAGCAAATAACAAAAAGGAAGCCACAACTACTAAAAAAGGAAGATATAAAGCATGTGCATAAAATATTGAAAATACTTTCTGCTTATTTGATTTGGTATTATTAATCTTTGTGGTTACCTAACATGTGACCTTTGGAAAATTATAAAATCTTTGTAAATCTTAGTTACTTCTTCCATATAAACAGTGATAAAACTGACATTTACTTCATAGATTTCTTATGAATATTCAATTAACTAATAGATTAAATGGTTTAAATGCAAATATCAATGAGATGATTATGAGGATGATGATTACAAAGCATGGAGTTATTTCAAAAATGTCAGCTAGACATAAAAAGTGAGAGGGAAGCAGGATTTAAATGTAGCTTCATGGTTCAAAGTTATATTGGAAAGAGAAACTTAGATAACAAATTAAATAATATTTGTGTTAAGCTGGATGTGGTATAAATCTCTTTAAAGGAAGCACTCTGGACTAAATCATAGGAAAATCTTGGTAAGTTGAGGCCAATATATTCTCAATAGGACATTCCATACCAGAGGTCCATAATGAGACCACTTTTAAACATTTGTTTTTAAGAAATATATATTTTAAGTTATAGGTAATATTAGTAATACTCATTGCAAATGTGTGAGTTGAAATAAAAACAGCTATTTTGAGATTTTAAATATATAAGCAAAGCTATACATTCTGTAGAGGAAAATTATATTCAAAAAGAGACTTATTGCTGTTTAAGGTATAGAAGAATTAAAAAATAATCATTATAATGAATGACAAAAATCAAAGAAGAAACGGCACTAAAGTAGATAGGTACAGAGGTAATGTCACCCTAGGATGGAATTTCCAAGAATGACCATGTGCCCATATTTAAGTAGAATCACTGTAACCAATTTAAAGCTGTAGAAATTCAGTACATTTTAAAGAATATTTTTGGCACCAGAATGTTCTTACCATACTTTTCATCTCAAATTGTTATGGAAATAGATAATTATTCTTCATAAGTCTTGATGCTCCTGGAACATTTGGATGTTTAGAGATTGTCGGGATACTGCAACTTATACCTTTAGAGAAACCAATAACTGAAGCAATTTATAAGCCAATTTTAAACCCTTGTATCTACTTCGGTTAAGAATTAATGGATTTCCATGTATTTTAATCACCCAAATTTCTGAATAGTCTTGAAATTTCAGTTAACAACTGAGAAAAGTGACAATTTCTCTTTCCAATATCTGTATATTAGATCAAATATAACCAGTACAATAGAGCACTTTGTATTAAAATATAAATACAGAATCACTTAAAATTTAGTAAATTACAACTAGTATAAAAGCAATGTATCCTGGGTGAAACTTCTAACTCCAGTGCTCTTAAGAGTTTATCTGATTTAGGAAATATGGTGTATGACTGTAATCTTGTATGTCAATGGGGTGAGCTTTGAGGTTTCAGAAGCCAATACTAGATTCTCTCTTTCTTTCCCTCTGGCTCTTCTTTTTCCCCTCCCTCTCATTCTTCCTTTGCTTTTCCCTCTAGCTCTTACTTTTTGTCTTCCTCCCATTTCCCTTTTCAACTCATTGCCTCTGTCCTTCTCCCTGTCCTCCTTCTCCCCCTCCCTCCTCTCTCCTCTCTCCTCCCTCCTCTCTCCTCACAGATCAGGATGTAGTTCTTAGCTACTTCTCCATTACCATTCCTGTTAGCACTCATGCACCCTGCCCTGATATCTATGTCGTAAGCCTTACAATTTAACAAAACACACCATTAAATGTTTTCTTTTATAAGGCTTGCCTTGGTCATTGAGTCTCTTCATAGAAATAGAACAGAGACTAAGACAGGGGTAGACAAAATTTTAGATATGCTGTTACGAACTAATGCATAAAGTATAATACTTATGTTTCTTTAACTTCATTGTATACATATCCAAAAGACAGCTTCTGCAATAAATAAATGATCAGTTTCTCCAAGTTTTTGTTTGTTTGTTTGTTTGTTTGTTTTCCAGAGCTGAGGACCGAGTCCAGGGCTTTGTGCATGCTAGGCAAGTGTTCTATCACCGAGCTAAATCCCCAACCCCTCTCCAAGGTTTATATCCTTATCTACAACTGATCTTTGTGTTAGATAATATTCTATATTCTTTCTTATTTTATTTCTCAAACACACATGAAGACCCTAAATCCATGTTTGGAAAAATAAATTACTCAATTTGTAAAATGATCCCATCATCTTATAATCTAGGACTTCCAGAAAATAATAAATATCCAAAACAAATTCTAGATTATTCTGCAAGTTTTCTTCTGTCCATTACACATGCATAATAAAACACATTATGTACTTGAAAATAAACACACACATACACAATTGTAAATATTTATTTCTTTTTTTAAAAAAATGTACTCCTAAACAAATTGCCTGTAAAAAAAGTTCAAACTTAAAGTTAGCTCAACTTGTATTTGTTGGAGTGTATTTAGTTCATGTATTCAGAAAAGTTTTAGGACACAACATAAATGAACACATGGTAAAATCACGTAGTAATATCAGTAAGAAAAAAAATGAAGATACAATTATATATCTTTTTATAATGTATTTATTTCTTTATTAATTTTATATATCACCAAAAATATATAGGGATCAATAATGGAAATAAAAAAGCATTTAAAACAAAATAATCTTAGAATTGATACCAATATTTATTTTGGTAAGACTTTTGTTTCAAAGCTTCAAATAAGATTGTTTATAATGCTAATCACACTATTACCATTTCAAATAAACTACCTCTCAAAAATTAGTATTCAGAATATAAAATTAGCACATTCCACATTATGAATTAATTTTTCGCAAGGTTCAGATGTAAAAATAATTTACTTAAATTACTGTCTTTGCATTATGAGAAATAAAATTTCGTGAATCATGCTCTCCCATTAGGAACATGAGACCGAGCTAAGCACTAGAGAGTCAGCAAAGTGGTATTTGTGATTGTACTTGAGGTCACTGTAAAACTTCAGGACTGAGAATAAAGGAGCCTCTGCCAAAGGCCAGGCTTG
Organism: Mus caroli; assembly: GCF_978045245.1. Lineage (NCBI taxonomy): Eukaryota > Metazoa > Chordata > Mammalia > Rodentia > Muridae > Mus > Mus caroli. The sequence continues at coordinate 78,503,928 of NW_028227265.1, read as the reverse complement.
GCTTGGAATGAGGTTCTGAGAGAAGGTGTTTTTGCAAGGGAGAAAATAAGTGACTTGAAGTCCAATAGCTGGTCTAAGCTGAAGAAGGCTGTGTTCTGCTGGAGATGGCTCCATAGATAACTCTCTGAAGATACCTGTTGGCTCTGTAATGCACAGCTTTCTGCCTGACACAGCTCACTTACTTAGAGACAACTCCTTGCTATAGCCATCTCTTTCATTCTGGAAAAAAAAAATTAAAAGCTCATTGGAGGGCCCACAGGTTTTCTGACCGAAGTCAGAAAAGCTATCCTGTTAGAAAATAATTATAAAAGTAACTCTTGCATTTTCCTATCAAAATCAGAAAGCCAGAAAGAATACATTCTAAAAGAGCCTCCTTCACTCTTCAGATGTCCTTCTCTAGATAGCTGCTAGAAAACATTCTAAAAGTGCAGTGTTCGCTCTCTAAGTTTTTTTGAGATTTCTAACCATCTTTTTAGAAAACAATTCTAGAAGAGCTATAAAATTATAAAAGAGATGTGTTTGTTCTCCATGGACTTTTTGACCAAAATCAAAAATCCTCTTAGAAAAAAGTCTTGAAGAGCTATGTTCGTTCTCCAGAAATGTCCAGAGAACTCAGCTCTCCCTAGAAAATAATCTAAAATAGAATTGCTATTGCTCTATGTTCGCTCTTCTCATGTAGACCAAAGTTATGACATTTATTTATATATCAGTTCAGTCATTTATTTCAGGTTCTCTCTTGACCCAGTTATAAATTAGCATTCCATCATGTTAGCCTCTTGAGTCTTAGGAAAAGCACAGCAAAGTAAATTTCTTTTTTTTTTCTTTTCTTTTCTTCTTTTCTTTCTTTTTTCTTCTTCTTCTTCTTCTTCTTCTTCTTCTTCTTCTTCTTCTTCTTCTTCTTCTTCTTCTTCTTCTTCTTCTTCTTCTTCTTTTCAAGACAGGGTTTCTCTGTGTAGCCATGGGTGTCCTGTAACTCACTCTGTAAACCAGGCTGGCCTTGAACTCAGAGATCTGCCTGCCTCTGCCTCCTGAGTGCTGGGATTTAGGCGTGTGCCACCACGCCTGGCTCGCTCTTTCTTTCTTTCTTTCTTTCTTTCTTTCTTTCTTTCTTTCTTTCTTTCTTTCTTTCTTTCTTTCTTTCTTTCTTTCTTTCCTTTCTTCTTCTTCTTCTTCTTCTTCTTCTTCTTCTTCTTCTTCTTCTTCTTCTTCTTCTTCTTCTTCTTCTTCTTCTTCTTCTTCTTCATATTGCAAAAGAATTCCCAGATCTTTATAAACTTAGCTGGGTGAGTCCTTTCCCTGTGATTACCACTCCCTAAATTTCTTTAATAATCTTCCTTCGTATCTTTCTGATAACCTGGCTTACAGTGCTGCTCCTCTGTTCCTTTAGATCATGAAGGTCATATGGTTCATATTTCATGCTTCTATTTGGCACAGTTGAGAAACTATATATTTGGAACTCAGGTGTCTAGAGTTATTTCCCATAGCCTTGAGGGCTCTCCTGAAGGTCTCAGCATTTACCATTTTGCTGAGACATTAGGCTGAGACATTACTTCCTTGACTCTTGCCCTCTTTGATTATCATGGAGTCATTAATTTTAGCCGAGAATACATTCCTTTGAAGGAGGAGCATGAAAATATGCAAATTACTATGCAAATAACCTTTATGACCACAGCACCTATCGACACTCACGTAGGTCCACACTGTTTTGGCTTGGTTTCTGTGGTGAGAACCATTCCATCTGTTACTGAGTTGGACTCAGAAAACGTCCATGAGTTTTGTTATAAGTATTAGCTGAGAGCAACATTTAAAACTACAGATTCTATAACAGTAGCACACACCTTTAATTCCAGCACTCATGGTAATCTCTGAGTTTGAGGCAAGAAGGGTCTACAGACTGAGTTCCACGACAGCCAAGCTTACCCAGAGAAACCCTGCCTTGAAAACCCATCTCCCACCAAAATTCAGATTACTTCTATTTTATCCAGAATTTGAGAAAACAGAACTGGGATATAGATAAGAGTTGATGACACCAAGAGAAGTTGCTATTTTCAAAAAGTGAGTTTTAATTTCATGATTATTCAAAACCAAGAACTGCTCAGGAAGACATGGTAGCAAATTGTGAAACTATATTATGTGTAAATCCTAAATTAAACAGAATCTTAAAGATTAAAACTACATAATTTTATCCACATATATAAAATATCACTGAAAGAAATAATAGCTTAATTTTATTTAATTTCTAATACATGTTCTACATTAGGATGACACTTAATATGGGTTATTCAAATTCCTCAACCAGAATCTCTGTAATGCTTTTCATCATATGATTGCTGCCATCCTCCAAGTGTAAAAAACTGAGACCTAAAGCACTGAAAAGAAAAATTTTGCTGATGATATAGTAATGAGAAAGGGTGGAACATAAATGAATTTTGGGAAGTCTAAATTAAGACAGTGCTTAATAACAAAACTGGACTAGGTATCCCTAGATCTTTCAGAATTTCCCAAGAGTGGTATAGCTGGGTCTTCAGATAGATCTACTTCCAATTTTCTGAAGAACCTCCAGATTGATTTCCAGAGTGGTTGTACCAGTTTTCAATCCCACCAGCAATGGAGGAGTGTTCCTTTTTCTCCACATATACGCTAACATGTGTTGTCACCCGAGGTTTTGATCTTAGCCATTCTGATTAGTGTAAGGTGGAATCCCAGGGTTGTTTTGATTTGCATTTATCTGATCTCTAAGGACTTTGAACATTTCTTTGGGTGTTTCTCAGTCATTCGAGATTCCTCAGTTGTGGATTCTTGGTTTAGTTCTATACTCCATTTTTTGATTGAGTTGTTTGGTTTCATGATGATTAACTTCTTGAGTCTTTTATATATTTTGGATATTATCCCTCTATCAGATGTGGGTCTAGTGAAGATTTTTTCCCAAATTGTAGGTGACTTATTTGTCTTATCGACTATATCATTTGTCTTACAGAAGCTTTCCAGTTTTATGAGGTCCCATTTATCAATTGTTGATCTTAGAGCATGAGCCAATGGAGTTCTGTTTAGGAAATTTCCCCCTGTGTCAATGAGTTCAAGGCTCTTTCCCACTTTCTCCTCTATTAGAGTCAGTGTATCTGGTTTTATGTTGAGGTCCTTGATCCACTTGGAAGTGAGTCTTGTACAAGGTTACAAATATGGGACTATTTTCATTCTTCTACATACAGACATCCAGTTAGATCAGAACCATTTATTGAAGATGATTTCTTTTTTCCATTGTATATTTTTGGCATCTTTGTCAATGATAAAGTAACCTTAAGTGTGTGGTTCTATTTTTGGGTCTTCAATTCTATTCCATTGATCAACATGTCTGACTCTGTACCAATACCATGTAGTTTTCATCACTCTTGCTCTGTAGTAAAGCTTGAGGTCAGGGATTCCCCCAAGTTGTTCTTTTGTTGTTAAGAATTGTTTTCACTATTCTGTTTTGTTTTATCTTTTCTTTCCCGATGAATTTGATAATTGCTCTTTCCGTGTCTTTGAAGAATTGCATTGGGATTTTGATGGGGATTGCATGGAATCTATAAATTGTCTTTGGTAGAATGGCCATTTTTACTACATTAATTCTGCAGATGGACTGCCATTGAGACTGTTCCCAAGCAAATGTTTAAAGTATGTTCAGTGATTTACAAAAGGATTATTTGCAGTAGCACTTTGCAGCATATTAAATTATTTCAAAGTACCACTCACGTATCTTGTATTACTGAATGAAGATTATAATTACATTTGAAATATTGAGCTGTATAGTGACGTGTTCTTAATCTTGGTTCTCTGTTGGAGATAAAAATTTACATCTGCATTTATAATGCCCATAAGGTCATGAGACAGTACATCAGGAGGGAAGGTACTGATAAAGATATTGTCATGTGTTTCAACAAAGGTCACCTGAAATAGAAATTTGTCAATTAATTTTCTGCACACACTTCTCATCATTTATTTTTCTTTCTGAAAAAATAATTAATGTAACATTACATTCCTAATCATAGTAGGTAATATTGTCATAAGGCAGATTTTTGGAACCAATGAAGAACTCTGATTGTCAGAGTAATAGAGAAGGGCCATACATGAATTATTCAAAGGATTGTATAATCAGTACAGCATTCAAATTAAACCCCAGAATGTGCAAATTAGGCAATTATTCATAAAAATATTAACATTTTAATTTTTCACAGCTCAATGTGACATTTTTCATAGCTTTGCTTAAATACATCAAAGAGCACACCATTAAAGACATAGTTCGGTACTTCACAATGGTAAATTGGTATGAGTTCTTTACAATTCTGTGAACAATATTGTGGGATGGGGACTAAGTAACGTTACTGATGTTCCTGAAAATATGAGCATGTTTCAGATCAGTCAGTGTGACACATAATCAGCTAGATGATCTGGCCATATTAACTTAGTTACATTTAAGTTTCTTTAAAATTGGTCCATTTCTTTTTCCTTGTAGAAAATAACAAACTGACAAGATACTATTCCACCTTCTATGCATATAATGCATGTGCATATAATGCACAAATATTGCATTTTGCATATAGTAGACATTCAGTTAAAATCAATGACATTATAAAATATCACTATGCATTGTAATGTTTTTTCAGAGATATCGGGAGGGACTGTATTCATCAAGAATGGTGCATGCCTTTAATTCCAACACTTAGGAGGCAGAGGCAGGGCCAGGGCCAGGAGCAGGAGCAGGGGCAGGGGCAGGGGCAGGGGCAGGGGCAGGGGCAGGGGAAGGGGAAGGGGAAGGGGAAGGGGAAGGGGAAGGGGATGAGGAAGAGCAAGAGAAAGAGGCAGGTGGCTTTCTGTGAGTTTGAGGCCAGCCTGGCCTTCAGAGTGAGTTCCAGGACAGCCAAACAGAAAAACCTTATACTGAAGAGATAAACAAAAACAACAAGAAAAAACCCTCAAAAACCTACCACCAACAATAAAAACATGGTGCAGTTGGGTTGGACACAAGAAACAGTGGACTTTTTTGTTTTGTGTTTTATGTTTGGAAGGAAAATGTATTTAGAGATATTTAGTTTTCTAATGAAGCACATTAAGTAGATTATCATACAGTTGAATAGAAGCAAATTTAGTTTAACTTCAAAAATGAGATATGTTGGGAAAGACATGTGGATCTTTCATGATGTAATAATATGCTTTTGGAGAAACAGAGGATAAAGTACCTATTGTAATTCCTCATGAATGTGAATGATCGAATACTATTTAAGGTGCTGTTTTAGCATACTGTTAAAGTGTCAAGGATACAATGTACTACAGTAAGAAAACAAACTATAGAAATAGTCACAGAGACACAGATGTTAAAAATGCTCATAGACAAGTCTATGATATAAAGAAGAGAAAAGAGTTTTCTTTATTTTTGTGCTTATGGTCTTATGGATGAAAATAGAAAGCTCATCTATGTTTAGAAAGGGGTTAATATTGCCCCTCACATTTTGAACAAGAAGAATTATGAAAATATTTTATCCTGGATTTAAATGAAAGAAACAGAAAGTATACACACTAGTTTTTTAATGTAGTAATAAATTTCCACCATCTTAGTAATTTTCAACTTTGTTCCTTTGTCATATTATAATGTTAGAATTCCAAAGTGGATGTTATTAAACTGAAGTACAGATGGTGATGGGAAAACTGTGTTTCCTTCAAAAGTCTCAGGAGAAAAAAATTTTTCTTCAGTTTGCAGCATCTAAACATGATTTACAATCCACAGCTAACATCTCCTTTCTTCTCTCTCTGGCAACTCTGTGTTCTCATCTCCATTTGCTTTGACATTAGGGTGGCTTTCCATTGGAGAACCTGTTTGATCCGATTGATCTAACTCATGCAGCAAAGGGTTATCTTCTTATTTACACTTTACAAATAAAAACAAATGAAATACCCTTTCCCATAAAAACTAAGCAATGGATTGTCATTACAAGGTCATCATTTGACCTATAACACATTTTAAGTACTGGGAACTTAACAGATAATATGGATAATAGTAAAGAATCCTGCAGAGAAGTTAAACAATTGACTATTTCTCCTCCTGTATTTTATTTTTGTGAGAGGCTACATTAATCTAATTAGCAAGTTTTTAAAATATCAAGTAGATTAACTTAAATAGAAAATCTGAAACTAGTGAATACAGACAGTAGGCATGAGTAGAAAGGGCTAGCAGTCACTAAAAGAGATATCTACCAACATAGACTCTACCTATGTGAAGACAACTTAAAATAAAAAGCCTTACAATTAAAGGCAAATAAAAGAACAAATCAGAACAAAATATTAAAAGGAATAAATACAAAGAAATATTTATTCTTTTTTTGATAATGTTTGTACAGTCAGTGCTAATGCTTTGCTAATATCTGTGGAATTCCTAGCCCCATTGATGCTCCAATTGCATAGGACTAGCTCACCTTTCTTGGATAAAATAGAGCAGAAATTTTTAGGCTTTAGTGTTTTCTAAAACAAAGGAGTAGCTCATAAAGCAAAATCTCAATCTGATCAACTTAATAAACTGCTGAGAGGCAAATAGAATATTAGTCTTTCAAAACATAGGCACAAATAGGTAGACTTCAATGCTTATGTAAATACCTGAAGTCACCACTGTTCCTGGTGCAGTGCCATTTCAACCAAGATATTGTATTCATGTCACTACTATGAAAATGAATGTAACTGTACCAATTTGTTAACACTGAGGAGAAATTAGAAAAAAGTAACAAAAGGGCAATGAACAAAGTGACCAAGCAGCAAAAACAGCTGTATTAACATCCAAAGACTTTGTACCTCACTTGGACATAACGTTCTTTTTTAATTGAGTCAAGATACATATCACATATATGCCTGTTATTTATCCACATAAATGTTAATATTAAATTCACTCTTGTTGAAAGGGAAAACTTGAAGATAAATGTAGGAAAACTTCAGTTTATTTCCTTGTAAGTTTATTCATAGTATTTTCTCATTTGAAATGTCATGAAAAAAAAAAACATAGCGTAAAGGAAAATCTTCCATTTAATATCAGTTGTGTAAAACTGTGGCAGTTGCTTAAAGTAGACTTTTGTTACAAATTAAGATGTTCCAATGGGTCCACTTGCATTCGTTTGCTTTTATTTCCCTTGTGAAAGACTTTTATAAAAATGGTATGATACCGTAATATCCAGCTTCCAGATATACTTGCTAAGACCTTATTATTCCAAAAAACAGTGTCTGGAACATGGTGGGCAGGTTAACTTCCCACCCTTAAGTTCTAAGTTAGGCTTAGAGGGAAGGGTATTCTCTATGGGTGTGCTCACATGGAAAATAAGAGGCTTTTGAAAGCTGATCTGACCACTTGGGTCTCAAGAATAAATGCATTTCACTTTGTATCTGACACACCTTGTCAGAGTCCTACCGGGTGCACCGCACTGACACTGTAGCAATTAATAGGGTCTTTCCCATGGAAAGACCATATACAAACTCTATATACCTGACCCTCTGTCTTCTGAGCTTTCCAGATGCTACAATCTTGCATCCTTTGGCTCTACTTTCTACCTTAGCACAGCATAACAAGCTGTTCACATTGGAATCCCTTCTAGAAGACTCTACTTGTATATGACCCAGTGCTCTTATGACCACATTTTCTGCATGTAGCCTTACACTGGCGTAAACAAAGAAAAGAAAAACTCTTCCACATAATGCAATCAATTCTGATTCAGTCCCTCCCCCCCCTTATTACCAAGAGCATTCTGTGTCCTGGTGGCTTAGATAATGGTTTCTGTTTAGTGTAGTGTGCTTTGGACTTCATTTTCATGGAAACCATCTTTTAAAGCACATGTTTCCTTTAGGCAGAACATAGTCCCAAGATGTCCATGTAGATATGTAAGAAGACAAAGATTGTTGTTGATGCCAGTTTTAAAGCTGGACTGAAGGGATTTCGAACTCTGGCTTAACTTCTTGAAGGAACTTATATAAGAGTTGATTATATCATTAATTTTCATATAATATAAAAGATAATTATATTTCATTTTCTTCTAAAGATTTAACTTGGCAGTTGGAAAGATTTCTGTGCTGAAATGCAAGATTAAAATAATTAAAGCAGCCTATAAAAGTTAACGATATTTGAAAGATCATTTTTGAGAGTATGTAATTTAAACTTTAATTTTCTTTTAAAAGTCATTATCACCATAACTAATTTGTGCTGTCTGATAACACTGAACACTAGGCAAGTTATTATTTGGACAACTTAAAACTATACAGACAATTAGGGTTATATTTGAGATATAACAAAAATATTTTTCCCATAACAACTACACCTCTAAAATATATATTTTCAAAAAAGTAATGATGCCTTTAAAACATCACTTCTTTCCCACCATACCAATCTGGGGAAAAATTATAACTATAAGATAATTGATTCCAGGAAAAGAATATTTCTTTTAAAATAGAAATCACAGTTAATTGCCAATAGACCTCCCTATAAATTTAATGTTTACTTGCCATATGTAATTGTCATCTTTGAGACTTACTGATGAATAAGCTCATTTTCTTTTTCTAGTTCATTTTGAACTGGTTCAACCCAGATGACTGATTCAAACTAACTTCTCTCTGGCTTCTTAGTAAATTGTTCTGCTTGGCTTCAAACTAAGTCTGGCAATATGTTCTAACCCTCTGGTTCTTTCTTATTCTCTTGTTTCAACTTCCTCTGATGACTGGCATGCAAGAACTGCCCAGACTGAACAGAACCTAACTCACCTCCACTACTGAACTGATCTCTCTCTCTCTTCCTCCCTCCCTCCCTTCCTCCCCCTCCCTTCCTCTCTCCCTTGCTTTCTCTCTCTCTCTCTCTCTCTCTCTCTCTCTCTCTCTCTCTCTCTCTGTGCTGCTTCCTTAAGTTGCCCCCTTTTCCTGTCCTTGTTAGAATTTGGCATATTATGTCTCTGATTCATTTTGTCAAAGCCTTCTCCAATTTATCATTTCATCTGCCTCTAAATTATACATCATTTTCAAACATGGATGCTTCCTTCTACAAACTATCTTATCTTTACCTTAACTAAGATTAAAGGTGTGAGCTTAGGGGATCTTTATATCACAAGAGGGGTGTTATTACAGCCAGATCACATAGACCTAAATGTTCTTTGGTTGCTATGCCTTTGCAGAGCAGTCATTTTGTTGGAATCTCAGCTTCTTCTTGAATAACATTTCTAGTAAAAAGTTTTCTTTTGACGTTGGACAGATGACTGTTCATTTAAAACTAATTTCTACTTTTCCAGGGATCTGATTTTGATTGCTTCATATATGGGAGACCACAGCAATCTATAGTTCCAGTTCTAGGGATTCCCACAGCCTCTTTTTGTCTCTTGAGATCCAAGGTTCACACATGGTATACATGCGTACTCTTAAAGCTTATGACTCTAATATTAAGAATGAACATTTTTTAGATGTTTTCTAGTTTTGGAAAAGGTTAGTGAAATCATTTCAAGCAATATAACATGTTATAGAGGATAAATATTTCACATTCATTAATTTTTACCTATTATATTAAAGTTAGTAGTTAGTGTACTTTTAATAGTTTTCAACATCACAATTCAAACAAATTAAATGAAATGAGAATAAATGAATGCAAAGAGTGCTAAAAGAATAACTTTATTTGTTTTCTCTCTGTGGTTACTTGTTAAAATTCTTTCTTACTTGTTTGCTTAGTTTTTAAGTATTATCTCTTCAGAAAATAAGATTAGTTTGTAATATGGAAGTAAAATATTTCCACGTTATGTAAGGAATTCAGCAGAAATGATCAGTGGAAAATTTTGAAGAATTTTTTTCTTCCTGTTGTTAGTTTGCTTTAAAAATTTTCACTATAAAACACAGAGAGAATAGGGAAGTTAGTAAAATATAAATTTTTTACTTGCATAATGGAAAAGGGGCAATCACTAATATGGGAAATTTTGTGGAGTGAAAGGCCTACATGCATAGAAACCTAGACCCAGGCAAGCATATAAAGTACCTGCTTCACACTAATAAAATGGAGATTCCCTACTAATTCTTAGTCATGCCACTTTTTTAAAATGAGTTCCTTTAAATTCTCTCTGACCAACTTAGCATATCCTTGTACTTTGAAAAGGAAACAACTCAGATTCCTCACATTTTCCTATTAAAATCACTGTAAGTTCTCATCTATGTCTAACTCCCACAGTCTAGTCACTGTTTCCTTGTGCATAACTACACTAGCAATTCTTAATATAGAACAACAAATAACAGCCACCCATTTTGAAATTCTGCATTCATAAGGACACATGACCTAGATATGGGTGGGTAAAAAAGAACTTCTAACAGGCCTTTTTATGAAATATCTATGAGGCAAATTTGATGAAATAACTCAATATTTCATATTAATCACAAGTTAACCTGTGTCAGGGAAGTCTGTACACAGCCTGCTCAACCAGTGCACCTGACTTCCTTAATGATAGCTTGTCTACTCAGATGTAATAAACTAGGTCATTTGGGAGGAGCACTAAGAGACACAGTGGCCACAATTGAGTTAGGTTTGCCACCATGCAGGGACATCTGTGGATCTCTGGAAATATTCTGGAAAACTCAATGTGATTTTTGTACCAAACAGTTAAATAAATAGTCTGTTATCATTTGCTTTTATCACATAAGGAGGTTCTCTATCAGTGGCAAGGTCATTCACAGATAAATTTTGTATGTGGAAATACAGAGGACCTTGTCTTATTTTATAAATAAAATGCCTGAAATCTTCTAAGACTAATGATAAATTAAATTTGAGGCATTCATATTTGCCAAGAAAAATTGATCCAAAACAAAACACTATGACAGACATACTCAATTTCCCAAGTAAAATTGTTTAAAGAATAAATTAATATCCCTTAGTACAGAATTATCCCGTGTCTAGTTTAGAACTGTTACCCCTGTATTTTAAATTACACTCTTAGAAGAAAACTCTTGGTTTGGGCATGATGGTGCGTTAAATAATCAGATATACTACTGTAAAGATAACATGATTGTGAGCAAATGATATCAAATATAGTATGGCCTTTAGAGTTCTGATTTAAGGTATGATATGGAGAAACTAGGATCACTTTGATTGAGGTGGAAAATTATTATGTCAAAATGACAAATGGAATAATATACATGAATGAATGAATTAATTTAATTGAGTTTGCTGAGTAATATCAAGTTAAATATTTCCTGTCTTCATTTAACAGAGATGAAAGATGATTAGAATATCGCAGGCAAAAGTGAAGAACTCCATAATTCCATAGTCATCAATAGAAGCCTTTGTCAAGAAAACACGTGTTGACAAAGAACAGATTATTTGAACAACTCAAAATGATAGAAGGCCTAAAGCCTAAATATGCACTATATATATCTAAATGTGTATACACACACACATACACACACACACACATATATATATGCACATATGTATATCACACATCTGCTTTTGTGAGATACTCTACTCTGGTACACACTTATAAAATGATTTTCTGCTCTATGGCAAATATTTGGTAAAATCTTACTTACTGTCATAGATTCAAGTCAGACATTTTGTTTTTGTTCCTTTCCCCCTCCATAATTGTGGATCCCAAACTTCTGGGTGAATTAATTGTTCTTGTTAGATGGATAGAACAAAATGGAGCCTATATCTCTCTATCTCTCTAATTCACTTGGAGATGTGTCCCAGATACTCAGACATGTGATGAATGATTGCTACTATTCTCTTTGGTCAGTTCTGAAGCCTTTGCCTCTCCTTATGCAAGGCATACAAGTGATTAACAAAACTTGCCTATGTAGCCTATCTATGTGCCATTCATTTTTTGTTATGCTTGTTATGCATTCTTAATAAGACTATGACCCAGTTTCTTCCATCTGGCCCCTATAAACAAGTGCAAAAAGAAAGAAAAGGCATTATGGTTTAGTTGAAAGTTGAAATTAAACTTATAACACATTCCATGGATGAAGTTTATCTCTTTGAAGATTAATGCCTGTAACTCTGAATAGCTCAAATATGTATAAATTTCTTAGGCATTACTGAACTATGGTAAACCAGGAAGAATGAAACACAGAAATAAGAGAGCTTTACCTTTTCCTCTTATGATTCCAATATCTAGTTATTCTTAGTTAGAATATGAAGCTATAGTTAATTACTGTTTCGAAGCACATATCTAGACTGTAATCCTATCCTTACACATCTTCTTTTGTGAGATACTCTAGTCTGGCACACACTTATAAAATGATTTTCTGCTCTATGGCAAATATTTGGTAAAATCTTACTTACTGTCATAGATTCAAGTCAGATATTTTGTTTTTGTTCCTTAACCCCTCCATAATTAAGTATCCCAAACTTGTGGGTGAATTAATAGTTCATGTTGGATGGATAGAACAAAATGGAGCCAACTATCCTGCCAGGAACTGAATAGTCTCTATTTTTCTTCCCTTTCTGTGAAAATTACCTGGGATAGTCAACTTAAGGTTTTGAGAGATTTCTTCCTTCCAGTACAAGAGGCTCATGATACTCCCAAGAAACTCATAAAACTTGAGTTTCTAAATAAACAAGACTGGACAGTCTTTTCCTATTGATTCCATAAGCCCTAAACACTTGCTGAGAGGGAAGGACATCTTGGTGAAGCTGCTTGGATGGTGTGCATGGGATTCTAGAAACGTTTTTTCTATCAGTTAGCTCTGGTATGATTTTTAGTGATGCAACCATAATCATCCATGCTGCTGACTAGAACCCCATTAAACACATTGTATCTCTAAGCTAAACTAGGATGGAATCTGTTTTGGTTTTGTCATACTTTTATTGGTACCCTATCTAAGGTGAATTTGCTTAAATCTGCTCAAGAAAAGTCACTCAACAGGAGGAAAGATTTGTGCTGATTTGTAATTTCAGAGGTTCTAAACCAGGATCAGTGGACTACATTATTTCAAACCATTGGAGAAGAAAAGATTATATTTGGGAATCTCTGGCATAGCAACCATGGTTATTTCATGTTAGCTAGGTTAGAGAATGAGAGAGAGAGAGAGAGAGAGAGAGAGAGAGAGAGAAAGAGAGAGAGAGAGAGAGAGAGAGAGAGAGAGAGAGAGAGAGAGAGAGAGAGAGAGAGAATAAAAGTGTTCCATTATATTCTTCAGGCCAATGAGTCAAAAGCGTTGAGACTAACTAAACCCAAAGAGCAAACTAAATCCAAATTCTAAATATTCTACTACCTTGATATAATTAACAAACCTTCAGCATATGTGTCTGTAGGAGGCATTTCAGATCCACACTATAATAGAGATATTATTAAATTATAATATAACCTCGCCCTTGCTATCCACTATTGAATACTATGAGAATCAATTCTTGATGTGTTAGTCACATATGTAATTTGAATGTATCCCATATCTGATTTTAGGTATGCAGGAACAAGTCTGGAATGTTTAAGATAATTGGTGATTAATGCTTGTGAGTTATCTGCTTTTAGCTAATTGTTTAATCAGTTGTTTTCCATATTGAAGATCATTTCCAAAACATTAAGATAAGATACAAATATCTTCCCATTTTTTAATTCACCCTCATTCAATTATAATAAGAGTCCTTGTTTTGCATTCAAACACTCTTATCTTTGACTTTGTTCTTCAGAGGTCATTGACAAAACAAAGCAACACAAGGCAAAACAAAAACAACCAAAAAAAAATATAAAAAGCCTGTGCATTAATTAGGTTTATACTAACTACCAAGATAAGAGATACAGGATACATGATACAAGATAAGATAAATGCTACAATATACAAGATTTCATACCCTTTGACACAAACCTACAGGGGAAAGATGGCACTAAGATCACCATTTAAATTGGTCCTTTAATGTAAAAGTAGGAAGTCTTGCTTTGTTGTCAAGGTGTTTCGTCACAGCAAAGAAATCCTGATTAAGACAGACGGTTTCAAGAAATAAAATAATTTATTATTTGTTTCTGATGGGAGACATAGCACAATTGGATATTATCAGAGGTTGAAAAGCAAAGGAAACAACAGAGATTTTTTTTCAGAATAAGAAAATCATTGAAAAGAAGGATTTATTCAGTGTAGTTGAAGACAATATGGGAAGAAGCTTTCTCTTAAAACCGGAGGCCCATGTGTTTTCTAATCAGACATTTGTAAACTGGGGGAGTTTCTAATTTCTGACTATTCAGCTCAAACAACATATGGCCAGGGTTGCAACTACCAAAGGTAGAATTCAGGCTTGTGAGAAGACAGGAGGGGATTGTAGAACCAACCTGATGGAGAGTAGAAAACTAGGAGCAACACCAAGGGCTCTGTTGAGGTTGCTAGACATATAAATTCACAGTGGCACCAATTATCAGACAGTGTGATTACTTCCTACAGTGTGTGCATCTGGGAATAAACATTGAGAACGCTGATGAGATGAAGAACACATTGAAAAAGAGCCTGAGACCAAAGACAAGGGAATGATTCATTTCTTTAATAAAGAATTTGTATATACATACAATAATTAGGTGAGTTACATAGATGGAAAATTGTTATTTTTGCCCTTAAAGATTTTTTTTAAAATCTCAAACAATCTACATGATGAATAATTTTCATTATTACAGAACTTCTTTGGGTTCATATAATCTAAAATAAAATAAATACCTGATAGTCAGAGAGAGGCTGATACCTGTTTATTTAGTCAATAAACTGACTGCTCTTTATCCTTAGATGTGAAAATTTCAATATAAAAGTAGAAGTGAGTGAACACTTCCTGAATGTCCTTAATAGGTAGAATGTGTATTACTTTTCATCTATCTAGTTCAATGAGAACAGTTGCATAGTTCTGCTTATAGCTTATATAAGCAATTAAATGGTAGAATGCTACAGTGTGTGTGCGTGTTTGTGTGTGTGTGTGTACATGTACATGCAAATATACATATGGGTATATAAATGTATACACACATGTGCAAACACACATATGATATATATTATTAGAATGAGAGACATATTTAGACAATATTTTACATATATGAATATGAAACAAAATTTACATAGTAAAGATAATTATAGAAATTGCCAATCAGTCTGTGTGAATTAATTTATTAATTACAAATTTGAACTGCATTTTAAACTTCAAATAAATTGGTAATGGAAATGCATGTAATTACAATTTGATCAAAGTATGTTCATAGCCCACTTCTAGAGATTGTTAGAACAAATGCAAGAACAAATCCAGTTATCTGTGAGATGCAGAGTAAATGACATTTTGCTAGGAGGAGGGCTAGGACTCTTGTTAACATATATATATATATATATATATATATATATATATATATATATATATTACCATTAGCTTGTGGTTCTATCATTTAAACATGTCCCAATGAAAATTGGGGTCTCAAAGTGTGGACACTGTGCCCCTTCTTGGAATTGGGAACAAAACACCCATGGAAAGAGTTACAGAGATAAAGTTTGGAGCTGTGAAGAAAGGATGGACCATCTAAAGACTGCCATATCCAGGGATCCATCCCATAATCAGCTTCCAAACGCTGACACCATTGCATACACTAGCAAGATTTTGCTGAAAGGACCCAGATATAGCTGTCTCTTGTGAGACAATGCCGGGGCCTAGCAAACACAGAAGTGGATGCTCAAAGTCAGCTATTGGATGGATCACAGGGCCCCCAATGGAGGATTTTGTCAAATGCTTTCTCCGTATCTAATGAGATGATCATGTGGCTTTTCTCTTTGAGTTTGTTTATATAGTGGATTACATTGATGAATTTCTGTATATTAAACCATCCCTGCATCCCTGGAATGAAATCTACTTAGTCAGGATGGATGATTGTTTTAATTTGTTCTTGAATTCAGTTAGCGATAATTTTATTGAGTATTTTTGCATCAATATTCATAAGGGAAATTGGTCTGATGTTCTCTATCTTTGTTGAATCTTTCTGTGGTTTAGGAATCAGAGTAATTTTGGCTTCATAGAATGAATTGGGTAAAGTACCTTCTGCTTTTATTTTGTGGAATAGTTTGTGAAGAA
Organism: Mus caroli; assembly: GCF_978045245.1. Lineage (NCBI taxonomy): Eukaryota > Metazoa > Chordata > Mammalia > Rodentia > Muridae > Mus > Mus caroli. The sequence goes on along the minus strand of NW_028227265.1, from coordinate 78,487,880 downwards.
CTGGAGTTAGACCTTCTTTGAGGTCTGATAGAACTCTGCATTAAACCCATCTGATCCTGGGCTTTTTTTTTGTTGGGAAACTATTAATGACTGCTTCTGTTCCTTTAGGGGATATATAGGACTATTTAGATCATTAACCGGATCCTGATTTAACTTTGGTACCTGGTATCTGTCTAGAAACTTGTTCATTTTATCCAGGTTCTCCAGTTTAGTTGAGTATAGCCTTTTGTAGAAGGATCTGATGGTGTTTTGGATTTCTTCAGGATCTGTTGTTATATCTCCCTTTTCATTTCTGATTTTGTTCATTAGGATGCTGTCGCTGTGCCCTCTAGTGAGTCTGGGTAAGGCTTTATCTATCTTGTTGATTTTCTCAAAGAACCAACTCCTCATTTGGTTGATTCTTTGATTAGTTCTTCTTGTTTCCTCTTGGTTGATTTTGCCACTGAGTTTGATTAATTCCTGCCAAATACATCTCAGGTGAATTTGCTTTCTTTTGTTCTAGAGCTTTTAGGTGTGTTGTCAAGCTTCTAGTGCCTGCTCTCTAATTTCTTTTTGGAGGCACTCAGAGCTATGAATTTTCCTCTTAGAAATGCTTTCATTATGTCCCATAAGTTTGGGTATGTTGAGGCTTCATTTTCATTAAACTCTAAAAAGTCTTTAATTTCTTTCTTTATTCCTTCCTTGACCAAGGTATCATTGAGAAGAGTGTTGCTCAGTTTCCACCTGAATGTTGGCTTTCTATTTTTTATCTTGTTATTGAAGATGGGCCTTAGTCCACCGTTGTCTGATAGGATGCATGGGACAATTTCAATATTTTTGTATCTGTTGAGGCCTGTTTTGTGACCAATTATATGGTCAGTTTTGGAGAAGGTACCATGAGGTGTTGAGAAGGAGGTGTATCCTTTTGTTTTAGGATAAACTGTTCTGCAGATATCTGTTAAATCTATTTGTTTCATAACTTCTGTTAGTTTCACTGTGTTCCTGTTTAGTTTCTGTTTCCACAATCTGTCCATTGATGAAAGTGGTGTGTTGAAGTCTCCCACTATTATTGTTTGAGTTGCAATGTGTGCTTTGAGCTTTACTAAAGTTTCTTTAATGAATGGGGCTGCCCTTGCATTTGGAGCATAGATAGCCGAAGAAATGTGGCCGTTTCTCTCTTTAGAATCTCTTATCTCCCTTTAGACTTCCAATAGTTCCTGAAGTGCTAGAAACATTTGAATTTTAAGACATGTCTTAGGAAGAAGAACCTAAAATGAAGTGGAAAAAGTATTCCTGTAGACATTTTATCAATTGCTTTCAATGCTGTGCTTTTAATTTTGAATACATCATTTAAAATGGCATGTGACATAGGCTAGACATGTTGTACTTAGGGAATGATTTATAAAAGTGTACAGAGATATGGATAAAGCTCAGTAAATCATTGCTTGCATGGCCTCCTAGAGGCTCTCATATCAATTGTCAACATTACATAGAGCAGGTGTGGTGCTGTTCAAGCAGAATCCTAGCTCTCCTGAGGTGAAAGCAGAAGTATTAGAAGTTCAAGTTCTACTTTGTCTAGGCAGAATGTAAATGGTCATCTCAGGCCATATGATACACTGTCTTTAGATAGAAAGATAGATAGATAGATAGATAGATAGATAGATAGATAGATAGATAGATAGATAGACTTCAATAAAATATAACAAAACACAATTATTAGAAATAATTATTTTCAATATTTAAGATATACATGAATAAACCAGTGTTAACCATGTTTAAGCTCTGGCTCTTTTTGTTCTTTTTTGATGTTTTAATTTAATTATATTCTAATTCTTAGTTACCAATACCTCTAAGTATTCTAACAGAAAAGACATAAAATTGTGATGTAAACTAATTAATCTTCTGAAGCTATTAATTTGTTAATATTGCTGAAAATTTTACAGTTAATATCATTGGTGGCATCTTATTCTGAATGGCTCTTGTTTCCCTTAGTCTTTGTAATCTCTGGCATATCACATTGAATAGAGTATAAAAAATAAGGATTATTTTAGGGATAACTGGAATAACAATGTTAAAGGATTTTAAAGAAAGCATCTGGTAAAGAATCTGGTTAATTTTATTAGGGGAAAGTATGCAATCAACCTCATTCATTTCTTCATCCTTGGAAAGCTTTGTAGCATAGAGTAATTGAACATTTTTCCCAAGGTCACAGGGTAAGAAAGAGGTACCATATGGGATGTCATAGTTACTAGACAAAAGATTATATGCTCTTAACTGTATTGGCCAGTAGAGTGATTCCAGAGCAGTTGATCAGGAAACCAAGTTGCTCTGCCTAATTCTCTAACTAATTATCAGTGGTCCCAGGCAAGTTAGTTATCAACTCTTTCTTTAATTTATTTCATTCTCCCATATTTTAAAAGAGCTACATTACCTCTACCTAAAGCTAAGGAGACCTACAATCAGAACATACTAATGCGTTAATGCTATCGTTACTACAGTGTATCTCAGAACTGGAATCACTCCCTGGGTATGGGTAAGAGATATTTTAGTATCTTAAGGATAACACTACTGCATAAGACCTGCATAATTCCAACCGAAGAACAATTAGAGGCACATTTTAAGACTATTTACATCTAGTGTGGCTTATTAATCCAGTTTGTAAAACTCTAAGTTTGTGGCATTCTTTTCTATCCACAAACAGGCCAACACATAATACTGAATCAGGGTGAAGATTTTAGCTGCTTTATATCTGCTTTTTCAAACCTTATTTCAATTTCATTTTTTACAACAGATTATAATATTTTTTATTAAGACAGAATATTTTGAGGGGGGAGCAAGACCGGGTTTCTCTGTATAGCCTTGGCTGTCCTGGAACTCACTTTGTAGACCAGGCTGGCCTCGAACTCAGAAATCAGCCTGCCTCTGCATTCCAAGTACTAGAATTAAAGGTGTGTGCCACCACCGCCCGGCTAAGACAGGATATTTTTTTATTCATGGGGGAGCTCCCCATTTAGATAAACATTAAAATGTTTAGGCCCATTAAAGAAAAACTGCTATTCCCTAGTCAAAACTATTTACTCTCCCTCTAGGTAGAGACATTCCATGGTATCCTACTATATGAGTTAATAATTTGGGTGGATCAGATATCTGACCAAGAAACAATCACCTAGGAATAATTATTCACCCTCAATTGTACTAAAGAACCACAAGAAATAATTAAATTTTCAATGAAATTATGTACCTTTTCTTCTCAAAATATCTGTGCCAACTATAATTACTATAAAGTGGACAAGAGGTTCTGATGGTTGTTGAATATTCTGAGCCTACACAGAAGGATGTAGCACCCCCAGCCTTTTTCCATAGTCTCTTCTGTCTCTTCCTTATGCTTGGAAAAGCCTAAGTATGCTTTCTCTGCAAATTGGGCTTTTTCAGTCTTTGTTTAATGCTCTCTTTTCCCATTATGTGACTGCATTACCAGGATATGGCTGCATTCCAAGAGAGATTAACTCAATCAACAGAGCCTTTTCTCTCTCCTTTCTATCCTTCTCCATGAAACTGCCTAGATTTTCAGCTCTCTTGCCCTAGGGTTTTCTTTTAAACTCTAACAAAATTATCAGTGACTTTCCATTTGAATCTGTTCTTAAATTCTTTTATTAAAAAGACTAAGAAGCCCAAGAGAAACGAAATTTCCTCAATATCATATAGCAACTCCAGTGGGACTTCCCCCATATTTCTTACAATAGAAACATAAGCATATTTTTCCACCCATAAGATTATTCAAAGTGTTTATGTATTATTCATATTGAATGATAAATGAGGACATGTTTATTCCAAGATATGGTTGAGAAGGTGAGACCTAACACATGCACACTTGAAAAAAATCAAGGAATGTAAGAACAGTCTAATATATTCCCCAGAAACAACTCTTTTCTTGTACCATTTACTCAAAATATTTTGTTGGTTTATTTGTCTTTCAGAATATATTTACTAAACATGGCAAGTTGTTTTCTTATATCATAGTGAGAAAAGAAACTGATAGCTTTAAATGGAAAATTTCTTACTAATTAAATTGCATGTTTTAGTTGAATAATAATATTAATGTGGATTTCATGTTTGAATATCTTTCTCATCTGGTATCTATTTTTTGATATGTTTTCTGCTTATATTCAGCCAAATTTCTGTAAGTAAAAATATTCTTGTGTTGTTAAAACATTAGACCACTTTAAGAAGTATTCTTTATGTGGAAAAATAAGTCTTTATAATATCATTGAAAGACCTGATTATGCATGGAAAGAGTTGGAGTTATTATTCTATTTATAGGGTTTAATCTAAGCATGTACTTAGTTATTAATATGGAGGTATGAGGATGTCAGATCAAAAATAAATCTTTGAGACTCATACCAAGTATCCAACCAATGAGTACATCATAAAGCAACCAGTAGAGTTGGTTTTGAGGGTAAGAATTTCATGTCATATCATGAATTATAGTGTATTTAATATTGATACAACCATCTATATCCATCCATGTACACATTTAACGTTAAAAGTGAAATGAAAAGAGATTATAAACACTTCATTAGAATAATAATATGCTATGGCATAATATAACCTGTGCTCCAATGATCACCAGGGTCATCTATCACTCTGTTGGATGTTGCATAAAAAATCATACTTCTCTATAAATCAGATCACAACTTGTTATAAACAAAGCAAATATTATAATCACAATGATCTGCAATTTATAATGTATAAAGGGGAGGTAAATAATGTACCACAGAGCTAGAAGGAAAACATACAGTTACCTTATTTCTGTTGTATTAATATTTGCTTTACAATGACAATCAAAGACTGAGAACAGGTTCAGCTTATTTATCATTTGTTACATTTCTTTCTGCACTTAGTCAATACTTTGTTTGAGAATCCATAACTAAGATATGTTTATTCTTGTTATATCTAAGAAACTGTTCAACTTGTTTGTAGTGTATTAAACAGGAAAAGCTGTCTAAAAATAATATTATAGACTGATATATCAAACAATATTTTTCCATAATTCCAGATGCTAGATATACAAGATCAAACTATGCCAATCTGGGTTTCTAATGAAGTTATTCTTTCTGGATTGTAACTGCTTTTACACTGTGTCCTAAATTAGCTTCTCTCTGTGCATATTTGTGGGAAAGAGTAATTCTCATTTTTCCTTGTAAAGAAAATAGTTTTATCAGATTATTGTTTTGAGTTTCCTTATTGAATTTGCTTATAGATGAAATTGCATGAAAATGCAGTAATGCACTGAAGAGAAGCCTGAGGGGTTAAGAATTTTGACAGCTCTTTTAGGGTGCCCAGGTTTGATTCTCAGCACCCATATGATAGTTTACAAATGTTTGTAACTCCAGTACCAAACATCATCCTCTGACCTTTGGGATCCTATATACATGGGGTGCACATATGTACATGCAGTCAAAATAACCATAAGTAGAAGTATAAATAAATTATTAAAAATATATTCGAGTTGGGTTTAAGACTTCATCATAAACAGACAATGTGATGAACTTCAGTCCAGAAGAATAAAATTTCCTGTTCGTTTATTTCATTCCTTTTCATTTATATTCAGCAGCAGTAATTTTGACTAGGTGTGTCTTACCATACTATTTAAGAGACAAAAGAAGTTAAAAATAATAAAATTATATGTTAACTTCCAGTTCAATTGGCTTATTGTTAATCTCTTGATAGAAGCAATTGTTTTGTGAATGTTTAGAACTTCAAAGCAACATATATAAAAGTATTAAAGATGGAAGACATCTTTTTAAGAGAGTACAACTTAGGTGTGATAAGAAACATAGAAATAGCCTTCCAGTCTGTGCCAGCACCAGGTCAACTTGGGCGTGGAGTTTGCCAACACCCCCAAGGTCCCTAGCAAATTCTCCATGTGATCTTAGGACCACCTGTGAATGGAACACAACTTCTGTTCCATTCCGATCATGTGGGACCTGAGACAGCATTAGGGAATCAGAAAACCCAGCGTGACCAGGATGACAAGTCCCTTCATGTCAGTTCCAGTACCCGGTCACCTTGCACATGGAGTCGGCAGACACCCCCAAGGTCCCTAGAGGATATCTTCTGAGGCAGACCCCTTTTTGAGCTCCAGAATTCCAGGCACCTTCCCTGTGAGAGGAGAGGTGTCTGCCCTGCCCAGGATGGCTTTGCCAGAGCACCAGGGGGAGCAATCTTGGCTCCTGGATCACTTCAAGACTAGTTTGGTCAGGTGAGAGCATGAACTACAGAAGCTAACAGCTTCTGGGACAGGCCAAAGCAACAGAGCTTCTAGGACAGGCCCTGTTTTGGGCCTTCATCTTCTGCCAGGAGGCAGGTCCGAACACCAGATATCTGTGCACCTTCCTTGCAAGAGGAGAGCTTGACTGCAGAGAGTGCTCTGACTACTGAAACTCAGGAGAGAGCTAGTCTCCCAGGTCTGCTGATAGAGGCTAACAGAATCCCAAGAGGAACAAGTTCTAACCAGAGACAACTATAACAACTAACTCCAGAGATTATCAGATGGAGAAAGGTAAACGTAAGAATCTTACTAACAGAAACCAAGGCCACTCACCATCATCAGAACACAGCACTCCCACCTCACCTAGTCCTGGGCACCCCAACACACCAGAAAATCTAGACCCGGATATAACAGCATAACTCATGATGATGGTAGAGGACATCAAGAAGGACTTTAATAACTCAGTTAAAGAAATACAGGAGAACACTGCTAAAGAGTTACAAGTCCTTAAAGAAAAACAGGAAAACACAACCAAACAGGTAGAAGACTTTAAAGAAAAACAGGAAAACACATCCAAACAGGTGATAGAAATGAACAAAACCATACTGGCCTAAAAAGGGAAGTAGACACAATAAAGAAAACTCAAAGTAGGGCAACACTAGAGACAGAAACTCTAGGAAAGAAATCTGGAACCATAAATGTGAGCATTAGCTATAGAATACAAGAGATGGGAGAGAGAATCTCAGGTGCAGAAGATTCCATAGAGAACATCAGCACAACAATCAAGGAAAATGGAAAATGCCAAAAGATCCTAACTCAAAACATCCAGGAAATCCAGGACACAATGAGAAGACCAAACCTATGGATAATAGGAGTAGATGAGAATGAAGATTTTCAACTTAAAGGGCCAGGAAATATCTTCAACAAAATTATAGAAGAAAACTTCCCAAACCTAAAATAAGAGATGCCCATGAAAATACAAGAAGCCAACAGAACTCCAAATAGATTGGACCAGAAAAGAAAATCCTCCTGATACATAATAATCAGAACAACAAATGCACTAAATAAAGATAGAATACTAAAAGCAGTAAGTGAAAAAGGTCAAGCAACATATAAAGGTAGGCCTATCAGAATTACACCAGACTTTTCACCAGAGACTATTAAAGCCAGAAGATCCTAGACATATGTTATGCATACACTAAGAGAACACAAATGCTAGCCTTGGGTACTATACCCAGCCAAAATTTCAATTACCATAGATGGAGAAAACAAAGTATTCCACGAAAAAATTAAATTCATACATTATCTTTCCACGAGTCCATCCTTTCAAAGGATAATAACAGAAAAAAAAAGCAATAAAAAACAACAACAACAACAACAAACAATAAAAGGATGAAAACCACACCCTAGTACAATCAGGAAAGTAATCCTTCAACAAACCTAAAAGAAGACAGCCACAAGAACAGAATGCCAACTCTAACAACAAAAATAATAGTAAGCAACAATTACTTTTCTTTAATATCTCTTAATATTAATGGACTCAATTCCCCAATAAAAAGACATAGACTAACAGACTGGCTACACATACAGGACCCAACATTTTGCTGCTTACAGGAAACCCATCTCAGCGAAAATGACAGACATTACCTCAGAATGAAAGGCTGGAAAACAGTTTTCCAAGCAAATGGTCTGAAGAAACAAGCTGGAATAGCTATTCTAATATCTAATAAAATCAACTTCCAACCCAAAGTTATCAAAAAAAAAAAAAAAAAAACAAAACAAAACAAGGAGGGACACTTCATACTCATCAAAGGTAAAATCTTCCAAGAGGAACTCTCATTTCTGAATATCTATATTCCAAATGCAAGGACAGCCACATTCATTAAAGAAACTTTAGTAAAGCTCAGAGCACACATTGTACCTCACACAATAATAGTGAGAGACTTCAACACACCACTTTCATCAATGGACAGATTGTGGAAACAGAAACTAAACAGAAGGTATTCCATCATGGTATGAGACTAATTATTTGAGCATGAAAGTTGAGAATGAAACACCATTAGATTTTCCTTGCCTTGATGGTTTGTTGTCATTTTCACTCTTTTCTGTTATATGGTAGCCTTCCTTAGAAATGATATTGTACCCAAAAATGTGAAGGCACATAAGAAATTTATTACTCCTATGTTATGCTTCTGATAAACACAGGAGAACATGAAATACCTTCTGAATATGTGAGTGCTGTATTGAAGATATATTGATGTGCTCTATGTAATGAAAGTGATTCAACTAGCATTAGATCATTTGCTAATATCTAAATGTAATAATAGTGATATTATGTTATGTTAGAGACCGGATTCAGTTATACTATATACATATTGGGCACAGCCTTAAGGAGAAAATTGTGTAGAGTCCATAGAGTTGCACAATTTAACCTTTCACCCCTGCTACATATTCCACAAATGTTGAGACATACTAGACTGACTAGAGAATAGGATTAATAGCAGTTCATAGAATGAGAGCTTGTTTTACCAATTCAGTATTGAGCCCCCTCTGTAATTAGTGTTATCTTGCAAGAATTCTTTAAAATACATTAGATTTTCTACATGATAATCCACTTTTAAAATCCAGACACATACAAATTTATTATGCCTTTCCCTATCATACTTTTTATCCTGGTTTTCTAAATTTCAGACTTTTAAATAAACTCTTATTAGTCACATTTCTTTTATGTATGATGACTTTAATTCCAATTATAGTATACTTTACATAAATCTATCTATGGGAAAGGTTATCTTCTTATCAGACCCAAATTTTAATGGTTGTCACAAGACTTCCTGTGGTATTGACACTTCTATTGGAGACTCTTGTTGGGTAAGTTCACACAGTATCTCCCTTATTACAAATCAATGTAGAAATTCCCTTGTTAAATTATTGGTGTGTATTATGGGATTAGAGGAACTAGTGAGAACAAGATATTCTGGAGTATGTACCATGTGATATACATAACAGACTTTTCAGAAATATTTCTCTCACTTTCAGATATTTCGATTCTTTTTGTTGTATAATAGTCAAAGCACAATACTTTTATTTCATTTGTGTCACTGTCTTAGCTACATTTATCATTTCTATGACTAGGTACCTAGTCCAAGAAACGTAAGGAAAGAAGGAAAGATTTTAAATTACAATATAAAATAAAATAATCCATTATGTACTGGAACATATTATGTCCTTTATGGGAGTAGGAACATAAGGCTGGGACTCTTCACTTTTCATGGGTTAGGCAACAGGACAGGCTTGTGTTGAATCCGGATAGGTTATAACTCAATGCCTACTCACTGTGATGTACTATCTCAAAAGTCTATTCTATCTCCTAAAAGTTTCTTAAACTCTAAAACAGATACATTAGTCAGATTCCATGATTGAAACTCCGGAGTATGTGTACAATATTTCACATTTAAACTACAAAAGTCTCTGCAGTTCTTGGTTATTCCATGATGCAAAATGCATCCACCACAACATCACAACATTATTAGAATTTTAATGTTCCAATGTCTAAAGTCTTAAATATATTCTGAGACAACAGACAAATTAATTGAGTCATATGTGGTTATATATATATATATAGTTTTATATATATATATAGTTTTGTGGACATATAACTTCTAGGAGTTGAGTCCAATATATTTGAAGGCATGCCATTGATAGTGATTTAGGGGCTCTTATTATCGTCTTTTTCCTTTGATTCAAGATTTATGATATGAATTGTTTTTACTTGTTATAGTTCTGCCATCATCTGTTACCTTTCCAAAATGAGCAAAACCAGCCTTGCCTTTAGCCTTCCAAATCTTTAAGTTAAGAAAGTTTATCAGGACACAAATATTAAGGGTGTCATGAAACCAAAGAAAGAGCTTTCAAAGCCAAAAGTAACCATTCTGAATGAAAGGAAAATAAAAGAGTCTTAGGATTATTGTATACAATATCAAATAAAATCTTAGTAACTACTAATAAAAAAATAAAATGCATACTAAGAGGGGTCATCGAAGAAAATTCAAAGATTTTTTTTCCATATAAAATGACTTCAATGTATTAGAACACAATTCCCACCCATTTTAGTCCTGCATAATCTTAGAGGGCTCCGGACAACATGCCCTATTCAGAGAGCACAGGGAGTAGTTCATACCCTGATTAAATCTATGGAACAAACTAACTTGTATCAGCCATATAGTCAAGGTCACTATCAGCATTGCTAGGCCACGATGGTTAGATAGAACAGATATGATATGGAAAAACGTGGCTTTTCCATCTCTAATTTTTCTCTCCAAGACACTGCATTACAGACATAATCTTGAAGAGGCCTTGGAACAAAAGACAATTGAGGGACGTTTTACAAAATGCCTGCCTACTACTTCTCAAATTCTGTCAAATTTTATTAGAAACATGGATATTCTGAGAAACTTTCATGGGTCAGAAAACCAGAGATATAGAATCTACACATGATGTTATAGACTGGATAAAATTCTGGAAATCAAAAAGTGCTAAAAAGGTACAAAGTAGTCTGAAAGTACAGGCATAGCTAATAACAATGAAAAACTACTTTTAAATACATTATAGGGCTCCAGAACGCAGCCGAACTTAGGAACTTAGTCTGCACAGGTGAGAGGGTACACCACAGAAGCTGAAAGCTTCTGGGACAGGCAGGAGCCACAGAGCCTCTGAGGCAGCAACCTTTTCGGCCACAGACAACCAGCCACCCTCAAGGCCAGAGGACAGGTGTTCACCTGGCTCAGAAGTTCTCTGCCTCAGGAGCAGGGGGCGCCAACTTGGTTCCGGGACTCCAACGAACTTAGGAACTTAGTCTGCACAGGTGAGAGTGTGCACCACAGAAGCTGACAGCTTCTGTGACCTGCCAAAGCAACACAGCTTCTGGAAAGGTCCTGTTTTGGGCCTTCTTCTTCGGCCAGGAGGAGGTCCAAACACAAGATATGTGTGCACCTTCCCTGTAAGAGGAGAGCTTGCCAGCAGAGAGTGCTTTGACCACTAAAACTCAGAGGAGAGAGCCTGTCTCCCAGATCTGCTGATGGATGGTAACAGAGTCACCAGAAGAACAATCTCTAAACAGAGTCAACTATAACAACTAACTCCAGAGATTACCAGATGGAGAAAGGTAAACATAAGAATCTTACTAACAGGAACCAAGACCACTCACCATCATCAGAACCCAGCACTCTGACTTCGCCCAGTCCAGGGCACGCCAACATATCCGAAAATCTAGACCTGGATTTAAAAGCATATCTCATGATGATGGTAGAGGACATCAAGAAGGAATTTAATAACTCACTTAAAGAAATACAGGAGAACACAACTAAAGAGTTACAAGTCCTTAAAGAAAAACATGAAAACACAACCAAAAGGTAGAAGTCCTTACAGAAAAACAGGAAAACACATCGAAAGAGGTGATGGAAGTGAACAAAACCATACTAGACCTAAAAAGGGAAGTAGACACAATAAAGAATACTCAAAGTGAGGCAATGCTGGAGATAGAAACCCTAGTAAAGAAATCTGGAACCATAGATGCGAGCATCAGTAACAGAATACAAGAGATGGAAGAGAGAATCTCAAGTGCAGAAGATTCCATAGAGAACATCGGCACAACAATCAAAGAAAATGGAAAATGCAAAAAGATCCTAACTCAAAACATCCAGGAAATCCAGGACACAATGAGAAGACCAAACCTACGGATAATAGGAGTTGATGAAAATCTAAAGAAAGAGACGCCCATGAACATACAAGAAGCCTACAGAACTCCAAATAGACTGGACCAGAAAAGAAATTCCCCCCAACACATAATAATCAGGACAACAAATACACTAAATAAAGATAGAATACTAAAAGCAGTAAGGGAAAAAGGTCAAGTAAATTATAAAGGCAAGCCTATCAGAATTACAACAGATTTTTCACCAGAGACTATGAAAGCCAGAAGAGCCTGGACAGATGTTATACAGACACTAAGAGAACACAAATTCCAGCCAAGGCTACTATACCCAGCCAAACTCTCAATTACCATAGATGGAGAAACCGAAGTATTCCACGACAAAACCAAATTCACACATTACCTTTCAATGAATCCAGCCCTTCAATGGATAATAACAGAAAAAAACCAATACAAGGACAGGAACCTTGCCCTAGAAAAAACAAGAAGGTAATCCCTCAACAAACCTAAAAGAAGACAGCCACAAGAACAGAATGCCAACTTTAACAACAAAAATATCAGGAACCAACAATTACTTTTCCTTGATATCTCTCAATATCAATGGTCTCAACTCACCAATAAAAAGACATAGACTAACAAACTGGCCTACACAAACAAGACCCAACATTTTGCTGCCTACAGGAAACTCATCTCAGAGAAAAAGATAGACACTACCTCAGAATGAATGGCTGGAAAACAATTTTCCAAGCAAATGGTATGAAGAAACAAGCCGGAGTAGACATTCTAATATTTGATAAGATTGATTTCCAACCCAAAGTCATCAAAAAAGACAAAGAGGGGCACTTCATTCTAATTAAAGGTAAAATCCTCCAAGAGGAACTATCAATTCTGAATATCTATGCTCCAAATACAAGGGCAGCCACATTCATTAAAGAAGCTTTAGTAAAGCCCAAAGCACACATTGCACCTCATACAATAATAGTGGGAGACTTCAACACACCACTTTCACCAGATAATGGAAACTGAAACTAAACAGGGACACACTGAAACTAACAGAAGTTATGGAACAAATGGATCCAACAGATATCTACAGAACATTTTATCCTAAAACAAAAGGATATACCTTCTTCTCAGCACCTCATGGTACCTTCTCCAAAATTGAGCACATAATAGGTCACAAAACAGGCCTCAACAGATACAAAAATATTGAAATTGTCCCATGCATCCTATCAGATCACCATGGACTAAGGCTGATCATCAATAACTAAATAAATAATAGAAAACCAACATTCATGTGGAAACTGAACAACACTCTTCTCAATGATACCTTAGTCAAGGAAGGAATAAAGAAAGAAATTAAGGACTTTTTGGAGTATAATGAAAATGAAGCAACAACATATGCAAACTTATGGGACACAATGAAAGCATTTCTAAGAGGAAAAGGCATAGCTCTGAGTGCCTCCAAAAAGAAACTAGAGAGAGCACACATTAGCCACTTGACAACACACCTAAAAACTCTAGAACAAAAGGAAGCAAATTCACCCAAGAGGAGTAGATGACAGGAAATAATCAAACTCAGGGGCGAAATCAACCAAGTGGAAACGAGAAGAACTATTAAAGGAATTAACCAATCGAGGAGCTGGTTCTTTGAGAAAATGAACAAGATAGACAAACCCTTAGCCATACTCACTAGAGGGCACAGGGAAAGCATTCTAATTAACAAAATCAGAAATGAAAAGGGAGACATAACAACAGATCCTGAAGAAATCCAAAACACCATCAGATCCTTCTACAAAAGGCTATACTCAACAAACCTGGCAAACCTGGTTGAAATGGAGAAGTTTCTAGACATATACCAGGTACCAAATTTGCATCAAGATCAGGTTAATGATCTAAACAGTCCTATGTCCCACAAAGAAATAGAAGCAGTCATTAATAGTCTCACAACCAAAAAAAAAAAAAAAAAAAAAAAAAAAAAAAAGCCCAGGACCAGATGGGTTTAGTGCAGAGATCTATCAGACCTTCAAAGAAGATCTAATCCCAGTTCTTCACAAACTATTTCACAAAATAGAAACAGAATGTACTCTACCCAACTCATTCTATGAAGCAGAATTACTCTGATACCTAAACCACAAAGAGACCCCACAAAGATAGAGAACTTCAGACCAATATCCCTTATAAATATTGATGCAAAAGTCCTCAATAAAGTTCTTGCTAACCGAATCCAAGAACACATCAAAACAATTATCCATCCTGACCAACTAGGTTTTATCCCAGGGATGCAGGGATGGTTCAATATACGGAAATCCATCACAGTAATCCAGTATATAAACAAACTCAAAGACAAAAACCACATGATCATCTCAGTAGATGCTTAGAAAGCATTTGACAAAATCGAACACCCATTCATGATAAAAGTCTTGGAAAGATCAGGAATTCAAGGCCCATACCTAAACATGAAAAAAAGCAATCTACAGCAAACCAGTAGCCAGCATCAAAGTAAATGGAGAGAAGCTTGGAGCAATCCCACTAAAATCAATGACTAGACAAGGCTGTCCACTCTTGCACTACCTATTCAACATTGTACTTGAAGTCATAGCCAGAGCAATTAAACAACAAAAGGAGATCAAGGGGATACAAATTGGAAAGGAAACAGCCAAAATATCACTTTTTGCAGATGATATGATAATATATATACGTGACCCTAAAAATTCCATCAGAGAACTCCAAAGCCTAATAAACAGCTTCAGTGAGTTCATGGATATAAAATTAACTCAAACAAGTCAATGGCCATTCTCTACAAAAACCACAAACAGGCTGAGAAAGAAATTAGGGAAACAACACCCTTCTCAATAGCCACAAATAATATAAAATACATAGACGTGACTCTAACTAAGGAAGTGAAAGATCTGTATGACAAGAACTTCAGGTCTCAGAAGAAAGAAATTAAAGATTTCAGAAGATGGAAAGATCTCCCATGCTCATGGATTGGCAGGATCAACATTGTAAAAATGGCTATCTTGCCAAAAGCAATCTACAGATTCAATGCAATCCCCATCAAAATTCCAACTCAATTCTTCAACAAATTAGAAAGAGCAATTTTCAAATTCATCTGGAATAACAAAAAATCTAGGATAGCAAAAACTCTTCTCAAGGATAAAAGAACCTCTGGTGGAATCACCATGCCTGACCTAAAGCTGTACTACAGAGCAATTGTGATAAAAACTGCATGGTACTGGTATAGCTACAGAGAAGTAGACAAATGGAATAGAATTGAAGACCCAGAAATGAACCCACACACCTATGGTCACTTGATCTTTGACAAGGGAGCAAAAACCATTCGGTGGAAAAGAGATAGCATCTTCAACAAATGGTGCTGGCACAACTGGTTGTTGTCATGTAGAAGAATGTGAATCGATCCATTCCTATCTCCTTGTACTAAAGTCAGATCTAAGTGGATCAAGGAACTCCAGATAAAACCAGAGACACTGAAACTTATAGAGGAGAAAGTAGGGAAAAGCCTCAAAGATATGGGTACAGGGGAAAAATTCCTGAATAGAACAGCAATGGCTTGTGCTGTAAGATCTAGAATCGATAAATGGGATCTCATAAAAATTGCAAAGCTTCTGCGAGGCAAAAGACACTGTCAATAAGACAAAAAGACCACCAACAGATTGGGAAAGGATCTTTACCTATCCCAAATAGGATAGGGGACTAATATCCAATATATATAAAGAACTCATGAATGTGGACTCCATAAAATCAAATAACCCCATTAAATATTGGGGCTCAGAACTGAACAAAGGATTCTCACCAGAGGAATACTAAATGGCAGAGAAGCACCTGAAAAAATCTTCAACATACTTAATCATCAGGGAAATGCAAATCAAAACAACGCTGAGATTTCACCTCACACCAGTTAGAATGGCTAAGATCAAAAATTCACGTGACAGCAGATGCTGGCGAGGATGCTGAGAAAGAGGAATGCTCCTCCATTGTTGGTGGGATTGCAAGCTTGTACAACCACTCTGGAAATCAGTCTGGCGGTTCCTCAGAAAATTGGACATAGTACTACCTGAGGATCACGCAATACCTCTTCTGGGCATATATCCAGAATATGTCCCAACCAGTAAGAAGGACACATGCTCCACTATGTTCATAGCAGCCTTATTTATAATAGCCAGAAGCTGGAAAGAACCCAGATGCCCCTCAACAGAGGAATATATACAGAAAATGTGGTACATTTACACAATGGAGTACTACTCAGCTATTAAAAAGAATGAATTTATGAAGTTCCTAGGCAAATAGATGGACCTGAAGGGCATCATCCTGAGTGAGGTAACCAAATTCCAAAGGAACTCTCACAATATGCACTCACTGATAAGTGGATATTAACCCAGAAACTTAGGATACCCAAGATATAAGATACAATTTGCTAAACACATTAAACTCAAGAGATCGAAGACCAAAGTGTGGACATTTTGCCCCTTCTTAGAATAGGGAACATAACACCCATGGAAGGAGTTACAGAGACAAAATTTGGAAGTGTGACGAAAGGATGGACCATATAGTGATTGCCATATCCAGAGATCCATCCCATGATCAGCTTCCAAACGCTGATCCCATTGCATACACTAGCAAGATTTTGCTGAAAGGACCCAGATATAGTTGTCTCTTGTGAGACTATGCCAGGGCCTAGCAAACACAGAAGTGGATGCTCACAGTCAGCTATGGAATGGGTCACAGGGCCACCAATGGAGGAGCTAGAGAAAGCACCCAAGGAACTAAAGGGAACTGCAACCCTATAGGTGGAACAACAATATGAACTAACCAGTTCCCCGGAGCTTTTGTCTCTAGCTGCATATGTATCTAAAGATGGCCTAATAGGCCATCACTTGAAAGAGATACCCATTGGACTTGCAAACTTTATATGCCCCAATACAGGGGAATGCCAGGGCCAAAATGGGGAAGTGGGTGGTTAGGGGAGTGGGGGGGGGTATGGGGGACTTTTGGTATAGCATTGGAAATGTAAATGAGCTAAATATATAATAAAAATTGGGATAACTAAATATGGGTATATATGAAATGATCCGGTCCTTTCGTAATTTAGTTTAATTATAAATTTTCTAAAGAAAATACAATTTCCTTTAAAATAATATTTTGGCTGAACTTTTTTGCATAGTGAATTCAAGTGACAAGAATTTTATGAGGTATCATAGCAATATATGGATCTAATATGCTCAATGCCCAACCTACCTGTTTCTCTTAGTTCATGTTCCTCACTGGGTGGCTACATTCAGAACCAAGCACAGCACTTTTATGCAACTTGTAATATCCCCTTTTAAATTTCAGAGGAAGCACATGCAGGTGGAAGTTCTGGAGAATATGAATTCCTCTACTTCAGATTTCTTCACAGGCATGAATTTGGGAACATATTTCACTTTTAAAATTTTACTGTGATCAGTATGTAAAATGAATATAAATAAATAAATAAATAAATAAATAAATAAATAAATAAATGGCTGGATCTCTCTTTCTCTCTCCCTCTCTCTCTCTCAATATGTATTTGTGTGTGTGTGTCCAATATAGTATATTTTTCAGTTTTAATGAAAAAGTTATTTGATTCCCTTTTCTAGAGGAGTTTGTTGTCCCATTTCACTCTCCTGGTTTCTGAGTTTATTACATGTTTTAGTCATATCTGAAAAATTTATTAACTTATAACTCAGCCTTCATGAAAACGTTGTAAGAGAGTCAGAGTATTTGAAATTGTGACCAAGATATTTTTCTCAGAATAGATAGGAAAGCTAAACCTATGATCTCTCATTATTATAACTACTTAAATAATTCAAACAAAGATGATAACAGTAGACGTGTTAAAATAGAATGGGGAAATCTAACCAGGCTTGACCCCTAGAACAAAAACTACTGACATCAAATAAATGAAGACACAGAGAAAATTAGTATTTTCTAGGGGTGTTCGCTCTAACCAGTTATCCAATTAAAAGTGGTCATCCATGAAATCATAAGCAACACTTGAAGGACTCAACAAGGGGATCCTCTGCCACATGGCTCCTCACCCAGGTGGCACCAGAAGAAAGCTGCCTTCCCAGGAGGGCAGACAGGCCTGTGAGTGGAGGTAAGACCACCTCTGCATCTCAGAGGAAACTCAGGACACAGGAACTGAGGGGCGAACTGGGCGACAGGAGTCTTCCAGTTTTTGTCAGCACCCAGAGAAGATCCTGTGCCACAAAGTTACATACACAAATACTGCCAAGAGAGAGCTGGTCTTCCAGGAGTCCCTACACAGGTGAGACCACCACTTCTCTTCAAATTATTGGCCCAAGAGGGACCAGCAATCAGGATACAGAAACCAAGTGTCAGCTATAGACAGGATTCTTCTGATTTCTGTCTATATACCAGAGCTAACACTGTACTGCTGTCCATACTTATATTCCTCCCAGAGAGAACTGGTCTCCCAGGAGTACTGACACCCAGGCTTGCAGGACAGAAAGGCCACAGTCAGAGACAGCAAAACCAGATAACACCAGAGAAAACCAGATGTCAAAATACAAGCACAAGAATATAAGCAGCAGAAACCAAGCTACTTGGCATCACCAGAACCCATTTCTCACCCCACCGTGAACCCTGGTTACTCAAAAACATTAGAAAATCAATACTCTGAATTTAAATCACATCTCATGCTGATGATAAAGGACTTTAAGAAGGATGTAAATAACTCCCCTAAAGAAATCCAAGTGAGCACAGGAAATCAGGTAGTAGACCTTAGAGGAAACACAAAAATCCCTAAAGAACTACAGGAAAACACAAACAGGCAAAGGAACTGAACAAAACCATCCAGTATCTAAAAATGGAAATACAAACAATAAAGAAATCACACAAGGGAACAATATAGAAAACTTAGGAACAAGATCAGGATTCATGGAAGCAAGCATCACCAACAGAATATAAGAGATAAAAGAGAGAATCTGTGCTGCAGAAGATACCATATGAAACATTGACACAATAGTTAAAGAAAATGCAAAATGCAAAAAGATCCTAACTCAAAACATCCAGGAAATCGAGGACACAATGAGAAGACCAAATCTTAGGAAGATAGGTAGAGCGGAGAGTGAAGATTCCCAACTTAAAGGGCCAGCGAATATCTTCAACAAAATTATAGAGGAAAATTTCCCTAACCTAAAGAAAGAGATGCCCATGAACATACAAGAAGCCTACAGAACTCCAAATAGATTGAACCAGAAAAGAAATTCCTCCCATCACACAATAACCAAAACACCAAATGCACTAAACAAATAAAGAATAATAAAAGCAGTAAGGGAAAAGGGTCAAGTAACATATAAAGGCAAGCCTATCAGAATTAATCCAGACTTCTCATCAGAGACTATGAAAGCTAGAAGATCCTTGATAAGTCTTATACAGATCTTAAGAGAATACAGATGCCAGCCCAGACTACCGTACCCAGTGAAACTCTCAATTAACATAGATGGAGAAACAAAGATATTCCATGACAAAAACAAATTTACACAGTATCTTTCTACACATCCAGCCCTATAACAGCTAATAGATGGAAAAGGCCAACAAAAGGAGAAAAACTACACTCTAGAAAAAGCAAGAAATTATCTTCTTTCTACAAACCCAAAATAAGATAAACACACAAACATAAAAATAACAGGAAGCAACAATTACTATTCCTTAATATCTTTTAATATCAATAGGCTCAAGTCCTCAATAAAAATACATAGCCTAACAGATTGGATATGTAAGCAGGACTCAGCATTTTGCTGCATACCGGCTGTGCACCTCAGTGACAAAGACAAACAGTACCTCAGAGTAAAGGGCTAGAAAACAATTTTCCAAGGAAATGGTCCCAAGAAACAAGCTGGAGTAACCACTCTTATACTGGATAAAATCAACTTTCAATCAAAAGTCATCACAAAAGAATAAGGAAGGACACTTCATACTCATCAAACTAAAAACTCACCAAGAACTCTCAATTCTGAATATCTATGCTCTAAAAGAAAGAGCACCCAAATTCATAAAAGAAATTCTACTAAAGCACATATTGCAGCACACACAATAATTGTGGGGGACTTCAGCTCACACTCATCAACAGACAGATCAGGGAAACACAAACTGAACAGAGACATAGTGAAACTAACAGAAGTTATGGACCAAATGGATTTAACAGATATCTAAAGAACATTTCATCCTAAATCAAAAGAATAAACCTTCTTCTCAGCACCTCATGGTACCTTTTCCAAAAATGACCATGTAATCTGTCACAAAAGAGACCTCAAAAGATGTAAGAAGATTAATATGATCCCCTGCCTCCTATCAGATCACTGTGGGATAACTGATATTCAATAACAACAAAACCAACAGAAAGCACACATATACATGTAAGCTGAAGAATTCTCTACTCAATAACTTGTTCAAGGAAGAATTACAGAAAGAAATTGAAGACTTTTAGAACATAATGCAAATGAAGGTACAACACATTCAAACTTATGGAACAAAATGAAAGCAGTGCTAAGAGGAAAATTCTAGCTCTCAGTGCCTCCAAAAAGAAACTAGAGAGAGCATACACTAGCAGTTTAACAGCACACCTGAAAGCTCTAGAACGAAAAGAAGTGAACACAACCAAGAGGATAGATGGCAGCAAATAATCAAACTCAGGGCTGAAATCAACCAAGTAGAAACAAAAAGAATCAACCAAACCAGGAGCTGTTTTTTGTTTATTTTTTTTTTTTTTGAGAAAATCAAAAAGATAGATAAACCCTTAGCTAGACTAACCAGAGGGCACCGAGACAGTATCTAAATTAACAAAATCAGAAATGAAAATTTGAGATCTAACAGCAGAAACTGAGGAAATAAAAAAATGATCATATTCTACTAAAGAAGCCTATACTCAACACAACTGGAATATGTGGATGAAATGGACAATTTTCTTTTTCTTTTTTCTTTTTGACTTGTTCTATTTACTTTATTTAGATACAAGATATTTATATATGTATACATTATAAGTATTCATTTTGTATCTTGACTCTTTTTTTCAATGGATATTTTCTTTATTTACATTTCAAATGTTATTCCCCTTCCCAGTTTCCCTCCCTCCCAGAAACAAGTGGCTAAGAAGCACCTAAAGAAATGTTCAACATCCTTAGTCCTCAGCGAAATGCAAATCAAAACAACCCTGAGATTCTATCTCACACCAGTCAGAATGGCAAAAATTAAAAACTCAGGTGACAGAAGATGCTGTAGAGGATGTGGAGAAAGATGAACACTCCTCCATTGCTGGTGGAAATGCAAGCTGGTACAACCCCTCTGGACATCAGTTTGGCAGTTCCTCAGAAAAATTGGACATAGTATTACCTGAGGACCCAGCTATACCACTCCTGGGCATATAACCAGAAGATGCTCCAACATGTAGTAAGGACACATAGTCCACTTTGTTCATAGCAGCCTTAATTTAATATCCAGGAGCTAGAAGGAACACAGATGCCCCTCAACAGAGGAGGAGGCAGCTAGAGGAAGCTTTTTTCCACACTGGGTGGAGCTTGAGCACAGGAACTCAAAGCCCATTCCTATTGTTATTTTGTACTTCCTCCACATCGGCCACAAATTATCCAACAAGTCCAAACATCCACTGTGGGACAATCATTCAAACACACAAGTATATAGGGGACAATCCTAATCAAATCATTACATATGTATATAATGAACTAAATAGAAGTGTTTAGATTTGTAAATTGTTACAGTATTACAATTGTAAATCAGTTTCTCCTTTCACATTAATTCATTTTATGACTAAAGTTGAATGTAAATGTTTACATAGCAGAAGTTTGACCTTGTCATTACTTCAGTGGAGCACATGATACCTGATCATCTGAAAAGTTTCATTTGCTTGAAAGAGGTCAAAGTATGGAATATTAAATATAGATAAATCACAATGTGTTAGAGTTATATAAACAATAACCTTAAATAATTAAAATAGCAAGAATTGAAAATATACATGGAGATTTAGCTCAGAAGTAATTAAAGAAAGTTATATTTGAGGCAGTATGGAAGTTCAGGATTATCACCATCTACTTGATAGCTGGTGAAAGGTAAGCTATAAATAAATAGCAATAGAAATTATTTTTAATTAGCAATCTAGGATTAGTGAAAACAATATTCAGGATTCATGGTAGAATATACTCTACTGAATAGTATAAAGCACTCCCTCCAAAAGAGAATATATTTCTTACACAAAAAGAGGTAAATAGCATTTGATTGCTAAAATAAACTTCTTTCTGCACACAAATTTTACAAAATCTGACACATGGTGTAAGTGATAACAGCTTTTCCTCTTCCTCTCCATTAGGATGGGTTTTTCTGATGTCTCCATGTACAACCCCAGTGCTGGTTAGAGTACTGAGACTGCACAGATGAGGAAAAGAATGACCTACCCAAAGTAACCTCTGCAATTAGGAAATCTGCTGAGATCAATTAAGGCTGGGTTATAAATGGAAACGAGTTACTTGTGTCTGTATTTTTGCTGCCCAGAATTGAACTTCTGAGAGATTACTTCAGGTAGGAACCAATGACCTGCAAAAATGTACTTGAGGCTAAAACTGCCTTGACTGGTCATGATAATCTTCTCAGTAATAACTCTTTGATTTAGCCCCCCACTGAGAATCACACTGGCTCAGATACCAGGCACTTTGCTTGGAAAATGATTCAATAAATTATAAATTAAACTAATACCTTCACTTAAAAAAAGATGAAAGAAGAGTGAGGGCACATAAAAAAGGCATCGGCCATGAGGTATTTAACTTTATTAACAGACAAGAAATAGGCTGCACAATTTAAAACCAATATAATGATTTCTCAAATCCAAAGAGTAATCTGGCTGTTTTTATTTCCCTTCATGTAAGAAAGTAAAGATACAAGAAACATTGAATATCGGCTAACACTTCAAAATTTTGTTGTGTACATTAAGGTCAGAATAATGTTATTTCATAGCTATTTAGTGAATGCTATATATATATATAACCAAAATAAAACTCAAATATATATTCTGATGCCTCCATATACACCTGTAGCATGTATTTAATTATACATTTATATAATTTAGATATATATTGAAAATATAAGAGATTTATGCATATATATTCATAAATATATTCAATATATATGGAAAATCCTACATCTTAGGAAAATTTATGATGAGGGAACTTTCTTCCTTCATATAACCAAATATTTCATGTTGGGTTGTCTACAACTTATTAAGCTTTCATAACAGGATAAAAGTAAATGACCCTTGATCTTAGATAATTTTGATTTACTCAATGGTTGCAACAATT
This sequence comes from Mus caroli, assembly GCF_978045245.1. Lineage (NCBI taxonomy): Eukaryota > Metazoa > Chordata > Mammalia > Rodentia > Muridae > Mus > Mus caroli. The sequence goes on along the minus strand of NW_028227265.1, from coordinate 78,464,554 downwards.
TGAGGAGTATTTGAATATATTTTCTTATAAGAGACTGTTCTGGATCTTGTTCACACAACATTTCTTTTAATGTGATATTTTCTGTTGCTATGTAAAACTGCCATGGGCATAGGTAACTTGAGGAAGAAAAGGTTTATTTGAGCTCATGAGTTCAGAGTAAGAGATCACAATGAAGGCAGTGACATGAAAACAGGTAGCTAGAGAAGTCAGACACTAAAATCTTCAGCTGTAAGCACAAACTGAGACAGGAAACTGGCATTGAGGTAAGGCAAATAACTTCTCAAAGCCCAATCATAGTGGCAGACTTCCTCAAGGAAGACTGATGATACCTTCAAATGATTTACAACCTGTCCAAATAGTAGCAGCAGTTCAGGAAGCAAGTGTTCCAATGTTGGAACCTAATACACTCTTTGTGTATAATATTTACTGTACTTTATGAAGTAAATATTTTCTTTAAATTTGAAAATTAAGAAACTAGCTTTTTTGTACAGTGAATTCATAAGCATGACATTGTATTCTTTTTTTATTCCTTTGTTTAAATGATAAGCAAAGAAGAATGGATATTAATCTCTGGGATATAAAAAGCTCACCTTTTTATGAAGTCAGAGAGAAAGAAATACTCAAATCTATGAATATCTATGAGGATGACTGAACATGTACATTAAAATATTATAACAGAATATGCATTGGGTCACAGGTGTAATGTTAAGTTAATATTAACAATTTCAGTTAAATATAGGCTTACTTTAAAACCTGGCTTCATCTGACTCAACATCTGATGTAAAAAATATACCATATTCTATATATTTAAATAATAAATTTCTCTGTTTACGAAAAATGAAATGGATACACTTACTTCTATAGCAAACTTATATTCTAAAGATATTAGCATGCCATCAAAATAAAATCACCTGTTTAGCAAGTGGGTAAGTGGATACGGTGCCATATCATTTATCAACTGATTGTGAACATGAACACAGTAATAATAAAATAAATGCTGTCATGTATGGAGATAAATGGAACATCATTTTTACATTATTTCCAATAATTTGTAAATAGGTTGTTAGATTTAAAGTTTCATATCTTAAATGCTTCTGTGTATCTATTGTCCCACTCCCATTCACAATAGTACACATACCACTATCCAAATATATCATCTGTCAATGGAAAGCATGGTTTTGAATCACTATTTATTTATAAATGCACTTTTTTCTCATATCCATATACAGTCTTTAATGATATATGTATGTGGGTATGCATGCAAAGTACGGTAACAATGAGGAAAAAAAATCACCTATATTTGTTTTGTATTTAGTTTCTCAGAGCAAGCACTTCCTTTTAAACGTTTTGGTTGTCTTTACTGAATTCATGGCAATTTCCTCATGTCTAGACATGTAGATACTTCTTTAACATAGTTTCAATTATCAGCTTTGAATACTCCAGAATAAGAAAAAAATGCATGCTGTGCCACCATTCAATATATACATGATATGGTTTTCTGAACAAGTCAAGTCCCTTTCTTTTCATATTATAATTTACCTACTCCATCTACTTAACTATATATGAGCAAATATAAAGAGAGATTCTTCATAAATGATGTGAACTTTTCAAAATTTGTAACTGATAAATATATTTTTAAAATCAAATGGTAGGGCAAAAGAAAATATGTTCAGTTCTACAGTGAGAATAAAGTATTCAAGGCTTGTTAGTATAATTTATACTGGAAAAGTCAGAAACTATTCACTGGTTTGAACACAAATTCAAACCAAAATTAAATGAATCCAGCATTTGCTATCCTTGACTATAATCTCTATAGCTGTCTTGTTACCTGACTACGTATTTTCATCAAAACTTGTAGTAATAACTATTTTTTGTATTTAGTTTTGATATGCAATTAAAGGGAAGAATTATATTTTTCAAGTATTGAATGTGATTAAACCCTTACTTTTCCTTATATATATGTTCCTGTCTGTGTGTGTGTCCATATGTATGTTTGCTTGTGTTTGTGATGATAGTGCTAACGTCACTATTGGGTTTATTAATTTTCTTATTTACTTATTTAATGCAGGAATACTTAAGTAAACATTCTGTGAGCCCCTTGTCAATTGATGCCGGTCAATATATTAAAAGTCTTAGTATAGAAAATAACTCATATAACGACCAAAAGAGTCACTTCCATTTATCCATAATTGACCTATATCTTCATGTAAATTATTAACTAATAAATCTGGTGTACTTGTGGTTGGTTTGATTCACATATGAAACAGGTAAAATTGTATTATTATTTATGCATTTATAATGCTCTTAAAACTCTGATATATACTCAATACTTAAGCAATAGTACCCACTAATGCTGAGATAACAATCCTGTGCTCTCTCTTTCTGCCATGATGTGAGTTGTACCCACTTATTCTCACAACCATGATTGGACGAGAAACTCTGAAACCTCAAGATAAATATTCTTTTCTCATGTCTCAGGATTATTTTATTTAGCATTCTGCCCCACCACAGCTACCTAGCAAATCCACTGAATGTACAGTCTCTCATTTATGAATATCAATTCAAGACCTTCATAGAAACAATACACAGTAGCAAACGGAAAAGGAAATAAGGATATACTGTGGTGGAGAAGCAGGAATGAATCAATGTTCTGAAAATTAGAATGAGATTTAAATAGTAAATCTTGCTATTAAGGATCTAATGCACTAAGAAATATAGTACATTATAATCATAGAGCAATGTATTCTGTGTTGTTAATAGGTAGGATTAAAGGAAATAAATATGAAAGCTTCCAGAACTAATCAGGTTAGGATTCAAGAGACTCATTAGAGTGCAGAAATGCCTTATTTTTAAAGCTCAACACAGATTGGAGTGGAAATAATGTCTGACTGATTAGTCCTCATTGGACATTTAGCTGGTAACATATCTAGCAAAAGAGATAAATATTTTGTCTTATGTGGAGTTTAGAAGAAAATAACATTTGTCATGTATAGATTGTAAGTAGAAAGATATACATAGCTATAAATAGGACGAAAATACCCTATTTAGGACTGAATGTTCCAAAGTCTCTCAGTATCAACACACTATCAAGTTTATAATTGTCACCTTAATGGGATTTTACATTACCATAAATTGAAATTTCTGGTTTGATTCATGATAAATTATTCAGATTAAGGTACCTCAGGTGGGAAGGCTTGCCCTAAATGTGAGTTTTACAATCCCTTGAGCTGGGGTTCCATCCTCCTTTAAAGAGAAAATGAGCTGAGAACAAATACTCATTTCTCCTGGTGTGGTGGTTTGAATTCCTATGGCCTCATGGACTCCTGCATGAATGCTTGAATTATGGGGGGGTGGCATTTGTAGGAGGTGTGTAAATGTAAATGCTCTCATTTCCTCCAATCGAAGGGATGAGATGCGAGATGTACCCATTCTGCGAAAAGAGAGTATAGACAGAGTCCTGAGAATTTCTTTCTCTGTACTCTCTAGGCCTAGGCCTGGAAGCCATGACGTCTCTTCTCTCCTCCACAGTGTCCCAGAATGGTGAGTCTTCCCCTTCCCTCTCTTACAGGTTCCAAACCTGGGAATTCTAAAGTCGAGCTATTGTCTAACCAGCCCAGCTATTGGCTGTTGGCATATTTACCAATCAGAAAGAACTACAGGCAGATTCCCAGAAGCTTTGTGCAGGCACTCTCATAAAAACAGTTTTTTTGGGGCACATAATCAGCATTTGTAATACAAGCAGGTATAAGCCCCCCAGTTAAAGGTAAATTTCAAACATGACTGCTTCCTTCTACAAATAAACCTAAACTTCATAGATAGCAATTAAATGTGTGTACTAAGGGAAGTTCTGTATTCTAGCCAGATCATACTGTAATCCAGCCGCATACTTGCCGAATAATATCTCTGGATGTGATCACTACCCAGAGCAGCAATGTTGTTTGATAAACATTCTTCTACAGATTGTGGCCTTGTTGTAGTAGGTGTGGCCGTATTACTCAGGATATTCTCAGGTTATTCCCAGTGTGGCATACAGTCTCATTCTGCTGCCTTATTGGTCATTTTACCACCTCCAGAACAAGCCCTGCCTGCACTCTGCCATGTTTCCTGCCATGAGTGCAAACCAGCCCCAATTTAGTCGGCCATCACTGGACAGAGAGGCCCATTGGACTTGCAAACTTTATATGCCCCAGTACAAGGGAACGCCAGGGCCAAAAAGTGGGAGTGGGTGGGTAGGGGAGTGGGGGGAAGGGTATGCGGGACTTTTGGGATAGCATTGGAAATGTAAATGAGGAAAATACCTAATTAAAAAAATATCAAAAAATGTTTTTTCTTTATAAGAGTTCACTTGCTCATGATGTATCTTCACAGCAATAAAACCCAAACTAAGATAATGGTTTCAGCGGGCCAGAAACCTCAAGTTCCTACTACCATAACTAATTATATTCTCAAACCATGACTCAAATGAGCTTTCCCTTCCTTAACTGATTTTTTTCAATGATTTTGTTACAACATCAACAAGACAAGTAACTGACACATCTGATATTTGGCACTGGCCTTCTTAAAATTAGGGGATGGTATGTGTTAATGAGTCAATGAGCTTCTTGGAGAGTCCAGATTGTTAACTTTATGTTGAGAACAAATCATTTGAAAGAGAATTTATACATAATTTCCTATTAATTTATGAAATCTTATTAAAATCAAAATACCTTTATTATGATCTAAAATGTTTACCTTTGTGTTATACCTGAAAGAATGACATCGTAGCTACTTATTCAGCATGATGGGGAAAAATTCAAATTTATATGCTTACATTATTCTCTTCTCATATATGCAGAAATGGTACTATATATTTTATGTGTGATCATCTGTGACTAGTTTTTCTTCCAGTATTCATTCATACCATTTCCTGATAGCATTCATAAAAAGCATCTGAAAATCCCTTACAATTTTATGATTGTCATTAAATGAGAAAATTCAAAGTCATTCACAGTGGTTTGGTATTCTCCAATAGTGATTATGCTTATTTTGGTTTGCAATTGTAACCTACATTGTTGTTGTTATCTTTTTTTTTTGGGGGGGGGCGCTTGTTCGAGACAGGTTTTCTCTGTATAGCTCTGGCTGTCCTGGAACTCACTTTGTACCAGGTTGGACTCAAACTCAGAAATCTCTCTGTCTCTCCCTCCAAGTGCTGGGATTAAAGATATGTGCCACCACTGCCCAGTTTGTTGTTATTATTGTTATTGTTGTTATTTTTATCTACTCCTGCATGCATTAGTTTATTGAAGATGAAAGATAAACTAAATGCTGATTAAACATTTTAATATTTATTGTACCTTCCCTACTAAGCAGTTTTCTTTTTTTTAAATTAGGTATTTTGTTCATTTACATTTCAAATGCTATCCCAAAAGTCCCCCATACCCTCCCCCCTACTCCCCTACCCACCCACTCCCACTTCTTGGCTCTGGTGTTACCCTGTACTGAGGCATATAAAGTTTGCAAGACCAAGTGGCCTTCTTCCCAATGATGGCCAACTAGGTCATCTTCTGCTACATATGCAGCTAGAGACACGAGCTCTGGGGGTACTGGTTAGTTCATATTGTTGTTCCTCCTATAGAGTTGCAGACCCCTTTAACTCCTTGGGTACTTTCTCTAGCTCCTCCATTGGGGGCCCTGTGTTCCATCCACATCTGACTGTGAGCATCCACTTCTGTGTTTGCCAGGCACTCTGTGCTATTCTGGGGACATTACCACAACCGTACATATACAAGAAAATATTTTATCACTGACTAACACACCCAGTAGTAATGAAACAGTTTTTTAGTGCAAATTTGCAAAGCTCTTTCTGTTTGTATGTCTACAATTTCTGACCATCATCCTTCACAATATTTGAAATAAATTCATATTATGTTAACTTTATTGTATTTAATATTTTTAAAATTGTATTTTTCCACAACCTTAAATACAGCAACAAAATTTTCTTCAGTGCATGTATATCCCATATTTTGGTAAATTACTTTCTCATTAATGTCAATAAATAAAGAATAAAAGTTGGTTACAGTAAGTTTGGTGTAATATTGCAGCTCTATAATCCTAGCAGGCTAAGTCAGAAGAATTTCAGATTTGAAAGAAATGAAAGAGAGTTTCTAAGAGACAACAACAACAATAATAACAACTACAAAAGAAGACATCTGATAATTTGTAGCAGATTTTTTTTCTTTAAATCACCCCGGGGAGTGGGAAGGCCTCTCAATGTGGGTTGTATAGGGGAATAGGGATATCCTCTAGAGACAGGGGAGGAGGAATGGGATGAGGACCAGTGTGAGTGCCCGACTCGCCAGCAAAACAGATGCCACAATAGGATCCTTCTGCACATATTTATTGGGAGAACTTGATTGCAGAGGCGAAAAGACCCTGAGCCCAGAACTGGCGCTGCTTATATAGGCCTAGGAGAGGCATGTCCACACCTGATTGGTTATGCTTTCAGTACCTCATTTACATGTCTACACCCGATTGGTTAGGCTCTCAGTATCTCATTTACATGCCCCGGCCCAGGCAGTGACTGGCAAAAAACTCTACTGCACATGCGCACATTGTTTATTTACCCAAACTTATGGGTGATGGCCAGAGGTAGCCAGCGCCACCTTATAATGGCATATATGGCTTCCCACAGACCAGAAAGAGGATTACCTCTGGGCTGTAAAAAATGGTTAAAGATAATTTTAAAAAAACAGAAATCTGCCTTGATAAAGTATACATTCATGAATATATTGTTTTATGTTTCATAGATCATACTTTACTGTGGCTTTTAGAAGTGAAAGCACTGAAATTCGACCATTCTGAGCTTTAACCCTAGAGTTTTTAATCTTTATTTGTGAACATAGTGTCTCTGAGCTAATCCTTCAAATTATATTGTTGTCAATAAAACATGGACCATAAGGTATATCTCATTGGATTTTGGAATGATTTTATTTATGAGATACATTAAAAATATGTCTGGAACAATAATAATGTTTAATTAATCTTTACAGTTGATAGTACTAACAGGTACTTATAGTGTTTTAAATTCTCATGCAAGGTTTTTTCCTATAATCAGGCATTATTTGAGTATAATCTCACCAACATATTAGAATCTGTTTGGGGCCCTTCTAAATTACTTATTCCTTAGATTGTTCCTTGTTTTATACACCAATGCTTGGAGCCGTCATTTAATACCACTCCACTCTTCATTTATTTATTTTTTTCTCTTAAAAAGATTTTGTAAGAAAACTCATTTTATACTTTCTAAATGTCATTTCCAATGGTCGTTAAGACTAATTACCAGTGGGAATTTCACATACTATTGTAACTAGACAGCTAATTTCAGCATATCTTGTAGATGGGGTTTTACCTGAATTCACATTACAAGTGTACCTGACTGTACAGGGAACACAGATCATTCTTACAGGAACTAAGAGTCACTATGTAGTGACTAATCCCATGTGTTTCATATAAATGGTTTTATGCTAATAGTTTGGGCTATTTTTCTTCTTTGAGTGTTTATTTTGATACTGCTATCATTTTGTTTTATATGGTAGCTAGTTAAGGTTTCAAATTTTACGCAAGTAACATTTCATTGAAAGAAAATGTAACCCTATTAAACCCAGTGACTGAGAAAATTTGGTTTTCCATTGTGCTATACTAAAATGAGAAAATGTTTTCTGAGCAGCTAACAGATATAATATAAAAGTTCACTGTAGCTCAGCAGGGTCATTTTCCATGTTGTGATTTTTTTTCCATCTTACAGCAAAATTCTGTTTGCTTGCATGAAGTCAGGACAACTGGAGGATCATGTTCCAGCTGGTAAATGCTTCACTCACAGGCATTGGGCCAGAAATCATATAATGGTACTCTCACCCTAACCACAGGGGGCTAGCTATATGCAGGGGGCACATGGATGCTTGCCTATTTAGATGATGTTTCAACTGCAGTAATAGCTATCCAATTTATGTTTTCCCTCCATTTTTACTTTTGGTAAGTTTTTCTCCAATATAAGAACTCCATTTCATTTCTTTTCTCAAATCTATTGTTAGGATATATATATATATATATCCTATTCTGGATTACAGTGATCAAATCAATTTATTTTGTTATGTTAAATCTTTCCATGACTTATATTTTAAGCACATTAGTTTAATACATCACTAGATTTTTACTGATAATTTGCTTAGGAATTTTGTACCTTCTTTTAAAATAAGATAGCAGAGTTGATATTTTATATCAAGTGACATCCTATAAGATTTTAATATCAAAGTTATGTTAACTCAGAATAAGATTTTCTGATATGCAGAAAGAGAACTAACTATGCTGTTTAAATATGAAACACTTGACCATAAAAATTAAATTATCTCAGGTAAGAACTTAATATCAAATTGTACTTTTAGAGAAGAAGATAACAGCTTCTTCATACATTTTATTAATTTAACTTTACCAACCGGGTTCTTCAACAACTGCAACCACTAGATTTCATGTGTTCTATTCTGTTTGATTTAATATGCTCGTGTGAGAAATGAAAATGGAACTAAGGTATTAATTTTTCCTTCTTTTAGTGCAACCAGCTCTGTTGTGCTTTTCTGAGTTAGTCCAGCTCTTCATTTTACACAATCTGTCAGTTAGATCCTTTAGTTTTAGAGCAATTCTTTGTTTCATACTTGTTATTTTTCTTTCCTGTGTATTTAAGGTTAATATTTGCCTTTGTGGGGGTTTTTTGTCATAATTTGGAGTTTTACTTTAGCTTCTCTCATTTGTTGCTAAACATTGATGTTTTGTGATTTACAGTTAATATAAATGTATAGCTTTATATTAAATTAAAATACTTTGCATATTATATATTCTATACTTAATAGTTCATATTTTCCCATTAGATTATTATTGTAAATGTTTCTTATAATTCTATAGACTTAAAAGTAATTTTGAAAGCTTTAACATAATGGAAATTGACCAAGCCATTTAAACAGTAATTGATATTAATGCCCTGTCAAAGTTTCTAATAATTCAGAAGTTGAATTTCTATTTACACTTAGTAATGACGACCTATCTCTTATTTTTTTTATGAAATTTTGTTTCAAAATAATGGCCATTGCTGCCTCTGTCATCCCCATGTTCCTAACACTATCTCCTCTAAATATTCTGAGATCACCTAGTGACCAACTTTGATAAAGTTCACAAATAGATGAAACTAATCATGTCCTTCCAAAGCAGGATTCTGCTTTGTAGTAGCTGTACTCAAAGTACCTCATGCACAGAGATGATAGTTCCCTCTGAGTTCTCCTGCTAACATCTCTTTATTCCTAGCTCCAGATACTTCCTTTTTCTTCTTCATGGATAACAAATGGTTACTCATAAAAACAGACTTAACTTTAATAAGGCTTACCCTGAAGACCTAGGCCCCCACGTGTCTCATAGCCACATATAATGCACAGTGTATGGAGACAGCAAGTTGATGATCCACTTCCTAGGCTTTCAAGGAGTGTGGAAGTTTCTAGTAGGAACCAGATATATACAAATATTTCTAAAGGTATGTGAAATCCACTTTGCTGAAAGTAATCTTATGATTCCTATGTTATTATGACGGCTAATATTAATTATCAACTTGACAAATGAATCTAGAATCATTTGAGGAGTGGCCTCTGAGAGTGTTTCTGATTATCATGGTAAGTTGAGAGTTGAAGAAATACCCACTGTGGGTGGTGCCATTCACTAGGCTGGAATTCTGATCCATATAAGAGTGGAGACAGTGAGCTGAGGACAGTGAGTGAACACTCATTAACTTCTTTCAGCTCCTGTTGTAGGTAAGTTAGGAGCAATTGTTTCAAATTCCTGCCTCTTTTACCATCCTTCAATGATAGGCTGTCCCTTGGAACTGTGAGGCAAGAAAACTCTTCCTTGTTTTACTAATGACTCTTCTGAACTTTATTTTTATTTATTTTATTATTACTTTTTATTTTGCACTCCAGATTTTATTCCCCTCCTGGTCTACTCTCTGACTGTTTCCCATCCCATACCTCCTCCCTGCACCCCTGTCTCCAGAAGGATGTCCCTACTCCTCTCCTATGCCACCCCTCTCTTCTCCCATCCCTCTAGACCTCTAAACTCCCTGAGCCTGCTGTCTCTTGGGGGTTAGGTGAATCTTCTCTGACTGAATCCAGACCGGCAGTCATCTGCTAGAAGTGTGTTGGGAACCTCATATCAGTCTGTGTATACTACCTGGTTAGTGGTCCAGTCTCTGAGATATCTTAGGGGTCCAGGTTAATTGAGACTGCTACAGGGTCACCCTCTTCCTCAGCTTCTTCCAGGTTTTCCCTTATTCAACCACAGGGACCAGCAGCTTCTCTCCATTGGTTGGGTGTACTGAACTTCTAATAGCTTTAATTAGTTTTCATTTAGTGCTTTTTAGATGTTTGCCTTATAATTATTACTCATATTTAAATAATAATAATTTTTACACCTTAGTTGAAATCTCTTCCTTAATGTTTGTAGCAAGGTATTATGGGATATCTCCATCCATGTACAGATTATAATTTCAACAAAGCACATTTACTATCTTCCCATTAGTTACTTAATTATGATATAGATTTTTCAGAACAAGACCTATGCCAACACTTCATGATTAATGTTATTCTTCATCTATGTTTAAATGAAGAGTAATTTTGAAGAATAGTGAGAGTTTAATTGGCATTGTAAATAAGGTTATTGAATTACTTTTAATTTTTCCTTAATTTCTTTTTAAAAGATTCATTTTCATATTTTTCTTTCTGTGCCTGTATATGTCTGTGTATGTATATACATGCATGTCTGCAGAAGTCAGAATGCAAATATGAGTCTACTGACATCAGTACTGGAAACTGGATTCTAAATATTTTATAATGAAATTGGGTGTATATTTAAATTAAAATGTACATTTGACTGTTTAAGAATTGAATAGAGACTCTTATTTAACTCTGAAATATTTAAAGCATCTCAGCGGAATATTCTAGGAAAGAATGTGAAATATGCATAATAAAAATGCCTGAAGCAAATATGGGGAAATCAGAAAAACAAAAACAAAAACAAAAAAACAAAGAGAGAAAACTCCTCCTTAAGTTTCTTTAAGCAAGCTAGTTCATCACATCAACAGAAAAGGAAACTAAGACAGATTTTTCTCACATTCTCATCGACATATACAAATAGAAGTATTTTTAAAGAATTAATGATTTTACAAATTATGTATCTTGATAACATGTTGAATATATTGAAACATATATCCTATTGCTATAATAGATTACTCATGGTTTTATTGGCCTTTGCATAGAAACTCTTGCTAAGAACACTAGCTACTAGTTGGTGTATTATTAATGGATATTCGAAAGATATTAAAGAACTGATTTGTATTATACACTTATATGTAGTTATAAAAGAATGTAACAGACAACTGAAAAAACTTATAATCAATATTTACTTAGTTTGGTATGTCCATTTGACAACAAACAAAATAGTTTTAGAGATGTAGATAGCTGTATCTCTAAATAACTAAAATATCATTTAGATATTTTCTAGAACATACTTAGCATTTAGGAAACTTGCTGTGTTCTTGTTGGGGCCTAGAAGCCCCTGGCATCCTGTCAATCTTGTCCCTGGGTCATTATCTAACCCTCTTTTGCTTCTTCGACTATCATGCTTCTGAAATTGACTCCTGACATTTTACAATCAGGGCATTCCTTTCCCTTCACAATGAGGGCACTACTTTCTGGACCTTTGAACAATGAGGATATTCCTTTGACATTAGTGTGTTACCTAGCACCACCAGTTTAGCAAGTGTACCTGAGCAATTTTTTTTGTTTTGTTTTCAGCTTTAAAAACCCCCCATTTTTCCTGAATAAACAAGGCTTGAACACGATTTTTGTCTTACCTACTTCCTTTGTGTCTTCTGATCCCAACATTTGTCATTGTAGCTCCCTTCTCTCCAGAATCCTGTTGTTTAAACCCTGCTGGTCAGGGCATGTTCTTTATTTTTTTGTGGATTAAGAATAAAATTAATATTAAGCATTGGTTCTATGAGAAATTTTGTCAAAATTAAGACTGTATATTTTTAATAGTACAGACAATAAAAACCACCAATAACTTTTAAAAATGTACATGTCATAATTTAATGTTAATTTTCAAAATGAATTCTTGACACTTGACAAAATACTAAGTCACATGTGCTTAACTAAAAATCACAAATCACATTTATTTTTTTTTTAATTTTTAATATTTTTATTACATATTTTCCTCAGTTACATTTCCAATGCTATCCCAAAAGTCCCCCATAGCGCCCCCCATTTCCCTACCCACCCATTCCCATTCTTTTGGCCCTGGCATTCCCCTATATTGGGGCATATAAAGTTTGCAAGTCCAATTGGCCTCTCTTTCCAATGATGGCCGACTAGGCCATCTTTCGATACATATGCAGCTAGAGACAAGAGCTCCGGGGTTCTGGTTAGTACATCATGTTGTTCCAACTATAGGGTTGCAGATCCCTTTAGCTCCTTGGGTACTTTCTCTAGCTTCTCCTTTGGGAGCCCTGTGATACATCCAATAGCTGACTGTGAACATCCACTCTTGTGTTTGCTAGGCCCTGGCATCGTCTCACAAGAGACAGCTATATTTGGGTCCTTTCAGCAAAATCTTGCTAGTGTATGCAATGGTGTCAGCGTTTAGAAGCTGCTTATGGGAAGGATCCCTGGATACGGCAGTCTCTAAATGGTCCATCCTTTCATCACAGCTACGAACTTTGTCTCTGGAACTCCTTCCCTGGGTGTTTTGTTCCCAATTCTAAGAAGGGGCACAGTGTCCACACTTTGGTCTTCATTCTTCTTGAGTTTCATGCGTTTAGTAAATTTTATCTTATATCTTGGGTATCCTAAGTTTTGGGCTAATATCCACTTATCAGTGAATACATATTGTGTGAGTTCTTTTGTGATTGTGTTACTTCACTCAAGATGATGCCCTCCAGGTCCATCCATTTGGCTAGGAATTTCATAAATTCATTCTTTTTAATAGCTGAGTAGTACTCCATTGTGTAAATGTACCATAATTTCTGTATCCATTCCTCTGTTGAGGGACATCTGGGTTCTTTCCAGCTTCTGGCTATTATAAATAGGGCTGCTATGAACATAGTGGAGCATGTGTCCTTCTTACTGGTTGGGACATCTTCTGGATATATGCCCAGGAGAAGTATTGCTGGATCCTCCGGTAGTACTATGTCCAATTTTCTGAGGAACCGCCAGACTGATTTCCAGAGTGGCTGTACAAGTTTGCAATCCCACCAACAATGGAGGAGTGTTCCTCTTTCTCCACATCCTCGCCAGCATCTGCTGTCACCTGAATTTTTGATCTTAGCCATTCTGACTGGTGTGAGGTGGAATCTCAGCGTTGTTTTGATTTGCATTTCCCTGATGATTAAGTATGTTGAAGATTTTTTCAGGTGCTTCTCTGCCATTCGGTATTCCTCAGGTGAGAATTCTTTGTTCAGTTCTGAGCTCCATTTTTTAATGGGGTTATTTGACTTTCTGGAGTCCACCTTCTTGAAATGATAGTTTTTATATAAATCAGTAAATGTATATGCAACCTAGATATCTCATAATATGATGGAGTTCACTATTAAATAAATGTGTTTATATAAATTCAAATTAAACACTGATACCTTTTATTTTTTTATTTTTTATTTTTTATTTTTGGTTTTTCAAGACAGGGTTTCTCTGTATATCCTTGGCTGTCCTGGAACACACTCTATAGACCAGGCTGGCCTCAAACTCAGAAATCTGCCTGCCTCTGCCTCCCAAGTGTTGGGATTAAAGATGTGCAGCACCACTGACTGGCTATACTGATACCCTTTTAGAAATTGTTATGAAATTAATAGTTTTCTGTTTATGTTAATATGAAATTACATAAGATGAATATGCTTTAGAAAACTACTTATAATTTCCTATCAATGAATTTTGCTAAATGTTTTGTTTATTTTTATTTTGCTCACATCAAGTTATTAAATAGCACACCCACTTTCTAAATATTTTCATTGTTTTTCTGTCTTACCGAAGTTGTTCCCATACATGGATAATAAAATATCACCTGTTTCTTGATTGTTAATTGAAATAGTAATTATTCTTGAACATGTGGTATGGATGTTTTCTGCATAAAGGAATTGCCCAGTAAAGCTTGTGCTAGAGCTCTCACGGGGGAGCTAACAATTGGAGTGTTGTTGAGAAGAATGACATAACACTTCTTCGTTTATTGCCAGATGGAGAAACAAGTATGTGTATAACACAGTCAAAAATAACCACACAGTTCCAAGGATTCTCAAGGTCAGAATCTACATAGTCAAGGTTTGAAAAAAAATCATGTTTTCCCAAACAACATACTATTTAAACCATAGGTTTCTGTTTATTAGCCAATATTTTTGTGTTTTAATACAGATGGTCCATTTGGTTATGTCACTTGGTCAGACAAACTTGATAAGTTTTATATTCTTTGACTAAATAACTAGTACCACAGAGAAGAGGCTAAAAAATGAATGTGTCTTCTATTTTTCCCAAAATATGAATTGACATAGCTAAATTCATTTTTTTACAAAACTGTGCTAAATAAAGTTTATTGATAATCACAGATTTATTTTTTGTGTGACCTTCAAACATATACATAAAGCAATTTTATAACGATTACTTTAGAGATAGGCACTAGGCTCATGTTAATGGAGGCATATATAGAAACCCATACAAGCTATTAAAAAATATTTTCACAATAAGAAAAAAAGTTTCCCAGAGATTAAGAGGACATTACACAATAGCAATTTAGGTTCAATAAGGAAAAAAAATCAGTTATTATAAGTTTTAAGACACATTATCAAACCATAGGATAAAGTGACAAGGTCTAAAGGGTACACTTCAAACTTTATGGTAACAATACATACACACATTGTTATAAGACGCCTGAGTGATCGTGATTTATTTATTTTTTTGGGGGGGGGGAAAGAATGTATCTTCAGCCACAGATTATTTTTGAATAGGGTCACTTATTTATTATTTTAAACATATGAATTCTACATCTGCATGTATATATGTAGTCTCATGCCCATGGAGACTAAATGAAGCCATCAGAGTCCCTGATACAGGAGTTGAAATTAGCTGTTACCTGTCATGAAGATTCTGTGAACTGAATCTATGCCTTCTGCAAGAGTCACAGGTCTTCCTAAATCTGAGACATTTAAGCTTCCCCAGTAAATTGCTCTTTAATAAGGAAATAAATTACCTCCTTTGTTTATCCTAGTATAAAAGTAAAAATAATTTACAAAATTAGAACTAGAAAGGTGCAGCAAATTTAGGAAATTCTAATCATCATGTACCCATACATACATGGGTATAAATCAATATAAAAGAAAAATAAACTCTACTATCACCAATAGACAGATCATTGCAACAGAAACTAAACAGAGACACCAAGAAACTAATAGAGGTTATGTACCAAATGAATTTGACAGGTATCTATAGAACATTTCATCTTAAAACTAAATAATACAACTTTTTCTCAGCACCTCATGGTACCTACTCCAAAATTGACCATATAATTGGTCACAAAACAACCCTCAACCAATACAAGAAAGTTGAAATAATCCCATTCATCCTATGTATCAGATCACTCTGGCTTAAGACTGGTCTTCAATAACAGCAAAAACAACAGAAAGCCCACATACACATGGAAATTGAACAACTCTTTACTCAATGATAACTTGGTTAAGGAAGAAAGAAAGAAATTAAAGTGTTCCTAGAATTTAATGAAATTGTTGACACATCATACTAAAACTTATGGGATACAATGAAAGTAGTATTAAGAGGAAAATTCATAACACTAAGTGCCCTGGTAAAGAAACTGAAGAGATCTTACACTAGAATCATAACAGCTCTAGAAGAAAAAAGAAGCAAACACACCTAAGAGAAGTAGACTGCAAGAAATAGTCAAACTCAGGGCTGAAATCAACCAAATAGAAACAAAGAGAACAAAACAAAGAATCACCAAAACCAAAAGCTGATTCTTTGAGAGAATCAACATGATGGATAAAACCCTAGTAAAACTAATTAAGGGGCCCAGAAGCAGTATCCAAGTGAACTAAATCAGAAATGAAAAGGGAGACATAACAGAAAAGTAGGAAATTCCAAAAAAAAAAAAAGTCATCAGATCCTACTACAATAGCCTACATTTAAAAATACTGAAAAATCTCGATGAAATGGATAGATACCACATATCAAAACTAAATCAGGATCAGATAAACCATCTAAACAATCCCATAACCCCTAAAGAAATAGAAGCAGTCATCAAATGTCTCCTAACCAAATAAGCCCAGGCCAGATGGTTTTAGTGCAGAATTCTATTAGACCTTGAAAGAAGACCTAATAGCAATATTTCTCAAAGTATTCCATAACATAGACGAAACACTACATAATTTACTCGATGAAGCCAGAATTACTCTGTTCCCTAAAATCAAACAAGGACCTAACTTGAAAAGAGAACTTAAGACCAATCTCACTTATGAATATTGAAGCAAAATTACTCAATAGAATTGCAAACCAAATCCAATAACACATCAAAACTACCATTCACCATGATCAAGTAGGCTTCATTCCAGAAATGCAAGCTTGGTTCAATATACAAAAATCCACCAATGTAATCCACTATAAAATCAAACTCAAAGGAAAAAAAAATCACATGAGCATTTCCTTAGATGCAGAAAAAGAATTTGACAAAATACAATACCCCTTCATGTTAAAAGTATTGGAGAGGTCAGGAATTCAAGGAACACACCTAGACTTAATAAAAGCAATTTACTGCAAACCAACAGGCAATATCAAATTAAATGGAGAGATACTTGAAGCAACCCCACTAAATCCAGAAACAAAACAAGGATGCCCACTCTTCCCATGTGAAGTGCTAGCTAGAACAATAAGACAACCAAAAGACATCCAGGGGATACAAATTGGCAAAAAAGAAATAAAAGTATCACTATTTGCAGATGATATCATAGCATACATAAATATTCTACCAGAGAACTGGTAAACAACTTCAGCAAAGTGGTCAGATATAACTCAAATAAATAAGTAGTCTTTTTATATAAAATGATAAACAGGCTGATAAAGAAATTATGGAAACCCTCCCTTCACAATAGCCACAAATAATATAAACTATCTAGGGATAACCCTAATCAAACAAGTGAAACATCTGTATGACAATGTCTCCCAAGAAATAAATCAAGGAATATCTCAGCAAATGGAGAGATCTCCCATGCTCATGGATTGGCAGAATTAACATAGTAAAAATGGACATTCTACCAAACACAGTCTACAGATTCAATGCAATCCTCGGCAAAATTCCAACACAATTCTTCAAAGACATGGAAAGAGCAATTCTCAAATTCATCTGGAATGTTAAAAAACCCAGAATAGTGAAAACAACTCTATTATTATTATTATTATTATTATTATTATTATTATTGTTATTATACTTTATTTATTTACGTTTCAAATGTTATCCCCTTTCCTAGTTTCCCCTCTGAAAATCCCCTATCCCCTTCCCCCCTTTCCCTGATGCCCAACACTGCCACTCTTGCTTCCTGGCCCTGTCATTCCCCTATACTGGGGCATAGAATCTTCACAGGACCAAGGCCTCTCCTCCCATTGATAACCTACTAGGCCATTCTCTGCTACACATGCAGCTAGAGCCATGAGTTCCACCATGTGTTTTATTTGAGTGGTGGTTTAGTCCCAGGGAGCTCTGGGGGTATAAAAACAACTCTTAACAATAAAAGAAAGGCTGGGGGAATCATCACCCATGACCTCAAGTTTTACTACAGAGTAATAGTGTTAAAAACTGCATAATATTGGTTCAGAGACAGACATATTGATCAATAAACTAGAAATGAAGACCAAGAAATGAAACCACACACTTACAGACAATTTTTTTTAACAAAGAAGCCAAAAATATACAATGGAAAAAAGAAAGAATCCTCAATAAATGGTGCTGGTCTAACTGGCTCAATGTATGTAGAAAAATGAAAATAAACTCATCTTTGCCACCTTGCTCAAAGCTCAAGTCGAAGTGGATCAAAAATCTCAACATAAAACCAAAAACACTTAATCTAATAGAAGTGAACATGGGAAAGAGCCTTGAACTTTTTGACACTGAGGAAAATTTCCTAAAGAGAACTCCAGTCAGTGGCTCACACTCTAAGATCAAGAATTGATAAATGGGACCTCATGAAACTGGAAAGCTTCTGTAAGGCAAAGGTAATTATCAAAAAGACAAATTGGCAACCTACAGATTGGGAAAAAATCTTCATTAATCCCCACATAAAATAGATGCCTAATACCCAAAATATATAAAGCTAATCACTAAAAAACAAAACAACCCTATCAAAAAATGGGGTATAGTACTAAACTGACTATTTACAACAGAGGACTCTAGAATGGCTAAGAAGCACCTAAAGAATTATTCAAAGTCCTTAGTGATTAGAGGAATGCAAAGCAAAACGACACTGAGATTCTGCTATACTAATCAGAATGTCGAAGAACAAAATGTCAGGTGACAACATATGTTGTCGAGTGTGTGTAGAAAGAGGAACACTCCTCCATTGCTGTTGGGATTGCAAACTGTTACAGCCAGTCTGGAGATTTCCTCAGAAATCTGGAGGTTCCTCAGAAAATTAAAAATAGTTCTACCTAAAAACCCAGCAATACCACTTTGGGGAATATACCAAAAAAATGCCCCGCTATCCCAGAGTGGCACATGTTCTACTATGTTCAAACCAGTCTTATTTGAGATATCCGGGTTAGCTGAATGAATTAAGAAAAGAAATGAGTCTTTCTGCTGTCTAGAAGAAGCTCAGCTTATACAAAGGCACCACTTGAAAGTGAAAGTACAAAAAAAAAGAAAGAAAGAAAGGAAGAAAGAAAGAAGGAAAGAAAGTGAAAGTACTTCTATCTGTATAATAGCCAGAAGCTGGAAAGAACCCAGATGCCTCTCAACAGAGGAATGGATACAGAAAATGTGGTACATTTACACAATGGAGTACTACTCAGCTATTAAAAAGAATCAATTTATGAAATTCCTAGGCAAATGGATGAACCTGGAGAGCATCATCCTGAGTGAGGTAACCCAATCACAAAAGAACTCACATGATATGTACTCACTGATAAGTGGATATTAGCCCAGAAGCCTAGAATACCCAAGATATAAGATACAATTTGCGAAACTCATGAAACTCAAGAAGAACGAAGACCAAAGTGTGGACTTTGCCCCTCCTTAAAATTGGGAATCAAACACCCATGGAAGGAGTTACAGAGACAAAGTTTGGAGCTGAGACAAAAGGATGGACCATCTAGAGACTGCCATACCCGGAGATCCATTCCATAATCAGCCTCCAAACGCTGACACCATTGCATACACTAGCAAGATTTTGCTGAAAGGACCCAGATATAACTGTCTCGTGTGAGACTATGCTGGGGCCTAGCAAACACAGAAGTGGATGCTCACAGTTCACTACTGGATGGATCACAGGGCCCCCAATGGAGGAGCTAGAGAAAGTACCCAAGGAGCTAAAGCGATCTGCAACCCTATAGGTGGAACAACAATATGAACTAACCAGTACCCCCCAGAACTCGTATTTCTAACTGCATATGTATCAGAAGATGGCCAAGTCGGCCATCAGTGGAAAGAGAGGCCCATTGGTCATGCAAACTTTATATGCCTCAGTACAGGGGAATGCCAGTGCCAAGAAGTGGGAGTGGGTGGGTAGGGAAGTGGGGGGTGGATAAGGGGGACATTTGGAATAGCACTGGAAATGTAAATGAAGAAAATACCTAATTTAAAAAAAAGTTAAAACAAAAAAAAAAGAAAAAAGAAAAGAAAAGAAAGTGAAAATACGGTAATAAACATTCCAAGCAAAGGGGAACAGAAAGCAGTTAGAAGTAGCTACCTGAATCATCCAGAAAATAGACTTCTAGCTCAAATAATAGAAGTAGCAAATGAATTTCCACTAATCACACAAAATCATGGAGGTCTGACAGTACATTACTAAATATTAAACTGATTAAAGAAAAATCAAGAAAGAAATTAAATCATTCCCGGAGAAAATAAAAATGAAAACAAACAAAACAAAAGAACAACAACAGCAAAACCCAAAAAATCAAAAACCTCTAGGCACATTAAAATGGATTCCTGAGAGCAAACTTTATAGCTCTCAGTACCCATATGATTTCAGTTAAACAAAATAATGATTTTCTAAGATATTTCACACATCCATAACATCATTTTTTGTCTTCTTCTACACTGTCAATATTAATCTTTGTTCTAGATTTGATGTTAATTTGGTCCCCAAATTATACTGGAATGAACACGTCTGCATGTAAGATGCTGAGGGACTCAGACCCAGTTGATATTGATTGATAAATAATGTTGCCTGTGGTCCATGATTGTACAGGGAGATAGGAGTGGAACTTTTAGGATTCCAAGGCAAGTGTCCAGGAGAGAGAGAGGGAAAGAAAGTGCCACCATGCTGGAAAAGAAGTAGCTGACATGACTGAAAATGAAGGGCCAAGAAACAGCTAACATGTAAGATCCTGGGAAGAGTGGCACCAGTCTGTCCTCCCCACTGAGTCCAGGGCAATAGTGATAGAATATAGATATCAGTAAATAATAACTTAGGAATATCAGAGGAAAGGTTTTAGCAACATGGGGGTTTGGGTGTAGCCCAATCATTAAGCTGTTTAAGAGATATTAAAGTGGATGTCTCTGTCTCTCTGTGTGTGTGCATGTGCATGTCCATGTGAGTGTGTATGCCTTTCATTAGGGAATCCAGAACATTGGGGCAGGTAGAAAGGAATGATAGAATGTACTGCAGCCATCAGGTCAATTTGAGTAGAGATTAATTGGCAATTGCAACAATCTCCCTCCTCACTATCCACATAAAGAACATAAAGTTTCCACCCAGTTTTTTTTTCAATAATCTCCCTTCATAAACCTATTATCTCCCTTCTTAGCTAATTAACCCACTCAAAGAAACATTTTTACTTTCTGAATTCTGAGGTCTCCCCAGGTTGTGCACTCACTTCTTAAAGGTCAAATATAATAAGAGGGAACATATGATAGTTATCTCTGGGTCTAAATTACTTCCCTTAAAATATATTTTTTATTCCATCTATATACCTGAAATTTTCATGATTTCTTTTTTCTAACACCTGAGTATAATTCCTTTGCTTCTATATACCATGTGTTAGTTATCCACCTAATTGTTGAAAGACATTTAGTATGTTTCTGTTTCCTACCTTGTTGCACCCACTTCATCTTGCAAGGAAAATGCAACAAGGTCTGATTCTTCTCAACAGCTTTATTGCAGGAAAGCCTCGATGCTACGGGAACCCAGGGAGGACTGCTTATATACACCCCAGCACTGGGGAGGGCTATGTGTCCTCCTGGGATTGGTTGGCCTGTCAACACTTCATTAGCATGCACCCACTCGGGAGGGGTTGGCGCCAGATTCGGGCTAGCGCCTGCACAGTTCTGTTATTTATGGCCACAGTGTACCAGAAACCGGCGCCATCTTTTAGGCATCAGCTGCCTACACTACCTATTGTGAACAGAGAGGTGACAGACACTTTGCTGACAAAATATTTTTGGCATAGTCTATCCAGTCCTTTGTGTATGTAGTTAGGAGTGGTACACCTAGGTCATGTGGTAGATAAGTTTTTTCCCCACATTTCTTAGCTGTTTTTATTTCTGTTTTTGAATACCTAAAGATAAGCATAGCACTCTTCCCTAACCAAAGAAACTTCCTTTTGCAGTAGACAGAGACCATTAAAGGAAGCAAGAACAGATGAAAATGCAGAGATGAACTGACCATGGAATTACCAGAAACAAGTGATAGATTTACAAGACAATCCTTCACACGCAAATGCTCAAGAAACATTTTACAAGAGGGATCCAGAAGATTGTAAGATCAGAAGACAAGAAAATCAGCTGCAAGATTGTGTCTTTTATTTATTTCCAAAAACCTTGCTCACGAAAATAACAATATGGCTGCCTGTTTAACAAGATTTCAATAATGACACAGGTTGGCTGCTTAAGTAGGTAGAGAAAATCTCATAAGCCCACCCCAAGTGAAGAACTATAAATGTTTAATGACTGGGGAAAAGGATTATCCAGTACCAAGTGATCAGCCCAATACACATATACATATTTCTAATAGTAAATGTACTTGCCAGGTTGTTATTTTGTGTATGTACACACACACACACACTAATTTAATTAAAAATTAAAGTATGTTAATTTTATAGGGGATTGAGGAACATGGGCAAGTTGGGGAAATGGGAAGAGGTGGGAATGATGTGAACACTGTGCTCATATATAAAATCTTAAATAAATAATAATAACATCAATAGAGTACCACATGGAAGCCTCATAAAAAGTCTTTAATAAGTCATCAAATAGTTTTATTAAAATCTTTCCCATTCCCTGAGTAAGAAATTAATTTGCTTTCTTGAACAATGAAATGAGATACAATAAAGGGGAAATTCCCAAAGTCCATGGTAAGATGCAAATATATGTTATGTTTCTGATCATTAATTTCACATTCTTAAAAAAAAATCTCTCACATTTAATCTCAGGGGTGAAAATCTCCGAGGATGTATCATGAAGCATATTATCAGAGGTAAGACATGAAAAGAAATCTAGTCAGGGCAAATCTCTCTTTTTCTGTTCTGCCTTAGATCACTGTACTTTTAAGAGTGAAATAATTAAAAGTCATATGTACAGAATAAAAAGAAAGAAATAGAAATAATAAAACAAGTATATTTCCTACTCTGCATAATTAAAAATTATTTCCTAGTGTAGGAGTGATTGGGAAAAGATAAATGGCAACATTGAAAGAAACTGAATATTGTGTTAATTTTTAAATGATCTTTGCCATTCTGACTGGTATAAGGTGGAAACTCAGGGTCATTTGATTTGTATTTCCTTGATAATGAAGGGTGTTGAATGTTCTTTTAAGTTCTTCTCATTTATTTGAGGTTTCTCTGTTGAGAATTTTCTATTTATCTCTGTAACCCATTTTTAAATTCATTTATTGGTTTGTTTCTTTGGTTGGTTGGGTTTTTTGTTGTTGTTGTGGTTGTTGTTTTTTTTTGTTTTGTTTTTTGTTTCTTTTTTTAGTCTAATTTTTGAGTTCTTTATATATTTTGGATATTAGCCCTCTGTCAGATATAGGGTTTGTGAACATCTTTTCTCAGTTTGTAGGCTGCCATTTTGGTCTATGGACAGTGTCCTTTGCCTTACAGAAGCTATTTAAAGTTCATGAGGTCCCATTTATCATTCTGTTCAGGGTATTTTCAATGTGTTCAAGGCTATTTTCAATTTCCTCTTCGAATAGATTCAGTGTATCCAGTTTTATGTTGAGGTTCTTGACCTATTTGGATCTGAAGTTTGTGCAGGGTGAACATACAGATTTATTTGCATTCTTCTATATGCAGACACACAGTTAGACTGGCACTGTTTCTTGAAGATGCTTTCTTATTTCCATTGTAAGGTTTTGATTTATTTGTCAAAAATCAAGTGTCCATAGATGTATGGGTTTATTTCTGAGACTCTGATTTTATTTCATTGTTCAACTTGTTTGTTTCTGTACCAATACATCTGGTTTTTATCATTATTGGTCTGTAGTACAGTTTGAGTTCAGGACTGGTGATTCATCCAGAGGCTCTTGTATTGTTCAGGATTGTTTGGCTATCCTGGGTTCTTTGTTTTTCTATATGAAGTTGAGAATTGCTCTTTTAAGGTCTGTAAAAAAAATATGTTGGGGTTTTGATTAGAATTGCAGGCTGGTGAGATGGCTCAGTGGGTAAGAGCACCCGACTGCTCTTCCAAAGGTCCAGAGTTCAAATCCCAGCAACCACATGGTGGCTCACAACCATCCGTAACGAGATCTGGCGCCCTCTTCTGGAGTGTCTGAAGACAGCTACAGTGTACTTACATATAATAAATAAATCTTTAAAAAAAAAAAAAAGAATTGCATTGCATTCTATAGATTGCTTTTGGTAAGATGTTAAGTGTCAAAACCTCAAGTGACAGCATATGATGGCAAGGTTGTGGAATACTCTTCCATTGCTGGAGGGACTGCAAACTTGTACAATCATTCTGGAAATCAATCTGGCCATTTCTCAAAAAAAAAATTGAGCATGTTACTATCTGAGGACCGAGCTATACCATTCCTGGACGTATATCCAAAAGATGCTATAATATACCACAAGGACACCTGCTTAACTATGGCTCACTAACTTCATTCATCATCACCAGAAATTAGAAGCACACCAGGTGTCCAGCAACTGAAGAATGGATATTGAAAAAAATGTGATTCATTTACATATCGAATGCTATTCAGCTCTTAAAAACACGGGCATTCTGAATTTTGCAGGCAAATTTGTGAAAACAGAAACCATCATTCTCAATGTGGCAACTCAGATTAAAGACATACATGTTATATACTCACTGATAAGTGGATTTTCACCAAAATATACAGACTACCCATATTACACCCCACAGATCCAATGAAGGTCAATAAGAAGGAATGAATCCCACTTAGTAGAAGGAACAAAATAGTCATTGCAGGCAGAGGGAAAGAGAGACCTGAGTGGGAAAGAAAAAGGGAGGAAAATAGTGATACAGGATTGTGTCTGGAAAAAGACAAGAACATCTAAGAAGGCTAGGAGAATGGATAAAAATATGGAATTGCAAGGGGTTGGAATGAGGGGAATCTCTAGGAAGTCCAAGAGATATGGGATGCAAGTCCAAGAGGATCCTTGGATGCAATGCAGCTGATGTTAGCTGAAATGCCCAACAGTGGGAATATGCAACCCGAAGAGACCACCTCCAGTACTCAGACAGGATCTCCAGTGGAGGGATGGGGACACCAACCCACCTACAAAACTTTCAACCTAAAATTAGACCGGTCTACAATTAGTACAGGGACAAAGATGGAGCAAAGAGTGAGAGAAAGTATGACCAGGGACTGACCCAAATTGGCAATCATCCCATGGAGATGCACCAATCTCTGACACTTTTAGTGATGCTATATTGTACTTGAAAACATGAGCCTAGCATACTTGTCCTCTGAAGGACTCTACCCAGTAGCCGACTGAGACAGATGCACATACCCAGAATCAAACATGGGAAAGAGGTTAGGGACCCCTATGAAAGAGTTAAGGGTTAGACTGAAGGCCCTGAAGGTGATGGCAACCCTACAGGAAGACCATTGGGAGATCCCAGTGACTAAGTCATAAACCAAAGAGCATACTGGACTGCTCTGAGAAACCTGACACCTATACAGCAGATGGGTGCCTCAGTGGGAGAGATTGTGCCTAGTTCTGAAGAGACTTGTTGCAGCAGGGTGGGGGCATCCCTGGGTAGGTATGAAACCTCTCAGAGATGAAAGGGAGGTAGAACAAGGACAGCATTTAGAATATAAATACATAAATATTTTTTTAAAAATAGTAAATGCAATCTGACACCTAGATTACTGAAGCAAATTAGTGTCTTAAATACTTAAATTGGACCATTTCTGATTTTTTTTTTATTTCACTTACTATTCTAATTTTGCTCTTTTCTTTGCTTCCAAGTATTTGATAGATTGGAGGCAAGTGAAACTTTCAGTTTTCTCTATAACACTATGTGCTTAGACACCCCCTGATCTATATGCTAACATAAACACACACATACACACATCATAAAAAGATGCTAACATACTTGTAAGTATGGATTCAGGACACCTTTCAAAGCACCTAAATATTATTTTTCTCAATCTTTGCCAACTGCAAATATTGTATTATACCAATTTTAAGACTGAAACTTGACAAAGATCCAATAGTAAATAAAGAATGGATTGTAGCTTAAGAAGTTTGGAGCACAGTGTCTAGCATGGTGTCTCCTGACCTGAACTGTTGCACAGTCCCTTCCAAAGATCAGGATCAGGTGTGTGCTTTGATGATGTTATCGATCAGCAGGCATCTAGTACAGGATGAGTAGGGATGTTTGCTTTTCTGTATACAGGAGAGCTGACAAATTGGAATGTATCCATGCAGGAAGAAATGAAGAGTTGAGTTAAAATATTGGCACTGGAAATCAATAAAATTGAAATATAATTAGGGGCCTGAATCCAGAAGGGAAGAAGAAGGAATGAGCATATAATTGCTTCCTTTCTCTGACTGGTTTGGAATGGAAAGAAAGAAAGAAAGAAAGAAAGAAAGAAAGAAAGAAAGAAAGAAAGAAAGAAAGAAAGAAAGAAAGAAAGGAAGGAAGGAAGGAAGGAAGGAAGGAAGGAAGGAAGGAAGGAAGGAAGGAAGGAAGGAAGGAAACTCTTTGACTATTTATTGCTAATAGATTCTAGTCTTTAGAATTTTTACATAAAGGAGATTTTAGATGTCTAAAAGTGTATGAATATATTACTTAAGTATAACTAAAAGTGGGATGGAGAATAAAAATATGTATGTGTTATAAAAATCTGTGTCAATACATGAACTGAATCTAAGCACATGGGGCTAGAAGTGACTTTTGATCGGTGAACTATGAATGTGATATGTGAATGGGATGTAAGGGACAAAACCATGTAATATTGAACCAAAATTCTGCCTGCCGTAGAGAGTGAATACCCCCTGTTCCTCAATGAGTCTTGGCATGTGACACTATGAAGCTTATACTTCAGGGACAAAAGGTGAATGTTTTCCTAACTGACTGCCATGCCCTTGCTGTCAAGCATGTTGAGTATTCAAAGGTCTTAATTCAAATCATAGCCTCCTGTTTTATGCTGTGGACCAAATTTATTTGTTCTACTTAAACTTAATATTCTTATTTAAAAACTGAGGACCCTCAAAATTTAAAATTTAAAATTTAAAATTTAAAATTTTGAGGGTTCATTGAAATAATATGGTTAGTAATTTACCCAGAGCCTAGCATCCTTAGTAAGTTCCTTTAAACAAGAAAATTCCCACAAACAAACATTAATATACTTAAGATTTATGGGACAATGCCATACAATATATGCCATAGAATTGTACTGGCAACTTGTATGAACATAGCACAACGTGGTGATTTTAACACCCTAGTGACTATGAATCTCAGACACAGCCCTCAGAGAGGAAGAAGTGGCACAATCACAAACTAACATGCTGACATAAACTGCACAGAAATAACCAAGAATGAATACTTTATATATTCCAACCTTAATCATCCTATACAGCTTGATTTGGGCCCAAAACTACTTAGAATGAGTGTCTCAAGGAATGAATGCTTTTAGTGGTTCATATGAAAAGAGGACTGCATATCAGGTTTTAACTCATTCACATTTAAAGGCCTTTTTTTAGGTATGAAGAAATTTGAGATCTAAAAAGATCATATGCAAACTCCCTACATGTGACACCAAAGATCAATTAATTTTCCATTCAGATGAATGGGTGCATGATGCACATTCCAGCCTTTGAGAGTCAGAGGCAAAGAGGACCAAGACTTCAGAGCCAGCTTCAGCAGTACAAGTTCGAGGATAGCCTAGACAGCATGAGACCTTGTCTGAAAAATATATTAATGTTCCATATTTCCTGTAGCTAAATATTTTGAAACTGTAATTTTTCTATCATAGAAAAAATGAAAATTTGAAACATATTTCTTGACATATCATTCCAATGGGAATTTCATACAAAAGTAATATTATAGCAGCAGGCTGGAGGGAAGACTCATTGCCCTGTCAAGTACTAGTTACAAAATTAGACACAGCCTCAAAGGGGATAAATGAGAAATTAAAATGTTTTTGAAGCTGCTCATTTGTCTGAACTTATTAAAATTTCCATGAAAGGGTAATGATATTGATCGATACATTGTCACATATACAGAATGAAAACAATATGAACAGAAACATGATAAATGATTTAATCTTGAAAATTAACATTACTGATGGCTAATGCTATCCAAATAGTATTTAGCTAAAATAATCATATGGTATACTTTTATTTCTAAAGAAATACAGTTATTTTAAAGCAAAATGGGAAGATAAATCTAGAGAAATATGAGAAAGTTAAAATGGGGTGAAGTCTTATTAACAAGAATTTAATTTGAAATTATGTTTTTACTATGTCTGCTGTCAACACTTAGGGTTTGAATGCATTTGCTTTGGCATGTAGTCTATGTTATACATCAGGAGTGATTATATCCTTTGCTTTAAAAGTTATTGTTGGTATTAGTTTTGGTTCTTGAGATTTATAACACCAGCTACTCTAGTTCTTTGTATTTGGGCTTGTGTTATGGCAGGCAAACTAGAAAACTTTATTTTTGTAGATTCAAATTTCTAGGAGATTTGGATATATTTGTTGTTTTAATTATAATACCTCTTATCAATTTGGTAGCAAAGTCTATGTTGTAAACATGTCAGTATATTCAAAAGGATATAGCTGGCCAATGCATTAGAGAACAAATTTAAAAGAGGGGTAAGTGGCCGTTTTATTTGAATTTCCAGTTAATTCAGGTTGTTTTCAAAGAAACATCCTTTTAGAAGCAGCAGCCCCTTCCTCATTGAGAACAGAGGGTGAAGAAAGACACTAAGAGTCTTGGCCCGGCCCTGACCAAGTCACCATTTATGTCTTCTGTGGTGATCAGGGCCTGGTAGTCAGGTTTTAATATTGCATGTTTACATAAAACTATCTGTGATAGTTGGTCACATGGTTTGTCCTCTCTACTTTCCTCCTAGTAGGATAAGACCTGGTTATCTGAGACCATGCTCTGTCTGGGATTGAAAATTATGAACCTTGACATTGTTAATTCTTTAGCTAGCTTTATGGAAAGTTTTCATTTTGGAAGCCTAAGCTACCTATATCAATTTTTAACTTTACTTTTTTCCTGATTAAAAACATATTTTCATTAAAAAATGAAAACTAGTGTATGCAATGGTACACTAGCAAGATTTTGCTGAAAGGACCCAGATAGAGCTGTCTCTTGTGAGACTCTGCTGGGGCCTAGCAAACACAGAAGTGGATGATCACAGTCAGCTAGTGGATAGATCACAGGGCTCCCAATGGAGGAGCTAGAGAAAGTACCCAAGGAGCTAAAGGGATCTGCAACCCTATAGGTGGAACAACATTATGAACTAACCAGTACCCCGGAGCTCTTGACTCTAGCTGCATATGTATCAAAAGATAGCCTAGTCGGACATCATTGGAAAGAGAGGCCCATTGGACATGCAAACTTTATATGCCCCAATATAGGGGAATGCCAGGGCCAAAAAAATGGGAATGAGTGGGTAGGGAAGTGGGGGGGGGAGGGTATGGGGGACGTTTGGGATAGCATTGGAAATGTAATTGAGGAAAATACATAATAAAAAATATATAAAAAATGAAAACTAAAATTACTTAAAAGTAAAAAGGAATATTTAAGTTCTATTATATGTAATATTTGAATTAAATTATAATTTAATGTCTATAAGGTTGAGTTCTATTATTAATTTTGAATTAAATTTTGAATTAATATTATAATACCAAAATTAAGCCTAACTTAGCATATGTAAATATTTGCTATTATATGAAATCTAAAAAAATCAGAAATTATTGTAAATATGACAGGAGATATATTATTATTCCAAAAAGCGCTTCAGCAATATTGATTACCAAAATCCAACAGTTAAAACCTATTTTAATAGAAAGTATTTGTTTTACTAGAAAGACTTTGCTCATATGGTAAAAGAGAGTTATTGAATCATATAAAAATAAACTACATAGCTTGAACAATTTTATTTTCATAACCTCCAAATGTTAGCTCCATTGCCAGAAATTGCTCCTTAAAATAACTTGCTGTAGTTAATTTGATCATTAACACTATAATTTTAATAAATGCAATTAAAATGCAATATAGCAATTTTAGACTATGCGTACTGCCTTTCTATTCTTAGAGGAACCAAACAAATACATGTGTACTCTAGAGGCACTGTAGGTATTCAGAAAAATAATCAGATGTTCTGTTTCTAAGTTCTCCGGTTCTAACTTTGAATAATCAGAATGTACATTCTACAAGGTGTGTCAGAAATTTGCAGTTTAGCATGCATAATATGTTTAAACTGTGTTTTTTAGTAAAATAATCAATACACTGTTATTATTAACAATAGGAACACATTGAATGACATAAATCATAAGCTAAATTAACACATTTCTTTTATCTTTTCCCATCTCTTCAAAATTTGTGAATTATGTTACTTGTATTTTTCTTTCTCAGATATCTTGTTCATTTAAAATAATGTATAGATTTTTTTTCCCCCATTGGTAGGATATAAGTAAATTAACTTACTGACGCCATCCAGTCTTTCTCAGTTGCTAACATAAGGAATTAAGCATAAATGGACTTCCTTCAACATTCTGATTTACCTTTGCTCAGCCACGGTTAAGGTTCACTATTTTGCTGCTCATAAAAGTGATCTCCTTTATGTGTTTCCTGGGAAGCTGAGTTCTTTGAGTCAAAGGGAATCAGGAGATCCGCAGAGCAGTTTCCTCCTGCCATCCCTTCCCTTGCTTTCTAAGAGCCTCAGAAACCATTATTCATCACCAGTGATGGACACAGAAACTAAAATTACTATTTTGTGAGGAAACCATGAATCCATAATATCCCTCTTTATACTCTCTCTGGATAATCCTCATTCCAAGAGAGAGCTTGCCCAATCCCACGAAGAAGTAAGGCTGGACCAAGATTCTATGCAGTACACACAGTGAGTTTTACTGCACAGCATCTATCCTTCTTACTCTTATTTTTAGCCTTAGTTCCTGTACTTCAATCAATCTCATGTTTGCATGGCTGTTCTTCCACAAACAAAAATGATTTAAAGTGGATGATTTTCTTCATGTCTTTAGGCCCTAATGAGTGAAAGCTATGCCACGTAAAACTTCAAGTAAAATTAGGAAGAACTTTAGCTGTGGTTCTTATCCATCATGGGTGAGGAAGTGTATCATGCCTTAAATTTACATCTCTGCCTTCTTTATTGTTAATATTATTAATAGAGATTATTTTAAATATCATTGTATTAATTAGAAAAGTAATGTACAAAGAATGTTCAGTAAATAAGCAATTTCAAGGTAAGAATGGAAGTAATTCACACACTGTACAATACACTTCGCTAACAGGTACTCACGAGCTTGGGTGCATGCTTGCTTGCATGAGTGTGAGAGTGTGTGTGCATATCAATGCATATGTGTGAATGAATGTGAATGTATGCTATGACATGTATGTGTAAGTCAAGGGACAAACTCCAGTGTTACTCTTTACCTTCTATCTTGTTTAGGCATAAGTTCTATGTTGTTTTTCATATTTTTCTCCAGGTTATTGGGTACATAAGGTTGTAGGGATTCTTCTCTCTCACTTCCTGTCTCTCTAAGGAGAACTTGGATTATAGACGCTTGTGCCATGTGTTCAGGTTTTACAAATGTACTGAGATGTTGAACTCAGGACCTCACATGATTTTATATTTTACAGAAAAATTTCTTACTGGGATTTATTTTTCACCCAAACACTGGATTTAAAGGTATGTTCATATAGGCTCTGCAACTCTATAGGATAAACAACAATATGAAATAACCAGTACCCCCCAGAGCTTGTGTCTCTAGCTGCATATGTAGCAGAGGTTGGCCTAGTCAGCCATCAATAGGAGTAGAGGCCCTTGGTCCTGTGAAGATTATAAGCCCCAGTAGAGGGGAATGCCAGGACCAGGAAGCAGGAGTGGGTGGGTTAGAGAGCAGGGCAGGGGGAGGATATAGGGGACTTTCGGAGAGGAAACTAGGAAATGGGATAGCATTTAAATTTAAATGAAGAAAATATCTAATAAAAAAAGAAAAAGAATGACATGAGGACTATGAATGACTAACAAATAAAAAAGGAGATAAAAACTTCAGTGTTTTTTTTAACAAATATAAATATATATTTATTGATACAGAAATGCAACCTGATCAACATGTATAATGTTACTTGTATATATGTTTTCAGGGCTGACCATTTGGAATTGGATAAGCATTTAGTAGGCCTTTCCCTATGAAAGATGATTTTGCTAGTTCTCAGCATTCTTGGTGACTTGCAGTTGTTTGTGTAGGGTTAAGACATTGTGAAGTTTCCCATGTTCATGTCAGAACTTTTCTTTTAATTGGGTATTTTCTTTATTTACATTTTAAATGTTATCTCTTTTTCCAGCTTCCCACTCCAGAAACTCCCTACACCATCCTCCTCTGCTTCTATGAGGGTGTTTACCCACCCACTCCCACCTCCCTGACTTTGAATTCCCCTACACTGGGGTATCAAGCCTTCACAGGACCAAGGGCCTCTTCTCACATTGATCCCCTACAAGGTAATCCACTGCTACATATGCAGTTGGAGCCATGGGTCTCTCTATGTGTACTCCTTGGTTGGTGGTTTAGTATCTGAGAGCTCTAAGGATTCTGGTTGGTTGATATTGTTGTTCTTCCTATGGGATGCAAACCCCTTTAGTTTTTTCAGTCCTTTCTCTAACTCCTCCAATGCAGACCTCATGCTCAGTCCAGTGTTTGGCTATGAGAATCCAGCTCTATATTTATCAGGCTTTGGCAGAGTCTCTAAGGACAGAGCTTTGTCAGGCTCCTGTCTGCAAGCACTTTTTGGCATCTGCAATAGTGTCTGCATTTGGTGACTATATATGGGATGGATTCCCAGGTGTGGCAGTCTATGGATGGCATTTTCCTCAGATTTTGCTACACACTTGGTCTCCATGTTTCATCCATGAGTATTTTGCTCCTCCTTCTAAGAAGGACTGAAGCATCCACAATTTGGTCTTCCTTCTTCTTGAGCTTCATGTGGATTCTGAATTGTATCTTGGGTATCTCAAATTTTTGGTCTAGTATCTACTTATCACTGAGTATCTACCATGTGTGTTCTACTGTGATTAGGTTACCTCACTCAGGATGATATTATCTAGTTCCATCCATTTGCTTAAGAATTTCATGAAGTCATTGCTTTTAATAGCTGAGTAATACTCCATTGTGTAAATGTATCCATTCCTCTGTTGAAGGACATCTGGGTTATTTCTAGCTTCTGGCTCTTATAAATAAGACTGCTATGAACATAGAGGAACAGACTCTTATTAAATAAATGAAAGATCTGTATGAAAAGAACTTCAAGTCTCTGAAGAAAAAAATCAAAGAACTCGGAATCTGGAAGTATCTCCCATGCTCATCAATCGGCAGGATTTATATAATAAAAATGGCCATCTTGCTGAAAGCCATCTACAGATTTAATGCAGTCTCCATCAAAATTCCAACTCAATTCTTCATTGAGTTAGAAAGAGCAAGTTGCAAATTCATTTGTAATAACAAAAATCCTGGGATAGTAAAACTTACTCTCAACAATAAAGAACTTCTGGAGGAATCACCATCCCTGACCCCAAGCTGTAATACAGAGCAATAGTGATAAAAGCTCTATGGTATTGGTATGAAGACTGGCAGGTAGATCAATGGAATAGAGTTGAAGACTAAGAAATGAATCCACACACCTATGATCCCTTGATCTTTGACAAAGAATCTAAAACAATTCAGAGGGGAAAAAAAAGACAGTGTTTTCAATAAATGAAAACTGGCAGTCAGTATGTAAAAGAATGCAAATCCATCCATTATCTCCTTGTATAAAGCTCAAGTCCAAATGGATCAAGAATCTCCACATAAAGCCAGACACACTGAAACTAATACAAAAGAAAGTGAGGAAAAGCCTCAAACACATGGGCACAGGGAACAATTTCCTGAGCAGAGCACCAATGACTTAGGCTCTAAGATTAACAATAGACAAATGGACCTCATAAAATTACAAAGCTTCTGTAAGGTCTTTGCAAATAGGACAAAATGGCAACCAACATATTGGAAAAAAAAACCTTTACCTATCCTTCATCTGATAAAGGGGTAATATCCAAATAACTCAAGAATTTGAGTCCAGAGAATCAAATAACCATATTAAAAATGGGGTGCAGAACCCAGACACTATTGCATATGCCTGCAAGCTTTTGCTGACAGGGCCCTGACATAGATCTCTCTTGTGAGGCTATGCCATTGCCTAGAAAATACAGAAGTGTATGTTCACAGTCATCTATTGGATGGAACACAGGGCCCCTAATGAAAGAGCTAGAGAAAGTACCCAAGGAGCTAAAGGTGTCTGCAACCCTATAAGAGGAACAACAATGTGAACTAACCAGTACCCCCACCCACCCCCAGAGCTGTGTCTCTAGTTGCATATGTAGCAGAAGACAGCCTAGTTATCCATCAATGGGAGGAGAGACCCTTGGTATTGCAAAGATCATATGCTCCACTACAGGGAAATGCCAGGGCCAGGAAGTGGGAGTGGGTGGGTTGGGGACCAGCGTGGAGGGAGGGTATAGGGGGGTTTGGGGATATCATTTGAAATGTAAATGAAAAAATATCTAATAAAAATGCCTTAAAATGGGGTACAGAGGTAAACAAATAATTTTCAACTGAGGAATATCAAATGACCAAGAAACACCTAAAGAATTATTCATCAACCTTAGTCATCAGGGAAATGCAAATCAAAACAACCCTGATATTCCCCCTCACACCAGTCAGAATGGCTCATGTCAAAAACTCAGTTGACAACAGATGCTGGTGAGGATGTGGAGAAAGGGGAACACTCCTCCTTTGTTGGTGGGATTGCAAGCTGACACAACCAGTCTGCAAATCAATTTGGCATTTTCTCAGATAATTGGAAATAGTACTACCTGAGGATTCAGATGTACCATTCCTAAGCATATACTCAAAAGATGCTCCAACATGCAATAAGGACACATATTCCACTATGTTCACAGCAGCCATATTTATAATAGCTATAAGCTTGAAACAACCCAGATGTTCCTCAACAGAGGGATGGATACAGAAATTCTGGTTCATTTCTACAACGGAATATTACTCAGCGATTAACAACAATAACTTCATGAAACTTGCAAGCAAATGGATGGATCTAGAAAATATCATCCTGAATGAGGTAACTCAGTCACAAAAACCACACATGCTATGTACTCACTGATAAGTGAGTAATAGGCAAAGAGAGTAGAATATCCATGATACAACTCACTGACCACATGAATCTCAAGAGGAAGGAAGACCAAGGAGTGGATGCTTCATTCCTACTTAAATGGGAGAACAAAATAATCAAAGGAAGTAGAGGAGGAGAGGGTTTAGGAGAAAGAGAAGAGGGGGTTGGGTAAAAGCAGGGCAGAATCAGACATGGGCAGAGACGGAGATTTAAAGAGTGTCATGAAATTGAACAGAAGTATTAGGGAATTGGGGGTAGCTACCAGACAGTCTAATTTTTATACATAAGCAAACGAGACAAGTGAGGATATTTACATATTATTTTTAAACACAAACAAAAAAATAAAGAGGATATCTGTACCATATTTCCTCATGTTAAACATGGAATGCTTTGGTTAGAATAAATAATTACAAGAAGTTGATGAAAAATACAAAGAAATCAGTAAGACAAATACAAAGACATAACTAATGAAAACGGCCTTCACATACTTCTTTTTCTTTTTTTTTTTCTTGGACTTGAATTTTGAAGAGTTCTAGCAAAGGCAAGGTTATTTCCCTGGTAAGCTCATTTGTCAGCCTTGTTCTGCTCCCCAGGAGGAACTTCTCCATCCATTGTCTACTGACCTTGATTTTGCTCTCAAAGTGGTGTTTCCTTTTCTATTATCCCCTGTCCTCCTTTTAAGATGTACAGATCATTTGATGCTAAGTGTTTCTTGGTGCAGATTGAGAGAGAATACTCAGAGGCTTCTAGAGTCTAACACAGTCTCTTTAAAATTACATTTTCAGACTAAAAGAAAAGTGCTTTCCAATCTATTTGCTTTTTGTCAATTTCTTGTGCAAATAACCCCAGACAGGGAGCCCATCTGGTCACAGAAATTAAACGTGAGCACCCTCACCTTCTGAATTCAGTTTTTTTTTTCCTGAGTGTGATTTGTCCTTCAAGATCTCCTAGATGACAGAAACGACAATAACTGGGCAATTTAAAAGATTTTATTTGCCATTCAACACAGAATCTAGCAGACCTGATCGTCAGCGTGAGGCTGATAGTCTTTTAACTTTCATTCGTTCGAACAAAGCTGTTTGTATTGTTTATCACATGAAAGGTTGGAGTTACCTAATTTTTTTTTCCACACTGGGACTTTGAAAATTCACATTTATATGTCAAGGTCAGTAAATTCCATATTTTTTTCAATAAAATATTAGTAATTTCTAAAAGCCTAACAAATGTTCTAAATCACAGTGTATAAAAGTTGGAGCTAAGTGTAACATTTGGCAGCTACCTCATTATCATGACATGTCATTATATCCAATTTTTGACTATTTGCTAAAACATTTATTGGATTTTTAACATGAAAATATATTTAAATGCATATTCCTTATCTATCTGAATTAGTATTAACATATTGGTCCAGACAAAAGAAATGACTAAGTTGTTATAAGTGAGAATATTTACTAGGGATAAATCTATTCCTCAAGATGTCTAGGAAGATTCAGATTTGTTAATAACGCAGGTGGTTGTATATTTTATGTTTAAAATAAGCTTGTCATGAATGAGTTTCCAAATTTTACTTTTTCTTTCTTTCAAGTAACTATAATATAGAGAATTACCATATATGCTGGTTAGGTTAAGTTATTTCTAAGTATTTGCTAAAATGGAACAACGAACTTACAAGTGACTTACAAGATACTTCAGACCCTCCTAGGAGTTGGCTGTGGAGAAAACAGAGTGCCTTTACATATAAATAAATCATGTATGAATTTATATTTGTTAATCGTGAATGATGCTGGGACTTTGTGATTGATAGCTTTATGTAAATAACCGTCTGGGCTTTGATCACAAAGCAACTGAACAACAGAAAACTGAAGACCATGCACAAGATCCTGCAATGGGTTTCAAGACTTGCATCTGAGTTTCTGCTTTTCACACATTTTTAATATACTGATATTAATGACATGTTATTGACCAATTCATACAGCTATATTTATGCAGATATATCAATGCATTCATGTTTTTATATGAATATAATTGGACAAGGAAACCACATTACCTATTATAATTTGTTGATCTGTATTTGTATAGCTGTTTCTCCAAAGACTGAGAAGAACTGTGTGGAATAGATAAATAAATATTCAAATGTCTTGCTTCTTTTGATATTTGACAAAAGTCAAATAATTTGCTTCCCTATAGCCCTAGACACGTATGATGAATGAGGCATGTTGCTTCACTTCCAAAGCTTCCTTATATTATTTCTTATGCTTATTGTATAATTATTAGTTAAGAGGCTTTGGAAAGATGCCATGGGATATTCTTAAAATATTCTTACCATGATTTAGCTGTACATCTGAAAATTGTATTCTAGTAGGTTAATGGTAGAACGCCAATTTTGAGTGAATAGAAGAGAATGAGAAAAGGTATTGATAATCTAGAAAAATAACTTGGTTCCTAGTTACAGAAGAAATATTGGCAGACTAATTTTTGTTTTGTTTACTTCATTTTTTTTGTATTATGGGAAAAGGAGATCAGATGCTTTATGAAGAAATAAAAACAATCCCTCAAAATCATAAAGATACAAAGGAAGCTTGATAAATTGTTCTCATGCAAATTTGTGTTCTACGTGATACATTTGAGAGGTACATTAGATGTTCAAATAGAGCAGATTCAAAAAATAAAAAAATGGACTTTTAGATGCTAGTTGTGAAGTTGAAGGTCTTTTCTTGATGTTTGTTACTATATTGTCTTTATACTAACAGTCTCATTTAGCCAATTTTTACTTATTCAGTATTTATCCTCTTGTGTGTTAAAATATGGATTAACTTTCTTTAAACTTCTGATACTCCTGACTTCTTCACTATATCCTAAAGGGCTATTAATAATTTTCTTTTATTAAATTTGCTTCATTTCTCACTATAGCATTTTAATTTTAAATGACTCTTATATACTCTTTTATAGTAACCCTCTTACCTCAAGTCATTCAAGTATAGTTATTATTTATATATCACATAATGTGTATAATCCATTTTATATAATGGGATTTATTGTTTTTTATATATTCTGTTTCTCAGCTGATTTCTTAGATTTATAGAATTTTTTTTCTAAGGAGATTTTTTAAATACTCTTGGCTTTATGCTCATATTCTAGTTACAGTCATGCTATTTATATGATTTCTATGGATCACCCAAGCTTAAGATGTTCTGCATACCCAAGGATTTTGAAAAAGGAAGCAATAACTATGACTGGGCTTGTCATAGGAACTTTTCATTCCTCTTGATAACTTTGACACAACACCCTCATTCTTTTATATCCAATTGCAGGTAGTATTTTCTGCTTCCATTGAGAAGGATTTTCTCTTGCCTGTTTTATTAAAAGAGTGAAGGAGAGGGTTACAAAGGAACATGTAATAATTCTTTTCCTGGACTTCAGTACTAATATTCTCATGTAATCCATTGTGCATGCACTCTCAATGATTTGACCACTTTATTTTAGTATCAGATATTAAATAATTTTCAGTAACCTTCTTTTTTTGAAAGTGAGGACATTCTCAAAGTTATCCATTCCATTTCAGCAGTAAGTGTAAAGAAGTTAAGCTGGGATCCAAGCTCAGGGAGGGCTAGAGACCAAGCCTTTGCCTGTTCTGCTCAGAATGTGCTTCAGCCTCATCCTCTCTGTAATTTGTACACTAGGGCTTCATTCACTATGATCTCCATTCAGGAGTGGTTCTTTGCACTCTCCTCTCTTCCCATGGGAGCTTCTACAGGCAGTATTGGACTCTTTCCAGTGTTTGTTAACACCCCCTAATCCTGTGACCATTTTATACAGTTCATACTGTGGTGATCACTCCCCCTCCCCATCACAAATTGATTTAATTGCTGCATCAGAACTGTAATTTTGCTACCTTTTATTATTTGTAATGTAAATATCTGATATGCGGGATATCTCATATTTGAAGTCTGTGCACCCTGTGTATGTGGGGGGCGGAGATTGCAACCAACAAGTTGAGAACCACTGATCTAAATAGTAAGGAAACAAGAAAGGTGAAGTATTGTAGCAATTAATTTAGATACTTTTTCATTAGATATTTTCTTTATTTATATTTCAAAACTTATTTGCTTTCCTAGTTTCTTCCCCAAAAATATCCTATCCCCCCCCCATCCCTTCCCCGCTCACCAATCCACCCCACTCCTGCTTCCAGGCCTTGGCAGTCCCCTACACTGCAGCATAGAATCTTGTCAGGACTAAGGTTTTCTCCTCCCATTGATGTCCTACTAGGCCATCCTCTGCTGCAAATACAGCTAGAGCCAAGAGTCCCTCCATGTGTTTTCTTTGGTTGGTGGTTTAGTTCTAGGGAGCTCTGGAGATACTGGTTAGTTCATATTGTTGTTCCTCCTATGGAGATGCAAACCCCTTCAGCTCCTTGAATACTTTCTCTAGCTCCTTCATTGGGAACCCTGTGGTCTGTGGAATGGATGGCTGTGAGCATCCACTTCTTTTAACATTTTAAATTAAGCCAACACACTGAAGCACTGCTGTTTTCAGAAATGCTGCCCTGACTGTTTTCCTACTTAGTACAATCTAAAAGGATTGGATTATCTTTAAGTTCTGTACAACACTGGAATTAAGCCTAGATTTGCATGTGTTTTCAATATAAAGGGTCAACAGATGGCATCAGCTCGTAGAATTACTACAAGCCACAAAATGTATTATTTAATAAACAAGGCCCTGAGTGTCTCTGTTTTGCCACACATCTGCTTCCTAAACAAAACAAGAAGGGAAGCATACATAAGACTCACAAAAGTGAATTGAGGAATACATGGAAATCTGATACAGGAAACGAGAGTATAATATCAGTGAGCATACAATAACACTAACTTCAAAATCTCATGCACATAGGAGCTGGATGAATGGACATTTATTTCTGGATAAAATATTGCATTATTTACAAACCACACAAAACAAAAAATAACTCTAATGGTGGTAACTATGTAATATCATTCTAAATCAAGCCATAACTAATGATACTCTGAGAGAGGTTTAGCTTAGACTGAGGCTAGGTGACTTGCAAATGAAAAGCTATTTAAGTGCTAAAATCAATTGACTATATAATACCATGTTTTCTGATGGGAATGTTGCACAAAGAATGCCTGGAAGTTGTTTGTTACAATAGCTAAATGAGATTCTACCTCTGGTTATTATCAACCTCTACATTCATCATTATAAACCACTTCATTTTTATTTTATTATATTGATTCACCTTAGCACCCAAGACAGTTTGTACTCCTACAAAATTCAGAAAACATAGATTTACTTAAATTATTCAATACTTTATTGTATGGCTATTATGTCATTTAACATTTTAGGCAAATCAATACAACTTTTTTTTAATTGCCTGTCACATACCTAAGGTATTACAAATGTGCTGCACTAAAATCATTAATTTGCACTATGCTGATGACACTTTTATAAATCAATGAGTTTAAAACAATAAAGCAGCATATGTGGGGGAAAGTCCTCTAATATGAAATGAATAATTGAAACTGCTTGAGACATAACACTTCAGAATATTTTAGTACATATATAATAGTCCTATTTCTCATGTTTCTGAAAGGTAAGCTAATATCATCTATGGGCATCATATGTACATGCATATATATCTATATGACATCTTTATATGTATATATTATATTTTTAGCATAAATGCTTGATAGTGAATATTAAAATTATCTCACGTTTCTGTAAGATAACAAATAAATTTGGGCTTATCTAGCCATCATATATACATTATATATGTATGTATACATGTGTGTACATATGTTTATACAAAATATTATGTAAGTATGATAGATGAAATCTTATGTAAGCTCAATGCACTATAATTGAGATAATT
This sequence comes from Mus caroli, assembly GCF_978045245.1. Classification (NCBI taxonomy): domain Eukaryota; kingdom Metazoa; phylum Chordata; class Mammalia; order Rodentia; family Muridae; genus Mus; species Mus caroli. Next base: position 78,423,516 of record NW_028227265.1, on the reverse strand, counting down.
GATAAAGGCAATTGATTAGAGGCAATATTATAAGTGAAAAGACTGCCCCAAGATAATTCATATATTTGGTAAATGGAAGGAAATGAGAAATTGAACAAATAAACATTAAAATTCTCTTATTCATCAAATATCTCATAATGTGATTTCTAACTGCCAATATTTCCTACTGTTTGATCATTCTGAGAATTACATCAAATCTCTTATTTATAGTATAAGTCTCAGATGATTATTCATGTCTCCTTCATAAGGAATATTTATGTATATTTTGCTCGTTTTTTTATTAACACCTGTAGCATCTCTGATCCAGTTATCAGTAAGTATTAGTTTAATTTAGAAACCGATAAAAGTTTTCTTTTAACAAACAGAGGCTATTTATAGACACACACACACACACACACACACATACACACACACACACACACAAACACACACACACACACACACATATATCCTGCTATTGTAACTAGTCATGATTTGAATAAAGTGCCCATTTAAGGTTAGTGGCTAGTTTTTATGAGTACAATTTCAGTGGATGCAGTATAACTGAGGATGTAGTTCTTGTGGAACAGGAAATATTCCAGAAAGAGCTCTTGTACTATTTGCTTTGATATCAGACCTTTATTGACTTGTAAAATTAGTGTGTTTAACAGGAACGCAAGAGTAGTAATTTTCCATCCCCCCAAACTATATTCTGTGACATAGATAATGCAAGACCCAGGTTTTTCCCTTAGGAAAGAAACAATTAGTTTATCACAGTTGAATTTACAGATATATTAGCCTTTGCCTCGTGGCATTCTACAAATTATGAGATGGCCACAGACACAGTATGGGGGGAAATTAAACTCTTTCCATTATGAACAAATTGTAATGCAACCTATCCTTTACCAATTTCTATTTCTTAGTTCCTCTCAGGATACAAGGAAACTGGACTGGGTATGCAAGTAGGTGGGTTTAGTGCTTGACTAATGACAGAGATCTACATTTAAATGCCAGTAGCCAGTAAATGAGACTTGATGGTTTAAGTTCACAATGTAGGAGGTAGAGGCAGTGGATCAGGGACTAGCTTTGATTATTTACATTCGGTATACTCTGTCAAAATGAAAATAACAACAGAAAGAATGAAAAGAAAAATGATGAGCAAGAAAATATTAAGGTTATATGACAAGTTTAGGAATTCAATAAAATGTGACTGCCTGGTAATAACAGTTATAACAAATTGAGCTAAACATAAACCCACAGTAATCCTTTGCTAAAATGACATCAATGTTTAGGAGAATGATGGAAAATGTAGTGGAGGTCTGAGAAAATAAGTCATTCTAAATTGCATTGTAAGATGTTCACAATGTGATTAATATAAGGAATTTGACAATTTCTTTAACATGCCAATAAACTCAGATTCATGTAATTTAGTAATTTTTCTGTCAATTCTGTCAAATGCTATGAAATATTGTACTATTTTGTGTTTCTCAAGTCCCAAATGGTACTATTATACATTTAAAGGGTGAAAAACCTGTGTGTATTTATTCACTTATTAGATAATATTCTTGATATATATATTATATATACCCAAAACAGAACAAAATAATGTCTCTTGAATATTAATTGTATGTATGTATTTGTGTGTATGTGTGTACATGTGTTTATGGTGTATATGTGGTATATAGGTACATACATGTAAAGGTGCATTCACACATGCATGAAGGTAATGAAGCCAGATGAGGATGTTGGATGTCTGTCTTTATTACTGTATGTTTTATTCATCTGAGACAGTAATAGCAGGTACAGAATCACTATCTCTTTCATCCACACAGTATTAGAATTATAGACACATATATAACCATAATGAAAGACTTAAATTCTGGACCTCATGAGTGTGATTGGTATGCATTGATCTACGTCATCTGCAGAGAAACTACCTGTTGATATAAAACATTAAATTTCAAACAAGAATTAGTAAATGAGGAAACTTGAAAAACATACATTGAGCATGATAAGCTATAAGAAAAATTATAATCCAGAGAACATAGTTTTGTCAATTCTTGTAAAATGCGCCTCTGCAAGATGAGCTGTAATACACCAATACTTAGAAGACACAGGAAAGATTAAATTATAGAACAATAAATTTAGGTACACAAATTCTATGACATGATCTCACTTTAAGATAAAGAAGTAAAACAACTAAAATATAAAGTATGCTAATTTTTTTCTAATCTATATTTTTATATTAGATAAAAAATGAGCCAAGGACTTCTGGTGAGGGGAGCACAGCTTCTGCTCCAATCCAATTGCGCGGGACCTGAGACTGCATTAGTTAGGGAAGCAGAAACCGGCCTGAGTAGGACCACAGGCCTCATCCGGCTGGATCAGCGCCGGGGTAGCGGGAGCACAGGGTTGCCTGACACCCGCCAGCTACCCACGACCCCCGCCGCAGGATTTTGGGACTGCTGGTGAGTGGAACACAGCTTCTGCTCCAATCCAATTGCGCGGGACCTGAGACTGCATTAGTTAGGGAAGCAGAAACCGGCCTGAGTAGGGCCACAGGCCTCACCTGGCCGGATCAGCGCCAGGGTAGCGGGAGCGCAGGGTTGCCTGACACCCGCCAGCTACCCACGACCCCCGCCGCAGGATTTTGGGACTGCTGGTGAGTGGAACACAGCTTCTGCTCCAGTCCAATCACGCGGGACCTGAGACTGCTCTGGTTGGGGAGAGAGAAATCCGGCCCACACAGGGCCACAAGCCTCTTCCGGTCAAAAAAGCACCTGAGCAGCTGGGGCGCAGGGTCTGCTGACACTCGCCAACTGCCCACAACACCCGCCACAGGATCTTAAGACTTCTGGTGAGGGGAGCACAGCTTCTGCTCCAATCCAATTGCGTGGGACCTGAGACTGCATTAGTTAGGGAAGCAGAAACCGGCCTGAGTAGGGCCGCAGGCCTCACCCGGCCGGATCAGCGCCAGGGTAGCGGGAGCGCAGGGTTGCCTGACACCCGCCAGCTACCCACGACCCCCGCCGCAGGATTTTGGGACTGCTGGTGAGTGGAACACAGCTTCTGCTCCAGTCCAATCACGCGGGACCTGAGACTGCTCTGGTTGGGGAGAGAGAAATCCGGCCCACACAGGGCCACAACCCTCTTCCGGTCAGAAAAGCACCTGAGCAGCTGGGGCGCAGGGTCTGCTGACACTCGCCAACTGCCCACAACACCCGCCACAGGATCTTAAGACTTCTGGTGAGGGGAGCACAGCTTCTGCTCCAATCCAATTGCGCGGGACCTGAGACTGCATTAGTTAGGGAAGCAGAAACCGGCCTGAGTAGGACCACAGGCCTCATCCGGCTGGATCAGCGCCGGGGTAGCGGGAGCGCAGGGTTGCCTGACACCCGCCAGCTACCCACGACCCCCGCCACAGGATTTTGGGACTGCTGGTGAGTGGAACACAGCTTCTGCTCCAATCCAATTGCGCGGGACCTGAGACTGCATTAGTTAGGGAAGCAGAAACCGGCCTGAGTAGGGCCACAGGCCTCACCTGGCCGGATCAGCGCCAGGGTAGCGGGAGCGCAGGGTTGCCTGACACCCGCCAGCTACCCACGACCCCCGCCGCAGGATTTTGGGACTGCTGGTGAGTGGAACACAGCTTCTGCTCCAGTCCAATCACGCGGGACCTGAGACTGCTCTGGTTGGGGAGAGAGAAATCCGGCCCACACAGGGCCACAAGCCTATTCCGGTCAGAAAAGCACCTGAGCAGCTGGGGCGCAGGGTCTGCTGACACTCGCCAACTGCCCACAACACCCGCCACAGGATCTTAAGACTTCTGGTGAGGGGAGCCCAGCTTCTGCTCCAATCCAATTGCGCGGGACCTGAGACTGCATTAGTTAGGGAAGCAGAAACCAGCCTGAGTAGGGCCACAGGCCTCACCCGGCCGGATCAGCGCCAGGGTAGCGGGAGCGCAGGGTTGCCTGACACCCGCCAGCTACCCACGACCCCCGCCGCAGGATTTTGGGACTGCTGGTGAGTGGAACACAGCTTCTGCTCCAATCTTTAAATAGTGACAACGATAACAACTAACCCCAGAGATTACCAGATGGCGAAAGGTAAACGTAATAATCTTACTAACAGAAACCAAGACCACTCACCATCATCAGAACCCAGCACCCCCACTTCACCCAGTCCAGGGCACCCCAACACACCGGAAAAGCTAGACACGGATTTAAAAGCATATCTCCTGATGATGATAGAGGACTTCAAGAAGGACATTAATAACACACTTAAAGAAATGCAGGAGAACACTGCTAAAAAGGAAGAAGACAATAAAGAGGAAGCACAAAAATCCCTTAAAGAATTGCAGGAGAACACTGCTAAAGAGTTACAAATCCTTAAAGAAAAACATGATAACATAATCAAACAGGTAGAAGTCCTTACAGAAAAACAGGAAAACACATCCAAACAGATGATGGAAATGAACAAAACCATACTAGACCTAAAAAGGGAAGTAGACACAATAAAGAAAACCCAAAATGAGGCAACACTGGAAATAGAAACCCTAGGAAAGAAATCTGGAACCATAGATGCAAGCATCAGCAACAGAATACAAGAGATGGAAGAGAGAATCTCAGGTGCAGAAGATTCCATAGAGAACATCGGCACAACAATCAAGGAAAATGGAAAATGCAAAAAGATCCTAACTCAAAACATCCAAGAAATACAGGACATAATGAGAAGACCAAACCTACGGATAATAGGAGTGGATGAGAATGAAGATTTTCAACTCAAAGGACCAGCAAACATCTTCAACAAAATTATAGAAGAAAACTTCCCAAATCTAAAGAAAGAGATGCCCATGAACATACAAGAAGCCTACAGAACTCCAAATAGACTGGATCAGAAAAGAAATACCTCCCGACACATAATAATCAGAGCAACAAATGCTCTAAATAAAGATAGAATACTAAAAGCAGTAAGAGAAAAAGGCCAAGTAACATATAAAGGCAAGCCTATCAGAATTACACCAGATTTTTCACCAGAGACTATGAAAGCCAGAAGATCCTGGACAGATGTTATACAGACACTAAAAGAACACAAATTCCAGCCCAGGCTACTATACCCAGCCAAACTCTCAATTAACATAGATGGAGAAACCAAAGTATTCCACGACAAAACCAAATTCACACATTATCTCTCTACGAATCCAGCCCTTCAAAGGATAATAACAGAAAAAAACCAATACAAGGACAGGAATCACGCCCTAGAAACAACAAGAAGGTAATCCCTCAACAAACCTAAAAGAAGACAGCCACAAGAACAAAATGCCAACTTTAACATCAAAAATAACAGGAAACACCAATTTCTTTTCCTTAATATCTCTTAATATCAATGGACTCAACTCCCCCATAAAAAGACATAGACTAACAAACTGGCTACACAAACAAGACCCAACATTTTGCTGCTTACAGGAAACTCATCTCAGAGAAAAGGATAGACACTACCTCAGAATGAAAGGCTGGAAAACAATTCTCCAAGCAAATGGCGTGAAGAAACAAGCTGGAGTAGCCATTCTAATATCTGATAAGATTGACTTCCAACCCAAAGTCATTAAAAAAGACAGGGAAGGGCACTTCATACTCATCAAAGGTAAAATCCTCCAAGAGGAACTATCAAACCTGAATATCTATGCTCCAAATACAAAGGCAGCCACATTCATTAAAGAAACTTTAGTAAATCTCAAAGCACACATTGCACCTCATACAATAATAGTGGGAGACTTCAACACACCACTTTCACCAATGGACAGATCATGGAAACAGAAACTAAACAGGGACACAGTGAAACTAAGAGAAATTATGAATCAAATGGATCTGGCAGATATCTACAGAACATTCTATCCTAAAACAAAAGGATATACCTTCTTCTCAGCACCTCATGGTACCTTCTCCAAAATTGACCACATAATTGGTCACAAAACAGGCCTCAACAGATATAAAAATATTGAAATTGTCCCATGCATCCTATCAGATCACCATGGACTAAGGCTGATCTTCAATAACAAAATAAATAATAGAAAGCCAACCTTCACGTGGAAACTGAACAACACTCTTCTCAATGATACCTTGGTCAAGGAAGGAATAAAGAAAGAAATTAAGGACTTTTTAGAGTTCAATGAAAATGAAGCCACAACATACCCAAACTTATGGGACGCAATGAAAGCATTTTTAAGAGGAAAACTCATAGCTCTGAGTGCCTCCAAAAGGAAACTAGAGAGAGCACACATTAGCAGCTTGACAACACACCTAAAAGCACTAGAACAAAAGGAAGCAAATTCACCCAAGAGGAGTAGACGGCAGGAAATAATCAAACTCAGGGGTGAAATCAACCAAGTAGAAACAAGAAAAACTATTCAAAGAATCAACCAATCAAGGAGCTGGTTCTTTGAGAAAATCAACAAGATAGATAAACCCTTAGCCAGACTCACTAGAGGGCACAGGGAAAGCATCCTAATTAACAAAATCAGAAATGAAAAAGGAGACATAACAACAGATCCTGAAGACATCCAAAACACCATCAGATCCTTCTACCAAAGGCTATACTCAACAAAACTGGAGAACCTGGATGAAATGGACAAGTTCCTAGACAGATACCAGGTACCAAAGTTGAATCAAGATCAGGTTAATGATCTAAACAGCCCTATATCCCCCAAAGAAATAGAAGCAGTCATTAATAGTCTCCCAACTAAAAAAAGCCCAGGACCAGATGGGTTTAGTGCAGAGTTCTATCAGACCTTCAAAGAAGATCTAATCCCAGTTCTTCACAAACTATTCCACAAAATAGAAACAGAAGGTACTCTACCCAACTCATTCTATGAAGCCACAATTACTCTGATACCTAAACCACAAAAAGACCCAACAAAGATAGAAAACTTCAGACCAATATCCCTTATGAATATTGATGCAAAAATCCTCAATAAAGTTCTTGCTAACCGAATCCAAGAACACATCAAAACAATCATCCATCCTGACCAAGTAGGTTTCATCCCAGGGATGCAGGGATGGTTCAATATACGGAAATCCATCAACGTAATCCAGTATATAAACAAACTCAAAGATAAAAACCACATGGTCATCTCCTTAGATGCGGAAAAAGCATTTGACAAGATCCAACACCCATTCATGATAAAAGTCTTGGAAAGATCAGGAATTCAAGGCCCATACCTAAACATGATAAAAGCAATCTACAGCAAACCAGTAGCCAACATCAAAGTAAATGGTGAGAAGCTTGAAGCAATCCCTCTAAAATCAGGGACTAGACAAGGCTGTCCACTTTCTCCATACCTATTCAACATTGTACTTGAAGTCCTAGCCAGAGCAATTCGACAACAAAAGGAGATCAAAGGGATACAAATTGGAAAAGAGGAAGTCAAAATATCACTTTTTGCAGATGATATGATAGTATATATAAGTGACCCTAAAAATTCCACCAGAGAAATCCTAAGCCTGATAAACAGCTTCGGTGAAGTAGCTGGATATAAAATTAACTCAAACAAATCAATGGCCTTTCTCTACACAAAGAATAAACAGGCTGAGAAAGAAATTAGGGAAACAACACCCTTCTCAATAGTCACAAATAATATAAAATATCTTGGCGTGACTCTAACTAAGGAAGTGAAAGATCTGTATAATAAAAACTTCAAGTCTCTGAAGAAAGAAATTATAGAAGATCTCAGAAGATGGAAAGATCTCCCATGCTCATGGATTGGCAGGATCAACATTGTAAAAATGGCTATCTTGCCAAAAGCAATCTACAGATTCAATGCAATCCCCATCAAAATTCCAAATCAATTCTTCAACGAATTAGAAAGTGCAATCTGCAAATTCATCTGGAATAACAAAAAACCTAGGATAGCAAAAACTCTTCTCAAGGATAAAAGAACCTCTGGTGGAATCACCATGCCGGACCTAAAGCTCTACTACAGAGCAATTGTGATAAAAACTGCATGGTACTGGTATAGTGACAGACAAATAGACCAATGGAATAGAATTGAAGACCCAGAAATGAACCCACACACCTATGGTCACTTGATCTTCGACAAGGGAGCTAAAAACATCCAGTGGAAGAAAGACAGCATTTTCAACAAATGGTGCTGGCACAACTGGTTGTTAACATGTAGAAGAATGCGAATCGATCCATTCCTATCTCCTTGTACTAAGGTCAAGTCTAAGTGGATCAAGGAACTTCACATAAAACCAGAGACACTGAAACTTATAGAGGAGAAAGTGGGGAAAAGCCTTGAAGATATGGGCACAGGGGAAAAATTCCTGAATAGAACAGTAATGGCTTGTGCTGTAAGATTGAGAATTGACAAGTGGGACCTCATGAAACTACAAAGCTTCTGCAAGGCTAAAGACACCATCAATAAGACAAAAAAACCACCAACTGATTGGGAAAGGATCTTCACCTATCCTAAATCAGATAAGGGACTAATATCCAATATATATAAAGAACTCAAGAAGGTGGACTCCAGAAAGTCAAATAACCCCATTAAAAAATGGGGCTCAGAACTGAACAAAGAATTCTCACCTGAGGAATACCGAATGGCAGAGAAGCACCTGAAAAAATGTTCAACATCCTTAATCATCAGGGAAATGCAAATCAAAACAACCCTGAGATTCCACCTCACACCAGTCAGAATGGCTAAGATCAAAAATTCAGGTGACAGCAGATGCTGGCGAGGATGTGGAGAAAGAGGAACACTCCTCCATTGTTGGTGGGATTGCAAGCTTGTACAACCACTCTGGAAATCAGTCTGGCGGTTCCTCAGAAAATTGGACATAGTACTACCGGAGGATCCAGCAATACCTCTCCTGGGCATATATCCAGAAGATGTCCCAACCGGTAAGAAGGACACATGCTCCACTATGTTCATAGCAGCCCTATTTATAATAGCCAGAAGCTGGAAAGAACCCAGATGTCCCTCAACAGAGGAATGGATACAGAAATTATGGTACATTTACACAATGGAGTACTACTCAGCTATTAAAAAGAATGAATTTATGAAATTCCTAGCCAAATGGATGGACCTGGAGGGCATCATCTTGAGTGAAGTAACACAATCACAAAAGAACTCACACAATATGTATTCATTGATAAGTGGATATTAGCCCAAAACTTAGGATACCCAAGATATAAGATACAATTTGCTAAACGCATGAAACTCAAGAAGAATGAAGACCAAAGTGTGGACACTGTGCACCTTCTTAGAATTGGGAACAAAACACCCAGGGAAGGAGCTACAGAGACAAAGTTCGTAGCTGTGATGAAAGGATGGTCCATTTAGAGACTGCTGTATCCAGGGATCCGTCCCATAATCAGCTTCTAAACGCTGACACCATTGCATACACTAGCAAGATCTTGCTGAAAGGACCCAAATATAGCTGTCTCTTGTGAGAAGATGCCGGGGCCTAGCAAACACAGTAGTGGATGTTCACAGTCAGCTATTGGATGTATCACAGGGCTCCCAATGGAGAAGCTAGAGAAAGTACCCAAGGAGCTAAAGGGATCTGCAACCCTATTGTTGGAACAACAGGATGTACTAACCGGAACCCTGGAGCTCTTGTCTCTAGCTGCATATGTATCGAAAGATGGCCTAGTCGGCCATCAATGGAAAGAGAGGCCCATTGGACTTGCAAACTTTATATGCCCCAATATAGGGGAATGCCAGGGCCAAAAGAATGGGAATGGGTGGGTAGGGAAGTGGGGGGCGCTATGGGGGACTTTTGGGATAGTATTGGAAATGTAATTGAGGAAATTATGTAATAAAAATATTAAAAAAAAAAAATGAGCCAAACTTGTTTCTTATCTTTCAGACTCATGAAATACTTTCAATACTCACAACTGAACTTTTGCGGTAAAAATATATTATTCAGAAAATGGTACTGTTTTCTCTGTAAACCAAATTATTACCTCAAACTGTCTCAAATAGCATGTTTCTGTGTAGAAGCGGTTTCTTGACATTTTATATTTACAGAACAAAAATAAATCTCAAATCAAGTCATTTGACCAATATATAATCTCCAGTGACGAAAACCCTGCTCTAGATTCTACATGTTACCTGATGGTTTGCTTAATTTATGGGTTAGGTAATCTATTGATCCATTAAGAGCAAATCTTTACTTGATAGATTAAAAATGCAGAGCTAATCCAAGATGGACAATAAGTGACCATTAAATCTATGAATGTAATTAATGGCTATTAAATTTGAAAATTAAGAAAAAAACTATAGCCTAATTATCAAAAAGCACCAAAAATCCCTTTTGTATGTCTTTATTCACTGTAAACAGATAAGTATATAATATGTGTGTAGTCATTTATGTAATGCAGTATAGTTTCTATCTCTTTGGAATATTCCAAATATTTACTATTGGTTTGATTTTTTTTTTTTTTTTTTGGCCAGTGTTATTGAATGGCTACAATCTTATGTGGAGATTTAAGTTTTATTAGAAATAGATCTTAAGTTTTGGGCTAATATACACTTATCAGTGAGTACATATTGTGTGAGTTCCTTTGTGATTGTGTTACCTCACTAAGGATGATGCCCTCCAGATACCCAAGATATAAGATACAATTGGCTAAACGTATGAAACTCAAGAAGTGTGGACACTGTGCCCCTTCTTAGAATTGAGAACAAAACACCCATGGAAGGAGTTACAGAGACAAAGTTTGGAGCTGTGACGAAAGGATGGACCATCTAGAGACTGCCATATCCAGAGATCCATCCCATAATCAGCTTCCAAACGCTGACACCATTGCATGCACTAGCAAGATTTTGCTGAAATGACCCAGATATAGATGTCTCTTGTGAGACTATGCCGGGGCCTAGCAAACACAGAAGTGGATGCTCACAGTCAGCTATTGGATGGATCACAGGGCTCCCAATGGAGGAGCTAGAGAAAGTACCCAAGGAGCTAAAGGGATCTGCAACCCTATAGGTGGAACAACATTATGAACTAACCAGTACCCCGGAGCTCTTGACTCTAGCTGCATATGTATCAAAAGATGGCCTAGTCGGCCATCACTGGAAAGAGAGGCCCATTGGACATGCAAACTTTATATGCCCCAGTACAGGGGAATGCCAGGGCCAAAAAAAAAAAAAAATGGGAATAGGTGGGTAGGGAAGTGGGGGGGAGGGTATGGGGGACTTTTGGGAGAGCATTGGAAATGTAATTGAGGAAAATACGTAATAAAAAATATTAAAAATGTAGAAAAAGAAATAGATCTTAAATGTCAAAATAATTGCAAATGCTATTGGAAATTTACATTTTCATGTGTTCTCTTTTTCCTATAGTCCAGGGTTCTGATGGACGAGTTAAGCAGGCAATCATGTTAGAATGAAATTATGTACCATCATTTTAGAAAAGTTCCTCCCCCATGTACTGAGTATTGTTAGTAATGGAGGTAAAAATGTTTGGCCAATCTTGTGGAATCATACCTTGATAAATAGTTTAGGTATAATGAAGTCTTGTATTTCATTTGAAAATGAAAGGAACATTGTCCTACAGCAGAAATAATTTTGTAATATTACCAATCTAAGATTCATTGACAAAATAAGAGTGTTTTATTGTTTAGTACAGTTTAAAAATATAATTACATTCAATGGTTCTACAACACACCTTCAGGATGATTGGAAATGTGTGCTCCTCAGATTTTGTCCAAGGTTTTGTCCAGATTTAGGTTCTAAGTTTCCTATCTGCTAAAATATGTTTTTCCATCTATGTCTTCTTTCAACCATGAATATTTCCTAGACATGTCTTTATTTTGTGCAGAAAATTTAGTTGTGTGTTCCAATGTATCTCTGTCTGTCTGTCTGTCTGTCTGTCTGTCTGTCTGTCTGTCTGTCTCTCTCTCTCTCTCTCTCTGTGTCTATTTCTCTGTCTCTCTGTTTCTTTGTTTCTATGTCTCTCTATCTCTCTGCCTTTCTATCTCTCCCTTTCCACCTCCTCTGTCCTTGAATGTGTATATGGGCTGCATATGACGTGCTGGGTATTTTATGAGAAATCTTCCTCTATCACTGTTGGTCATTAATTTTGGAGAGAGGATTTCTCAATCAACCCAAAACTGGTTGATATTTCTAGTTGAATTAGCCAGCTTGCTCTTAGATATTTTATTCTCATTTTCCTAGGCTAGATGTATAAGTAGGCTTCCAAGCCAGCTCAGAACCCATACCGATTTCTGGAGATTTTATTTCTGATGTCTTGTTTTCATAGGGAGTACTGTCTCCCTATGAAAACATGTGTCATTTCTTAACCCATTTTTACCTGGTTGAAGAGCTAATCACAAGAATGGCAGCTACTCTTACAATTGAAAGTAACAAAGTAAGTGTTGTATTTTAGAAACTACTAAATCACTGTTTGTATTAAATAACAATTACCAAGTTTCTCATGATTAATACACATTGCTATATTATCTCCAGGTTACTTAAATAAAATATGTTTTTTGAGGCAACAGGATGATCTGAATATCTTTAATGAGTATCAGTCACCTAACATAAGTCTTGGAACACTGTAACAACTGATTTTTGTTACTGACACTCTCAAGATCAAGTCTCTTTAATATTTACGTTAAAAGTCTATACCATCATTTCCTTTGATTAAGAATTAGTTCTGTTTAGATGGCAAAAGAACAGAATAGAACCAGAGGATAAAATAGAAGTGATTAAAAACTCAAGTTATAGAAATATACAAGAGAGTATAAAATTTAGATTACTCAGAATCTGTATGTACTTCTGAATCAAACTCTAAAACGTTCTCATTTGTGGGGCTGGATTGATGGCTCAGTGGTTAAGTGCACTGAATGCTCTTCCTAAGGACCCAGATTCAATTCATAACATCTATATGGTGGCATAAAATGTTCTTTAAGTTGGTTCCATGAGACTCTATATCCTCTTCTGGCCTCTTTGGGCAATCAACAGAGGTACTTTCATATCTGTACATTCATACAAAACACTCATCTACATAAAACAGTAATAAATAATTTTACAGATAATATTCTATGTTTTTTCTTTTTCTTTTTCTAATAGTCCTCAAGCCTTGCTATGAGGCCTGATGACCTCAGTTTTATCACCGAGACTAGCATGATGATGTTTGTAGCAATACATCTGCATATAATGTATGGCAAGTGTTTTACCTCATAACCAACACAGAATTAGATCAGGCACAGGGTGACTAATCAGTGGCTAACAAGGGAAGTAAAGACAACGCAAAATAAAATGTCCCTTGGAGCATTGCAACTCTCAGAATTTACAAACGTCTAGTTAGTCATCTTGTCGAATCTTCATTATAATAGTGGCCTTATTTCTGAGAACTTCAAAGTTGAAATTACCTTTTATGCATGTATGGAGTAGATGTCTATGTATTTTATTTATTTTATCTCAGGATAACTCTGGCTGGCTTATAACTCACCATGTAGGTAAAGCTGGCACCAAACTCAGAGCAATCTTCCTATTTCAGCCTCTTACGTGCTAGTCTCAAACAAACGGCCCACCACACAGTTTTATTTTATTTTATTTTTATTATTATTATTATTTTATTTATTTATTTATTTTTGCAGTACATTTTCTTTATTTATTGTGTTTTTTTCTTAGATCAGTTCCCACCACAGTCAGTCAGTCTGATGGTCTGGGTCTAGGCCAGAGCCATGACATACGTCAGATGCCAATGACCCCTAAAGGAGTTCTGGGACAGGCCAGCCAGCACTGCTCTAGCACAATCTAGGTGAAAGGTCTTGTGAATGGTGGCACACACCTGTGATCCTGGCACTTGGGAGGGTGCGGGGACCAGGAATTCAAGGTCAGCCTTGGTTTTTATAAGAAGTGTGAGGTCACTTGGAGTATATGATACACCACCACCTTAAAAAAACAAAAATTCAGTACTGGAGAGAGATGACACCCTGGTTAAGAGCACTTAAGAGGACCCGGTTTTTCCCCAGTACCCATAGTGTTTCAGCATTGTAACTTCAGATCCAGGGTTCCAATACTCTCTTGTGACCTCTGTAGGGACGAGGCACACACATGGTACACATACACACACATGCGGGAAAAACATAAAATAAATAAATCTAGACTACTTCACTGTGTCGGGATATAAAGCCCCCATCCCTCAGGCCAGGGCTAGCTCCCTCTACGCAGCCATCCGGAAACACCACACGGCAACCATCATGAAGGAGATGCTTTCTTTGTTATAAATATATTATATACATTCAAAACATGACATTAAAATATTACTCCATGTTACAGAAAGATATTAAGGCTTTCTATTATTTACATTGACAAGCAAGCACCTTAAAAAAAATCCAAATAAAAAAAGCCTTATTCTTCCTCCTCTGACACACTGGCCAGAAGGGACACAGTGCCTCTTCCCCAAATGACCAAGCCCTTCACAAGAGCTGTGCCCACTTGGTCCACCTCCTGCTGCTGGCCCGCTGGAAGCACTCACCCCTCGTCATCCTGGGTGTCATTGCAGGGGCTCTCGTCGTGGGGCTCTGTGGATCTGCCCATTGTCGGGAAGGCCTTCTTCTGGTCATTCCGGGAGCACCACATTGACCCCACAGCCATCACAAGGCACGACTTCATCGAGACCAATGGGGACAACTGCCTGGTCAAGCTGCTGCCACTGCTAAACATGGCCTACAAGTTCCAGACCCAGAGCCCACAGACCCTGGAGCAGCTGTAGCCTTGGGAATGCTTCGTCTTCTGTCTGACCATTTTTGGCACCGTCACCAACCAGATCCACAAGTGGTCATACACGTACTTAGGGCTGCCATGCTGGGTCACCATCCTGCAGGACTGGCACGTGATCCTACCACGGAAACACCATCGCATCCACCACGTGGCGCCCCACGAAACATACTTCTGTATCACCACAGGCTGCTCAACTAGGATCTCATCCAAGGCCTGACGGGTGAGAACCCAAGAGCAGACGACATGAAATGGGCCCAGAAGATCAAGTAGCATGTCTGGACTCTTGGTTGCCAACCTTCCCGAACCTGATATGAAGCCATCTGCCAAATCCCGGCATCTCTGAGCTACCCTCCAGTGAAGAGAAGTCCCCTGGGCTGGGCCCGGGGAACCCCTAGCCCATCCCCAGTGACACACAATACTTGAGCCACCCAGTTTTCATTTCCTCTTCTCCTTTTCTTTCCTTGGGCCTTCCGGGCCCCTGAGCTGCTCCGAGGCCAAGCCTGACTGCAGACTGGAGCCCAGTCCTGCTGGCCAGCCCCACCCTATGCATCTGCTCTGCACGCCTGCTCCCTGGATGGGTGTAGGGTCACAGACAACACATGGTCTGTCTCGGTGACCCAGAGAGCCCCCAGAACATGTAAATGTCCCTGGATCATAATTCTCCCTCACCCCAGTAGAAAGACCCCAGAGGCCTAGGTGGGTGGGCCACCCCAGCTTCCACCCAAGGGAGGCAGAGCTGGGCAAAGGGCAGGGAGCAGCTGGCAAGGAGAGGCCACGATTCCCTGCCCACGCGCAGATACTCTTCCTTCCCCTAGTTCTTCTGTCCATGTGTCCAGCCACTTCTGAAGTCACACAGTTTTATTTTAAAGTCAGTATTTCATTATGTAGTGCAGATGATCTAGCCTAGCCTAAAACTCACAATTCTTTTCTCTCATCCTCCCAAAGATTAGAATAATGAGTGTATATCATTATACTCATCATAGAGTATAATTGTATTTTATTTAAATGTTTATGTGTTTACAATTTTAGTGAAAATACTGAACTGATAATCTTATTTGTATGATATTTCAACTTCTCAACTACTTTAAAATAATAATGCAGTGTGGGTGGGCATGGTGGCACACACCTTTCTTTAATCCCAGTACTTGGGAGGCAGAGGAAGGTGAATTTCTGAGTTCAAGGCCAGTCTAGACTACAGAGTGAGTTTCAGGACAGCCAACTCTACAAAGACAAACCATGTCTGGAAAAAAACAAAAAAATGTAGTGTGATTTTTTTACTTCATAACTTTAAATTGGGTCATAATATTAACATTAAAATGTGTTTATGTGCAAAATATAGTTCAATTCCCATCAAAACTTTTACATTCACTATGGTTGTGTTTGTTGGTAATGGATGTATGTTCAACTATTTTAAACATTAAAATGAACTTAGTTATGTTCGTAACTATGTGTTTACAAAAACACAATTAAACATATAACTGACTTGATTTGTTCAATGAGTTATTTACATCCTCTCTCACTTCCTAATCAAGTCTAAACAGTGGGGATCCATTAAGAAGCCTGAATACATCCATCCCTGAAGCTACCTACCCCTCTTTTTCTTCTCTTCTATCTCCATCCCTGTCCCTCTGACCCTCTCCTCCTCCTACCACCCTCCTTGACTTATTTTTCTCAGCTTAAATTCGTTTACAATTTTCTACTTCGATTTAATATATTGTGGTTATTTTCCACCCTAATTTACTTAACTCTGGCTAAAGTCATCTCCCACGAGAGACCTTTCCTTCACTGGGCACCTTTCGTGTGTGTGTGTGTGTGTGTGTGTGTGTATTTTTGTGTGTGTGTGTGTGTGTGTGTATTTGTGTGTGTGTGTATCCTTCTACCAGGTAGGGCCTGGGGATCCTGTTTAGGCTTGGCCACAAGTCCTTTATCCACCGAGCAATAAAGGAACACTTCATCTTTTGCAATGTCAAGAGATGTAAATGAATTTTGAAATTTAGTTTGTTTATTTAATTTTTAAAAAGAACTATCTTTTTAGAACCTACGAAGTAGCCAGATTTTTGTGTAAACTACACATCTGCTTCTGTCAGCTTTTAGTATTTATATTTCTAAAGAACATTTTGATGTTGATTATTTCTTTTAGTTTTTTGGATATTAATTTTGATGACTCCATTCCCCAAGTAGACAGTACCTTTTTAAAATTGCTTCATATTTTATAATTCAGAAACATTAAAGATAAGATCAGAATTTAATGCTACAGTGGAATCTTCCTGTCAAATTTTCAAACCTCTTTATAAAACTGTTACCTGTTTTATTATTATTGATACACCAAAAAGGAGTTTTATTTTCTATAGATACACTCTAGTAGAGTCTCTTTGAGTTAAGTTTAAATACATACCTAACTTTCTAAATTTATCTGCAATTCCATAAATACAAGCTTCAATCAAGTTGTAAAATTATATTTTTATAAAATATGATATGTACTAAAAATGTATCAGTTTTATTTGAATTAGAAACATACCAGAAAATGAATACATGTTATATGAATTGTATCATAATTCTTAGATTGCTAGGAATTGATAAAATTTCATCAGCTAATGACAACTTTCAAACTATTTTCTCCATGACTTATGATGTTTCTATCTAGAAATTCATTATAAAAATAGGTATAGAGTATTTAGAAGAACATCTTTAGATATTGTGTAAGTAAATGTTTAAGATCATGGTCATGAGAAAAAATTCTTAAACCCAGTATTTTGAGAGTGATCCATCCCATAAACAGCAACCAAACCCAGACACTATTGCATATGCCAGCAAGATTTTGCTGACAGAACCCTGATATAGTTGTCTCTTGTGAGGCTATGCCAGTACCTGCCAAATACAGAAGTGGATGCTCACAGTCATCTATTGGATGGAACACAGTGCCCCCAATGGAGGAGCTAGAGAAAGTACCCAAGGAACTGAAGGGGTCTGCAACCCTATAGGAGGAACAACAATATAAACTAACCAGTACCCCACAGAGCTTGTGTCTAGTTGCATATGTATTAAAAGATGACCTAGTAGGCCCTCAATGGGAAGAGAGGCCCTTGGTCTTGCGAAGATTATATGCTCCAGTACAGGGGAATGCCAGGGCCAGGAAGAGGGAGTGTGTGGGTTGGGGAGCAGCTGTGAGAGGGGACTTTTGGGATAACATTTGAAATGTAAATGAAGAAAATATCTAATAAAATTGTTGATTTAAAAAAAAAAAGAAAAAGAAAGAGGAGGCTCATTGTTTAAGTACACTTTGCTGCCAAATAAACTGACCTTAGTTTAGTTCCAGAAACCACAAGATGGGAAGTAAAACAGATTTCCACATATTTCCTCTTTTCTCCACACAATGGCGATTATATAAGCATTCCTTTCAAACAAAATCCAATTAAATGACAAATTCAATTAAAATCTTATTGCCATTTTCTTTTTACCATTTTACATTGGTAACTTATGTCGGATAAAGCCATTTTTCATTGCATGTTGTATGTTTAAGTAAACTTACTTCTACCAAACACCTTTTTGGCCATGTCTGTATCTAGAATCAACCCAAATATCCTGGAGTAGCCAGCACTTTTCAGTACTTATATATTAACTTGTGTTTATCTTAGAGAAAACCATGACTTAAGTTAAATGAATTCTATTTTCATTTAAAATATGTCCATGTAACATACAAGTAACACAGTAAAATTTCAGATTAGCTATCTTTAACATGTTAATCATAGGATTTTAAAGCATTATAAGCTATATCTCATAATCATTACATTCCTACTATGCAAGGAAGTGGCATATATACAGAAAATACTTAAGTTATTTTGCATGAATAGTTAAATAATTAATGCCTCCAATATGATATAGAGTAACATATCTAAATTATGGTGGATTCTCTATTGATTCATATTTTATAACAATTTAAGTACATGGAATAACAGCATTGTTTTCTGCATACATGACTCTCATTATAATCAAGTTTATGTATAAAAACCAAGTTTACCCATTTGAAAGAAATTAGATTAAGTCACTGTATGAAAATTTTCATCTGAAAGAAAAAAAAACGTTGATAAATTCTGTAAAAATTTCTACAAGTCAATCATGGCCTTCTCAGAAATATCTTACAATCTCTCTTCAGAGTCAGTACTTTTCAAGCACATTGATTTTCTAATAAATGTTTCTTTTTCATGTAATGTTATTTTTTTATTAAAAAATATGTATTTTCATCCCCAATGCTGTCTCTCCTAGTCTCCCATCATAGGATTCCTTCCATGATACCCCATCTCTCTGAGAGGTTGTGAATCAAGTCTCTGGAGGATTAGGCACATCCTCTCCCACTGAGGCCAGACAAGGCAGCCCTCTGCTACATATATGCCAGGGGGCTGGGACCAGCCCGCACATGTTCTTTTTTTGGTAGCACAGTCTCTGCTAGTTCCCAGTGGTCTAGGTTAGTTGGCACTGTTGTCTTCTTGTTGGGTTTCAGTTGCTTTTAGTTTCTTCAATCCTTCCTGTAACTTTTCCATGGGACTCCCTGATCTCTGTCTAATGGCTGGCTATGGTTATCTGTGTCTGTCTGAGTCAGCTGCTGAGTAGAACCTCTCAGAGGACAACTATGCTAGGTTCCTGTCTGTAAGCATGATATAGGATCACTAATAGTGTCAGGGATTGGCTCAACAATTGTCAGGTCAACTTCTAGAATCAATGGTACAAAATTATTCAGTAATTTCATAAGTTGAAAATCATAATGTGTTTAATACAGTTCACTCAAAAAAAGGACATTGTTTAGAAAGACAGTACATTGAAGAGCTGGTCCTCCACCTCATGATTCTAATTGGCAGCCCCTTCTAACAACCATACCATCAGCTGGTCAGAAGTGCCCAGAATTAGTTAAGACTATCCTAATGTATATTGATAACACAATGAAAAATGAAAAACAGAACTGGTAGAATTATCTTCAGTAAACAGGCATGGCTGTCATACCCACCATAAAATTGAAATAGTCCTAAATTGTCACAATGCAGGGAGGTCAAAAGTACTTCTTTATGATGTATGACTTGATATTGTAACTTCTATTCATAGACCACAAATTCTCATTTCACATCACATCTGAAAAAATCTATGAAATGATAAACATTTGTATACTTTCTGCTTAAATTTAGAAGAGATAACATGTGTGTGTGTGGGGGGGTCAAACAATGGGTGAATCTTTCACAATGTTCATGATCTTTGCCTGAACTTAAGGATTTTGAAGCTTATTTCCTATCTTACTTTAGCTCTCTTTAACATGACGTTTATTGTTTTAAATGATTAATATCTCCCAGAATATATTTTCTCTGATTATTGGACTCACTCACACACACACACACACACACACACACACACTAGTGCACTTCTGCTTAAAAGTGAAAGAAAAAAAGCAATTTTTTTTTCAACAGGAAGGCATTTTGTCTGTGATGTCTCTGTGTTTATTCTTCTTATATGAAGGTAAGTGTCTGGTATATTCTGGTTTCTGAGACAAAATCTAGAACTAATGAATAGAACTTCAAATTAATGACACGATTTTTTACATGATTTGAGGAAGATAATGTTCTATTTATACTTTATTTGTTCATATTTTCACAAAACAGAAATGGAAAGCCGGATAGGTAAATATTACACACACACAAACACACACACACACACACACCACATGCAGAGAGTGAGAGAGAGAGACAGATAGACAGAAAAAGACAAAGACAGAGAGACAGAGACAGAGAAAGAAGCTTAATACTCAGAAACAATTAAGTCCCTTATTGTAAAGATGCTTTCATTTTTATGTACATTGTCTCACTAGTTTCTAAATAAGAGCACCGATTCATTTCAAGGAATTCTCTTAGTCCTATGTTCCAATTCTTTGCTGTATAGTGAAATTATTTAAGGTGCTTTTACCAAAAATATTTCTCCGAGAAAAGTCACTGAATACCAGTGAGACAGAAATATCCTTTACCTAAAGCACAGCTATGGTGATAAACAAACGTAATTACATCTGTTAGAGTGTAGTTTTCTATGGAGATTGATGGCTACACAGAGAACAATGGAAAGCTCCAAATGTGGCGTGACATTCTCATTGATTTGAAGGAGAAACAAATTAGAAATAGAACAAGAGCCCTTCAGACAAGAGGGCTGAACATGCAATGTCTACTGATAAGAATGATCTGCCTAACGCATCCTCAGAAGATCAAAGAAACTCGATTGTTGATGGGCTTGAAATCATTCCCTTTCAAATGTCTTTTTCAAACATAGGTACTTTTGTTCTGTCAACTCTGGCCCTTTCAAACTCTAATCTTTGATCTTAAAAAAATGATATTTCATCACAGGATTAATCTGCCTTTCTGGCTAACTTGTATATTTTTTTTTCATGTTGAAGGGTAAATTGAACATTAATTAATTAAATTTCTATTGACAGTGTCTTTGAATAATCAAATTTGGTTGACCCTATTACCAGATTCTGTTACATGAGACAATCTCATTAACAGCCCTGAGATGTCACTTTAGAGCCATTTGGTAATAGAGATACTGACATAAATTAATCATGTGATGTGCGCTCTACACTTAAATGGATGAGCATTAGTTACTCAGGCTATTGTTTGGAAGCAATATACCTGACATGTTGAATTCTAAAGTAAAACTAAGTTAAACGAAACACAGGAAAATGATAAGTAGGAAAGAATGAAATAGAGTTAGGTGGAAAATTAGAAATATTAAGATGTATAAAGTTGTTCATTATCATACTTTATTAAAAAGTACTGAGTAAAGTCATAGGAATATTTGTAAATGTTTCACTTACCCTACCAGGCAATTTGTAACGATTCTTAACAAAACATTGCAAAATAATGAATATATTTATGTGTGTGATATTTCCATAATACTAGTATTATACCTTCAAGTTTATGAAATATGTGAAAGATTTCAAATATGCAAATTTTAGATAAGGAATTAACAATAGGTTTTTATGAATACATTGAACAAGGGAATTCTAGACCCAACCTAATAAACTTTTGTTATTAAAAATATTGAAGAAAAAATAGTCATAAGTAGAAAGAGTGATCAGAGATTAGCACACCAAAACTATTATAGTTCCCTCTTTGCCCTATACCAGAGAGAGATTGAACCAAACTATACTGTGGAGGCAAGTTATATTAACCTGGCTCCATCTTCAGTAAAAAAAAAAGTACCTATTTTTTTTTTTTTTTTACTTCAGGAAATCTAAATGGACAAAAGCAAGAACTGCAAAAGATGAGACTTAATTTTTTCTGTTTAGTTTTAATATTATTAACTGATTATTTAATTATATTTATTTACATCCAGAATGATGAACTCTGTGTTTCCCCCTCCCAGAGTTCTTCCCTCATCCACCCTCCCTTTTGTCTCTGAGAGGGTGCTCCCCCTCATTGTAAAAATGAATCACATTTTCTGTATCCATTCTTCATCTGAGGTGCACCTGGCTTGCTTCCAGCCTCTAGTTATTACAAAAAAAAAAAAAAAAGTCTGCTATGAGCATACTGCAGCACATGGCCTTGTGATATTGTGGAGTATTTTTTCAGTATATGCCCAGGAACTATATAGCAGGTTCTTTAAGTAGAACTACTTCAAATTTTCTGAGGATCCACCAGATTGATTTCCAGCGTGGTTGAACCAGTTTCTCTCCATTTAATTTGATGTTGTCTCTTGGCTTGCTCTTTACTCCTTCTATTACGTTTTTGTATGTGCCTTGTCTCCCTGATCTCTCCAAGACTTTTAAAATGAAGGGGTGTTGGATTTTGTCAAAAGAGTTTTCAGCATCTAATGAGATGATCATGTGATTTTTTTCTTTCAGTTTTTTTTTATATGGTGGACTGTATTGATGCATTTTTGTATATTGAACTATCCATGCATCTATTGAAGAATCCTACTTGATCATAGGAAATGATATGTTTGATGTGTTCTTTGATTCAGTTTATGATTATTTTATTGAGCATTTTCCATTGATAATCTTAAGAGAAATTTGTCTGAAGTTCTCTTTCCTTTGTTGAGTCTCTGTGTGGTTTATGTATCAGGGTGACCGTAGCATCATACAATGGGTTTGGCAGTGTTTCTCTGTTTCTATTTTGTGGAATATTTTGAAAAGTATTGGTATTAACTCTTCTGTGCTAAAAGCTAAAATCATCTTACTCTGGGTTTTTTTTTCCCATGGGAGACTTGTAATGAACTCATCTGTTTCATATGAGGGAAACACAAACACATACAGACAAACACACACACACACACACACACAGCATCACTACCACCACCACCACCAATATCAAAATAACAGGAATTAAAAATTTCTACTCATGCAATTTAAGTTGTTTACCTAATTTTGATTTAACTTTGGTAAATCAAGAAAATTATCCATTAATTTTCTTAATTTTATCTATTAAGAAAAGTATCCATTTTGTTTAGATTTTCAATTTCTGTGGAATACAGGCTATTGAACAACCTAATCATTCTTTGGTTTTCTCGAGTGTCTCTCGTTATGTCCCACTTTACACTTCTGATTTTGTTAAGAAAAACTCTTGTATTCACTGGTTCTTTGTATTGTTCTCTTAGTTTCTAATGTATTGATTTTAGCCCTGAGTTTGACTATTCCCTTCTCTCTTCTCACCTTAGGCGTGCTTCTCTCATTTTGTTCTAGACCTTTCAGGTGTATTTAGTAGTTGCAAGTGTGAGATCACTCCAATTTCTTTATGAAGGCCCTTAGTGGAATAAAACTTAACACTGCTTTCATTGTGTACTATAATTTGGGTATGATGTGCCTTCATTTTCACTTAATTCTGGATAGTATATAACTTCTGTCTCTCTTCTCCTCTGAGCCAGTGGTCATTCAATAGAGAGTTGTTCAGTTTCCATGAGTTTGAAGGCTTTCTGTGGTTAAATGCTGGCTTCAATCCATCGTGGTCTGGTCAGATACAAGGTGTTAATTCAATTTTATTATATCTGTTAAGGTTTCCTTTCTGGTAATCTATATGGAGATGCTTGAAGATTCTGTGAGGTGCTGAGAAAAAAATACATTCTTTTGTGTCTGGGTGAAATGATCTGTAGATATCTGGTAGGTCCATTTATTCATAACCTCTGTTAGTTTTATTATTTCTCTGCTTAGTTTCTAGCTCAATCACCTATCTATTGGTGACCATGGGGTGTTGAAATCTCCCACTATTAATATGTGCGGTTCAATGCATAATTTAACTTTTAGTAATGTTTATTTTATTAGTGAGGGTGCTGTAGCATTTGGAGAATAGAAGTTCAGAATTGAGTCTTGGTGGATTTTTTTTCTTTGATACATATACGATCTCCTTTCCTACCACTTATATTTTTGGTTGAATGTCTACATCATTAGATTTTAGAATGGTTATTCTTCTATCTTGCTTCTTAGGTCAGTTTACTTGGAAAATCTTTTTACAGCCCTTTACTCTATACTTATACTCTATATAGAGTATAAATTACTCTCTATACACTATATAATTTATACTCTCTATATTCTATATAGGTAATGCCTATATTTTTTGCTGAGGTATATTTCCTATATGTAGCTGAATGACAAGTTCTGTTTGCACATTAATTCTGTTAGCCTATGTCTTTTTATTAGGCAATTAAGTCCAATTGATATTGAGAAATATTAATACCCAGCAATTATTTCCTTTTATGTTGGTGGTTGAGGTGCTAGTGTGTGTCTCTGTATTTTTCTTGATTTGCTTTACTAGTGTGGGATTATTTATTTTCTTGCTTTCTTGGGTGTAGTTAGTCTCATCGGGTTGGATTTTTCCTTCTAATATTTTCGGTTGGGCTAAATTTGTGCATATATATGCCTTCAATTTGATTTTATGGTGGAATATCTTGTTTTATCCATATATGGTGGTTGAAAATTTTGGTAGGTATAATGGTCAGGGTTGTAATCTGTTGTTTCTTTGATTCTGAGAGGCCCTTCTGGCTTTGCTAATCTCTCTTGAGAACTCAGGTATAATTCTGATAAGTCTGACATTATGAGTTACTTTTCCTATTTCCCTTAGAGCTTTTGATATTCTTTATTTTGTGTACATTTAGTGCTTTTATTATTATGTAGTGGTAGGATTTTCTTGTTTAACCCAATTTATTTGATGTTATTTAGTTTTTTTGTATGCTCATAGGCATAGTTTTTCTTCAATTTTTTCTTCTTCTATAATTTGTATCTAGGACTCTTCTTCTACTCCTAATATTCTTAGGTTTGATCTTTTCATAGTGTCCCAGATTTCTTGGATGTTTTGTGTTACAAATTTTTCAGATTTAGCCATTTCTTTGACCAACATAGTGGTTTCTTCAATTGCATCTTCTTTTTTAAAAAAAATTTTAGACATTTTCTTCATTTACATCTCAAATGCTATCCCCTTTCCTAGTTTCCTCTCCAAAAGTTCCCTTATATACTCCCATCCCCGCCCTGCTTTCCAACCCCACTTCCGATTCCTGGCCCTGGCATTCCCCTGTGCTGGGGCATATAATCTTCAAAAGACCAAGGGCCTCTCCTCCTTATAGGAGGAACAACAGTATAAACTAAACAGTACCCCCCAGAACTTGTGTCTCAATTTCATCTTCTATGGCACAGATTCTTTCTTCCATTTCTTGTACTCTGTTGGTGATGCTTACATCTGTAGATCTTCCTCTCTTCCTTAAGCATTTATATATATATCCTGGATTTCTTCTATTTGTATTTTATTTATTGGTTTATGTACATTTTTAGTTCTTGAACAATTTTATTCATACTCCTCAATTTTTTATTTATTTATTTTTTGTATTTCTTCAAAGGACTTACTTATTTCCTCTTTAAAATCCTCTATCATCTTTGTAAGATTATATTTAAGGTCATCTCCTTGTGCTTCAGCTGTGTCAGGATATCCAATGCTTGATGTAGAAAAATAGCTGGGCTCTGGTGACAGCACATTACCCTGGCTCTTATGATGTATTCTTATATACTCCTTTAGTCATCTGGTTGTCCCTGGTTTTGACTGGATATTCGAGATGCTCTCAGGACACCTAGGAAAGTCAGGAAGATCTCTGAGCCTGACAATGGTTCTCAGAGAAAGGCATGTTGTTCACCTCTGCCTAAGTATGGAACTGTAGACAGTGCCATTTACATTCTTCAAAATGGAGATTTACATTTTGATAGTCATTAATTACTTCTTTTTAGTATTTGCATAAGTTATCAATCGATTTCTTTCTTTCACACTATTTGTTGTTAGTGTATTATCAAAGTAGTAGTAATCCCAGCCTGAGGACAGTGATCTGCCCTGCAGGGAGCGCCATCTTGGCTCCGGGACTCCGACGAACTTAGTCTGTACAGGTGAGACTGAGGACCACAGAGGAAAACAGCTTCTGGGACAGGCGGGAGCCACAGAGCCGCTGAGGCAGCACCTTTTTGGGGCCGCAGACATCCGGCACCCTCCCAGCTGGAAGACAGTGGTCTGCCCTGCAAAGGAGCCCTCTGCCTCAGGAGCAGGGAGCACATCTTGGATCCAGGACTCCACTGAACTTAGGAAGTTAGTCTGCACAGCTGAGAGTGTGCACCACAGAAGCCTACAGCTTCTGTGACCTGCCAAAGCAACACAGCATCTGGGAAAGGTCCTGTTTTCTGCCTTCTTCTTCGGCCAGGAGGAGGTCCAAACGCCAGATATCTGTACACCTTCCCTTTAAGAGGAAAGCTTGTCAGCAGGGAGTGCTCTAACCACTGAAACTCAGAGGAGAGAGCCTGTCTCCCAGGTCTGCTGACAGACGATACTCAGAATCACCAGAAGAACAACCTCTGAACAGAGACAACTATAACAACTCCAGAGATTACCAGATGGCGAGAGGTAAACGTAAGAATCCTACTAACAGAAACCAAGACCACTCACCATCATCAGGACGAGCACTCCCACTTCCCCCAGTCCAGGACACCCCAACACACCTGAAAAGCTAGACCTGGATTTAAAAGCATATCTCATGATGATGGTAGAGGACATCAAGAAGGACTTTAAAGAA
The DNA here is from genome assembly GCF_978045245.1 of Mus caroli. Taxonomy (NCBI): domain Eukaryota; kingdom Metazoa; phylum Chordata; class Mammalia; order Rodentia; family Muridae; genus Mus; species Mus caroli. Next base: position 78,396,740 of record NW_028227265.1, on the reverse strand, counting down.
CTACAGGAGAACATGGCTAAAGAGTTACAAGTCCTTAAAGAAAAACAGGAAAACACAACCAAACTGGTAGAAGTCCTTAAAGAGAAACAGGAAAACACATCCAATCAGATGATGGAAATGAACAAAACCATACTAGACCTAAAAAGGGAAGTAGACACAATAAAGAAAACCCAAAATGAGGCAACACTGGAGATAGAAACCCTAGGAAAGAAATCTGGAACCATAGATGCAAGCATCAGCAACAGAATACAAGAGATGGAAGAGAGAATCTCAGGTGCAGAAGATACCATAGAGAACATCGGCACAACAATCAAGGAAAATGGAAAATGCAAAAAGATCCTAACTCAAAACATCCAGGAAATACAGGACACAATGAGAAGACCAAACCTACGGATAATAGGAGTGAATGAGAATGAAAATTTTCAACTCAAAGGACCAGCAAACATCTTCAACAAAATTATAGAAGAAAACTTCCCAAATCTAAAGAAAGAGATGCCCATGAACATACAAGAAGCCTACAGAACCCCAAATAGGCTGGACCAGAAAAGAAATACCTCCCGACACATAATAATCAGAACAACAAATGCACTAAATAAAGATAGAATACTAAAAGCAGTAAGAAAAAGGCCAAGTAACATATAAAGGCAAGCCTATCAGAATTACACCAGATTTTTCACCAGAGACTATGAAAGCCAGAAGATCCTGGACAGATGTTATACAGACACTAAAAGATCACAAATTCCAGCCCAGGCTACTATACCCAGCCAAACTCTCAATTAACATAGATGGAGAAACCAAAGTATTCCACGACAAAACCAAATTCACACATTATCTCTCCATGAATCCAGCCCTTCAAAGGATAATAACAGAAAAAAACCAATACAAGGACGGGAACCATGCCTTAGAAACAACAAGAAGGTAATCCCTCAACAAACCTAAAAGAAGACAGCCACAAGAACAGAATGCCAACTTTAACAACAAAAATAACAGGAAACAACAATTACTTTTCCTTAATATCTCTTAATATCAATGGACTCAACTCCCCGATAAAAAGACATAGACTAACAAACTGGCTACACAAACAAGACCCAATATTTTGCTGCTTGCAGGAAACTCATCTCAGAGAAAAAGATAGACACTACCTCAGAATGAAAGGCTGGAAAACAATTTTCCAAGCAAATGGTATGAAGAAACAAGCTGGAGTAGCCATTCTAATATCTGATAAGATCGACTTCCAACCCAAAGTCATCAAAAAAGACAGGGAGGGGCACTTCATACTCATCAAAGGTAAAATCCTCCAAGAGGAACTATCAATCCTGAATATCTATGCTCCAAATACAAAGGCAGCCTCATTCGTTAAAGAAACTTTAGTAAATCTCAAAGCACACATTGCACCTCATACAATAATAGTGGGAGACTTCAACACACCACTTTCACCAATGGACAGATCATGGAAACAGAAACTAAACAGGGACACAGTGAAACTAACAGAAGTTATGGATCAAATGGATCTGGCAGATATCTACAGAACATTTTACCCTAAAACAAAAGGATACACCTTCTTCTCAGCACCTCATGGTACCTTCTCCAAAATTGACCACGTAATTGGGCACAAAACAGGCCTCAACAGATACAAAAATATTGAAGTTGTCCCATGCATCCTATCAGATCACCATGGACTAAGGCTGATCTTCAATAACAAAATAAATAATAGAAAGCCATCCTTCACATGGAAACTGAACAACACTCTTCTCAATGATACCTTGGTCAAGGAAGGAATAAAGAAAGAAATCAAGGACTTTTTAGAGTTCAATGAAAATGAAGCCACAACATACCCAAACTTATGGGACGCAATGAAAGCATTTCTAAGAGGAAAACTCATAGCTCTGAGTGCCTCCAAAAAGAAACTAGAAAGAGCACACATTAGCAGCTTGAGAACACACCTAAAAGCACTAGAACAAAAGGAAGCAAATTCACCCAAGAGGAGTAGACGGCAGGAAATAATCAAACTCAGGGGCGAAATCAATCAAGTGGAAACAAAAAGAACTATTCAAAGAATCAACCAATCAAGGAGCTGGTTCTTTGAGAAAATCAAAGATACATAAACCCTTAGCCAGACTCACTAGAGGGCACAGGGAAAGAATTCTAATTAACAAAATCAGAAATGAAAAAGGAGACATAACAACAGATCCTGAAGACATCCAAAACACCATCAGATCCTTCTACCAAAGGCTATACTCAACAAAAATGGAGAACCTGGATGAAATGGAGAAGTTCCTAGACAGATACCAGGTACCAAAGTTGAACCAAGATCAGGTTAATGATCTAAACAGCCATATATCCCCCAAAGAAATAGAAGCAGTCATTAATAGTCTCCCAAGCAAAAAAAGCCCATGACCAGATGGGTTTAGTGCAGAGTTATATCAGACCTTCAAAGAAGATCTAATCCCAGTTCTACACAAACTATTCCACAAAATAGAAACAGAAGGTACTCTACCCAACTCATTCTATGAAGCCACAATTACTCTGATACCTAAACCACAAAAAGACCCAACAAATATAGAAAACTTCAGACCAATATCCCTTATGAATATTGATGCAAAAATCCTCAATAAAGTTCTTGCTAACCGAATCCAAGAACACATCAAAACAATCATCCATCATGACCAAGTAGGTTTAATCCCAGGGATGCAGGGATGTTTCAATATACGGAAATCCATCAACGTAATCCAGTATATAAACAAACTCACAGACAAAAACCACATGGTCATCTCGTTAGATGCAGAAAAAGCATTTGACAAAATCCAACACCCATTCATGATAAAAGTCTTGGAAAGATCAGGAATTCAAGGCCCATACCTAAACATGATAAAATCAATCTACAGCAAACCAGTAGCCAACTTCAAAGTACATGGTGAGAAGCTTGAAGCAATCCCTCTAAAATCAGGGACTAGACAAGGCTGTCCACTTTCTCCATATCTATTCAACATAGTACTTGAAGTCCTAGCCAGAGCAATTCGACAACAAAAGAAGATCAAAGGGATACAAATTGGAAAAGATGAAGTCAAAATATCACTTTTTGCAGATGATATGATAGTATATATAAGTGACCCTAAAAATTCCACCAGAGAACTCCTAAACCTGATAAACAGCTTCGGTGAAGTAGCTGGATATAAAATTAACTCAAACAAATCAATGGCCTTTCTCTACACAAAGAATAAACAGGCTGAGAAAGAAATTAGGGAAACAACACCCTTCTCAATAGTCACAAATAATATAAAATATCTTGGCGTGACTCTAACTAAGGAAGTGAAAGATCTGTATAATAAGAACTTCAAGTCTCTGAAGAAAGAAATTCTAGAAGATCTCAGAGGATGGAAAGATCTTCCATGCTCATGGATTGGCAGGATCAACATTTTAAAAATGGCTATCTTGCCAATAACAATCTACAGATACAATGCAATCCCCATCAAAATTCCAACTCAATTCTTCAATGAATTAGAAAGTGCAATCTGCAAATTCATCTGGAATAACAAAAAACCTAGGATAGCAAAAACTCTTCTCAAGGATAAAAGAACCTCTGGTGGAATCACCATGCCAGACCTAAAGCTTTACTACAGAGCAATTGTGATAAAAACTGCGTGGTACTGGTATAGTGACAGACAAATAGACCAATGGAATAGAATTGAAGACCCAGAAATGAACCCACACACCTATGGTCACTTGATCTTCGACAAGGGAGCTAAAACCATCCAGTGGAAGAAAGACAGCATTTTCAACAAATGGTGCTGGCACAACTGGTTGTTATCATGTAGAAGAATGTGAATAGATCCATTCCTATCTCCTTGTACTAAGGTCAAGTCTAAGTGGATCAAGGAACTTCACATAAAACCAGAGACACTGAAACTTATAGAGGAGAAAGTGGGGAAAAGCCTTGAAGATATGGGCACAGGGGAAAAATTCTTGAATAGAACAGCAATGGCTTGTGCTGTAAGATCGAGAATTGACAAGTGGGACCTCATGAAACTGCAAAGCTTCTGCAAGGCAAAAAGCACCATCAATAAGACAAAAAAACCACCAACAGATTGGGAAAGGATCTTTACCTATCCTAAATCAGATAAGGGTCTAATATCCAATATATATAAGGAACTCAAGAAGGTGGACTCCAGAAAGTCAAATAACCCCATTAAAAAATGGGGCTCAGAATTGAACAAAGAATTCTCACCTGAAGAATACCAAATGGCAGAGAAGCACCTGAAAAAATGTTCAACATCCTTAATCATCAGGGAAATGCAAATCAAAACAACTCTGAGATTCTACCTCACACCAGTCAGAATGGCTAAGATCAAAAATTCAGGTGACAGCAGATGCTGGCGGGGATGTGGAGAAAGAGGAACACTCCTCCATTGTTGGTGGGATTGCAAGCTTGTACATCCACTCTGGAAATCAGTCTGGCGGTTCCTCAGAAAATTGGACATAGTACTACCGGAGGATCCAGCAATACCTCTTCTGGGCATATATCCAGAAGATGTCCCAACCGGTAAGAAGGACACATGCTCCACTATGTTTATAGCAGCCCTATTTATAATAGCCTGAAGCTGGAAAGAACCCAGATGTCCCTCAACAGAGGAATGGATACAGAAATTATGGTACATTTACACAATGGAGTACTACTCAGCTATTAAAAAGAATGAATTTATGAAATTCCTAGCCAAATGGATGGACCTGGAGGGCATCATCTTGAGTGAGGTAACACAATCACAAAGGAACTCACACAATATGTATTCACTGATAAGTGGATGTTAGCCCAAAACTTAGGATACCCAAGATATAAGATACAATTTGCTAAACGCATGAAACTCAAGAAGAATGAAGACCAAAAGGTGGACACTGTGCCCCTTCTTAGAATTGGGAACAAAACACCCATGGAAGGAGTTACAGAGACAAAGTTTGGATCTGTGATGAAAGGATGGACCATCTAGAGACTGCCGTATCCAGGGATCTATCCCATAATCAACTTCTAAACGCTGACACCATTGCATACACTAGCAAGATTTTGCTGAAAGGACCCAAAGATAGCTGTCTCTTGTGAGACTATGCAGGGGCCTAGCAAACACAGGAGTGGATGCTCACAGTCAGCTATTGGATGTATCACAGGGCTCCCAATGGAGAAGCTAGAGAAAGTACCCAAGGAGCTAAAGGGATCTGCAACCCTATAGTTGAAACAACATGATGAACTAACCAGTACCCCGGAGCTCTTGTCTCTAGCTGCATATGTATCGAAAGATGGCCTAGTCGGCCATCACTGGAAAGAGAGGCCCATTGGACTCGCAAACTTTATATGCCCCAATATAGGGGAATGCCAGGGCCAAAAGAATGGGAATGGGAGGGTAGGGAAGTGGGCGGCGGTATGGGGGACTTTTGGGATAGCATTGGAAATGTAATTGAGGAAAATATGTAATAAAAAAAATAAATAAAAAAAAAAACAAAGTAGTAGTAAATGCATGCCATATGAGCTCTTGCTTTAAAAAACAGATAATATGTATTAGCTTAAATATAATAAAATTGTTTTTATATGTAACTATGTGTGAGGATTCACACAAGAATTGTGAAAGCATGTTGAAAATCCACCATCATGTGGAACCATTTTTTGCCATCTTATTTCATTGGTTTTATTACTTCTGATTAGCTTGCATGCTCAGACTTCAGGCTTGTCATGTCTTCCATCCACCAAGGGCTTTTCAGGTTGCCTTGCTTTATTTAAGGACTCGGGAATCTAAGAAAAGAATAAAAACTTATCAGGACCTATCACTTAAGAGTAAGCTCAGTTGTGCAATGGACCCTGTTTGGTTATTATTACTCACATTAGTTGTCCATAACCAAATTTATCTCTAGCTTTGGAGCATCTGATGTCCTTTTCTGTCCTAGCAAGTTTCCATCACAAGTATAGTATCTACAACTACATAAACTTCACAGATGATAGGTCCTGATAAATATTTATTCATTTCTTAAACATGTTTCTAAGTATCTAATTTTCATATTTTAAACTATTTTCTGGACTAGTAATTAATAATAATAATATATTTATATTCACTACCTAAAAGTGTATTTAAGTGCATTTGACTGAATTTAGGTTCATTAACTATATAAAAGAATATAGATTTTGATTAAAATTGCTTTTGGAAATTCACGTATTTATGCCATGTGGACTGGAAAGATAACAAAAAATGTGTAACATGTTCCTAATGAGTTATGCCTTTTATTTTTTTTACTTTTACTGCTCATATCATAAACTCAATGACTACATTTAAACTAGTCAGGCATGTTAATCATTTATCTAGCTATTTCTAAGATGGTTGTAATTCCAAATACTTGATCAACTCTTTAGAACATTTTCTTTGAGAAACCTCAATTATAGTAAAAGTAAAGCATATTGAAAGATAGCTAGATATATCCCACAGGAAATGTTAACACAGAGAGTAAATACCAGCATTTGGTTTTGTACAACTAATCAACAAATTGTTCTTCTATAAGTGCTTCTTACATGTGATCTGTTAATTCTCAATACCTTTGTAGGTGAGATTTTAAATTCCCCACCACTTATACTCCTTAATGCTTTCTCTCTTCTTTTTTTTTTTATTTTCCCATGTATTTTTTAATTAGGAATTTTCTTCATTTATATTTCCAATGCTATCCCAAAAGTCCCCCATACCCGCCCCCACTCCCCTACCCACCACTCCCAATTCTTGGTCCTGGTGTTCCCCTGTACTGAGGCATATAAAGTTTGCAAGACCAAGGAGCCTCTCTTCCCAATGATGGCCGACTAGGCCATCTTCTGCTACATATGCAGCTAGAGACATGAGGCACTGGTTAGGTCATATTGTTGTTCCACCCATAGGGTTGCAGATCCCTTTAGCTCCTTGGATACTTTCTCTAGCTCCTCCATTGGGGGCCCTGTGATCCATCCAATAGCTGACTGTGATCATCGACTTCTGTGTTTGCTAGGCTCCAGCATAGCCTAACAAGAGACAGCTATATCATGGTCCTTTCAGCAAAATCTTGCTAGTGTATGCAATGGTGTCAGCGTTTGGAGGCTGATTGTGGGATGGATCCTCAGGTATGACAGTCTCTAGATTGTCCATCCTTTCTTCTCAGCTCCAAACTTTGTCTCTGTAACTCCTTCCATGGGTGTTTTTTTTCAAAAGTCTAAGAAGGGGCAAAGTGTCCACACTTTGGTCTTGGTTCTTCTTGAGTTTCATGAGTTTTGCAAATTGTATCTTATATTTTGGGTATTCTAAGTTTCCGGGCTAATATCCACTTATCAGTGAGTACATATATGTGAGTTCTTGAAATAGAAGCAGTCATTAATATTCTCCCAACCAAAAAAAGCCCAGGACCAGATGGTTTTAGTGCAGAGTTCTATCAGACCTTCAAAGAAGATCTAATTCCAGTTCTTCACAAATTATTCCACAAAATAGTAGCAGAAGGTACTCTATCCAATTCATTCTATGAAGCCAAAATTACTCTGATACCTAAAGCACAGAAAGACCCAACAAAGATAGAGAACTTCAGACCAATTTCCCTTATGAATATCGATGCAAAAATACTCAATAAAATCCTTGCTACCCGAATCCAAGAACACATCAAAATAATCATCCATCCTGACCAAGTAGTTTTCATTCCAGGGATACAGGGATGGTTTAATATATGGAAATCCATCAACATAATCCACTATATAAACAAACTCAAAGACAAAAACCACATGATTATCTCGTTAGATGCAGAGAAAGCATTTGACAAAATCCAACACCCATTCATGATAAAAGTCTTGGAAAAATCAGGAATCCAAGGCCCATATCTAAACATGATAAAAGCAATCTACAGCAAACCAGTAGCCAAAATCAAAGTAAATGGTGAGAAGCTGGAAGCAATCCCACTAAAATCAGGGACTAGACAAGGCTGCCCACTTTCTCCCTACCTATTCAGCATTGTACTTGAAGTCCTAGCCAGAGAAATTCGACAACAAAAGGAGATCAATGGGGTACAAATTGGAATGGAAGATGTCAAAATATCACATTTTGCAGATGATATGGTAGTATATATAAGTGACCCTAAAAATTCCACCAGAGAACCCCTAAACCTGGTAAACACCTTCAATGAAGTAGCTGGATATAAAATTAACTCAACCAAGTCAATGGCCTTTCTCTACAAAAAGGATAAATAGGGTGAGAAAGAAATTTGGGAAACAACACCCTTCACAATAGTCACAAATAATATAAAATACCTTGGTGTGACTCTAAGGAAGTAAAAGATCTATATGATAAGAACTTCAAGTCTCTGAAGAAAGAAATTAAGAAGATCCCAGAAGATGGAAAGATCTCACATGCTTTCTCTCCTCTACATCTCCTTTATAATATATATATATATATATATATGCATCTTTAATATATATATATATATATATATATATATATATGTGTGTGTGTGTGTGTGTGTGTGTATATCCAAAATATATTATGCATCTTTGTAATCCATTGCCTTCTTTATCTCATTTTATCTTCATTTCTTACATGCTTTTATTTTTGATTATTTATCTTATGCATCTGAGTGTTTTGCCTGCATGCATGCATATATATATATATATATATATATATATATATATATATGTGTGTGTGTGTGTGTGTGTGTGCGTGTGTGTGTGTTTGTGTGTGTGTGCTCACATGCACATTTTATGCATGCTTAATGCACATAGAGGTCACAACAATAATACATTTGATCCCCAGTGCCTGGAGTTGCAGATGGTTGTCAGCTACTATGTAATGTTGTCATTAGAACTCTGTTCCTCTGTAAGAACAAGGTCTTTATTGCTGAGCCATTTCTCCAAACCCAGTGTCACTTCACCTTTCAGTCAGCTATGTTAAGAAATTTAGCTCATTTGTCCATTATGGTATTGGGATTGTTGGTGTCTAACTTCTTGAGTTTTTTTATACATTTTGGATATTCACCTACTGTCAGATGAATAGTTAGGGAATATCTGTTCCCAGTCTGTAGGCTGTCCTATTGTCCCATTGATGGTGCCCTTTGACTTAGAGAAGCTTTTCAGTTTCATGAGGTCTCATTCATGAATTAGTGCCTGAACCATTGGTGTTCCATTTAGAAAGATGTTTCTTGTAACAACAAATTCCAGGTTATTCCCCAATTTTTGTTCTCATTAGATTTAGTATATCTGTTTTTGTACCAAGGTCTTTGATCCTGTCGGACCTGAGTTTTGTGCAGGATGATATATATATATACTTCATATATATATATATATATATATATATATATATATATATATATATATACTTCTGCTTGCAGACATTTAGTTAGACCAGGACCACTTGATGAAGTTGTTCTTCCTTTTCAATGGTAAGATTTTGGCTTCATTGTCAAAATTCAATTGTCCATAGTTGTATGGGTTCATTTTAGGATCTTTAATTTGGTTCCCTTGATTTACATGCCTGTTTCTACAATAACACAATGACGTTTTAATTACTTCTGCTCTGTAATACAGCTTGATGGTAGTATAAACTTGTACAACCATTCTGCAATACAACTTGTTGCTTTCTGAGGCGATTGAGAATATTTTTCTAGACCTAGCCATACAATTCCTGGGCATTTTCAACCATCCCACAAGGACAATTGCTCAACCTTGTTTATATCAGCTTTATTCATAATAGCCAGAAACTCCAAACAATCTAGATGTCTCAACTGAAGAACAGATACAGAAAATATCGTATATCTACACAATGCAATACTACTCAGTCATTAAAAACAAAAAACATCATCAATTTCACAGACTAATGGATGAAACTAGAAAGCATCATCTTTGCTGAGGTAACCCAGACCCAAAAGGACATGCATGGTATGTTCTCACTTATTTGAGAATATTTTCCATAGCATGTAGTATAACCATGTTGTAATCAATAGACTCAAAGAATTCAAATAACAAGGAAGGGTTATAGGAACATATTTGATTCTTTCTCAAAAGGGGTTTCAAACAAGATATCAGATGTTGATGGAAGGAGGGAACTGGAGGGAGGACTATATAGGGAGAGGAGCATGGTGCATTGATCAGAAAAGGAGATCAGCATTAGTGGGAAATCTCTAGGACATGCCAGACATCTGGAATGGGAGATGCCTCAGAGGGTCTCAGGGGACAACTCCAATTGAGACTCCTCACACTGGGGGGATCTGGATACCAAAATGGCCACTTCCCATAGTCAAACAGGGCTCCCACTGGAGGGGTAAAGGCAGCAACCCACCCACAAAAGCTTTGATCTCACGTGTTTTCTGCCTACAAGAAGTGTAAGGAAGAAGATAGAGCACAGAATGAGGGACTGGCAAACCACAGACTGCCCCAAATTGAGACTCATCCCATGGGTAAGAACCAATCCCTGACATACTTTTTTATTATGATATTAAGGACAATTTATATTTGTAAATATGTCACATTTCTAGTACTGTGAATAAAGAAGGAAGTGATTTTTATTTATTTTTCCCCACCCACATGCTCACTCCTGTCCCATAGTCCTAGCATTCCCTTCTGCTGGGGCATTAAGCCTTCATAGGACCAAGTGCTTGTCCTTGCTTTGATGCCAGGCAGGGTCATCCTCTGCTGCATATGCAGCTGGAGCCATGGTTCCCTCCATGTGTATTCTTTGGTTGGTGGTTTAGTCCCGGGGATCTCTGGGGGTACTGGTTGGTTGATATTGTTCTTCGTATGGGGTTACAAAACTCTTCAGCTCCTTCAGTTCTTCCTCTAACTCCTTCATTAGGGTACCTCTGTTCGTCGGATGGTTGACTGCAACCATTCGCATCTGTATTGGTAAGGCTCTGGCCAAATCCCTCAAGAGACATCCATATCTGGCTCCTGACACTCTGCTATGTTTGCACACAGGAATCTAGCATAACTGCCCTCTGATAGGCTCCACACAGCAGCTAATGGAAAGATATGCAGAGACTCACAACCAAACATTAGATGGAGCTCAGGAAGTCTTATGGAAGAGTTGGAAATGGAAGAGTTTTGAAAAGGATTGAAGAACTCGAAGAGGGCAGGGACTTCACAGTGTCAACTAGCCTGGAACCATGGGATCTCCCAAAGCCTAAGTCACCAACCAATGAGCAAGTTCAGGAAAACCTGTGGCCCTTACACATAGGTAGCCGATGAGCAGCTTGGTGTTCTAATGGGTTCCCTGACAACTGAAACAGGCTATTCCTGAGTTTAATGGCTGTGTGCCTGTGGATCACATGCCCATAAGTGAACTTCTTTCTCTGACTTCAGTGGAAGAGGATGCACGTAGTCTTGCAGCAACTTGATGTGCAGGGAATAATAGGGTTAAGTGTTAGTGGGGGTTGGTGACACCTAAAGGGAGCCTTTCCCTTCTCAAAGAGAAAGGGAAAGTGGAATGGGGAAAGGTGAGGAAGGGTTGATATTGGATTGTAAATTGAATAAATGAATAAATTAAAAAAAAACCTATCTCTATATTTCCTCTTAAGTTTATTTATAATATGAACTGTAAGAGGAAGTAAACAAATTTTAAAAGTGTATTTGTAACACTAATCATTTGTTGGAACTATAAACTTGTATATGAGCACAGAGTATATTGCTGTAATTTTAGTAATCTAGACAGAATTAGATTTTAAGTTAAAGGGTACTTGGACAAACAAGATGAAAATTTCCTTTTTTCATATTTCTTTTTTTCATAATTTTAATCACATTATCTTTGAATTAGCTCCATAATAAACAGATTCCCTCAAGGTATTACCATCCTAAAATTATGAATGTGATGAATTATCACTGTGGTTTAGACATTATGTGCTGAAATCCAATTATTTGATTTATTGAGTAGATCTAAGGTACTTCCATCAATTTTGTGAAAACTAGAGATTTATTTCCTAATTTTTGTTAGAGAAAGTTTTAAAGCAAGTGTAGGAATTTTAAGATTTATGAGTAGGTGGTATGACAAAAAGGTGTTACAGCAGAAGGTAGGTGGTGGCTCATAGTAGCTGGGAACATCTCCTTATTTTCCAGGCACTGACAAAATGAACCCAGTTCTAGGAAACTACTTTTCTATCAGAAATACAGTCTTTTCATGTTGTATTCTCACCTGCATAAGTGTTTCTAAACAAGTATTTTTTCAGACCAACATTTCATGACAATTTCATATGTCACTTTCTTTGTGACCATTTATTCTATAGCAATATAAAGTCAATAAAAATATTTAAAGATCAAATGTGCCTTTGGAAAATCTTACTTTTATATCTGCAATTCACAAAATATTGAAATTTCTTTTTATTGATATCAGAGAAAGTCTGTTAATATTCCTAACTACAGACTTCTAAATCTAGATTGACTGTTACATACCTAAGTGGGGACATCAGAGAAATGATTTATATTCACTGATTCCTAAAATGCAGTCTTCAATGAGTTACTTTTACAATGCTAAACAACTTGCTAACAACTATGTTCGAAATAGACTGTTTTCGTGTATTTTCTCTTTTAAAAATTTCCAACACTTCTGAACAAAACTACATGAATAATTCTGCTCATTTTTCATTTCTTTTATTCTTGTATAGACTAAATGATTAAAAGGCTGCTTGTAAGGATGCATCGAAACTAATCTCATTAGGATACTAAAAGATGCTTTCCAAAATACGTCTACTTGTTTGTTTTGTGCTTCTACCACAAAAGAATGAAGAAGTGATAATGTTGCAGGATGGTTCTAGTTTATGATTCAATAGTAACCATTCTTTTTGTAACAAAGTGCTAGTTCACAAGGAGTGCAAATAGCTACTAAACGTTATTAAAAGAGTGTGAGAAATAAGGCAGAAACTGCAAAAGTACCAAATTTCTGCTCTTGAATATGCAGACATTTGCTGCATTCATGACATCCGAAAAGGAAATACTTTTACTGTATTAAAATATTTGAGAAAAAGAACATAATATTAACTTAAATGAATTAAGGGAAGATGGGAACATTTTTTAATTTAATTTAATTAAAGTTTAAAGGTAAAAATAACTGACAATATTGTTTATCATGGTCAAACAAATAGGCTTCCAAACACTTATGTTATTTTTATCTACATTTATGGCAATAGAGGTTTCAAAAATTATGGTGAAAGTGAAGTCCCATATGTATATTCTGAGCTCTTAGAATTCTAAGATTTAAATGCTGAGTTCACAATTTACTGATTTCTTACTAGTGAGAGTTTCTTATTTCATTCTTCATGAGTGCATGTGTAACTGAATGCCAATGGGAATGGATTTAATATATCAAGTTACTTACTCAGGTGACAGACAGCACCCAGACACTTAGGAATACAACACTGATTTTTCACTTTGAAACATAAAGTTCAGGTAGTTTGGGATATGATAAAAGCATACAGGGTTCTCGGTGCCTTCTTGATTCTTGACTTGGGAAGTGTCAGGCTGGATTAGTGGATTTGAGATATTTTTGGTCAAAACAGTGCTGAATCTTTCACTTATCAAACTATTATTACCTACCAACCCAGGAACCCATCTCATTAACTTCTTGGCTCTCAAACAAGGTATAAGAGTTAAGCTGTTATACATTCCTAATTGCTCCAACCTTTCTCCCATACAAGAACCGAGGTAGAAATAAATGTTAGGCTGAATAATTGGTGTGCTTATTCACATACTTTCAACACAGGTAGAGTTTTTTATAAGGATTTTGGCAGTGTAAAATGTGTAGTGTACATAGGTCATTTAGAGCTGAGATACATCAGAGTGAGTGCTCTCCAGTAGAAGGGAATATTTACTATGATGGATTAAATAACATTACTATGCTATTACATAGTTAGACCTGTTGGGGTCCAGAAATTCCTGGCATCTCAAGTCTCCATCCTATCCATGGGCCATCATCTACTAACTAACACTTTGTTTGCTTCTCTTGACTTTGGACACTTTATGATAGGGGGCTCTCTGGACATTTTACAATGGAGACATTCCTTTGACATCAATGTGTGACTAAGCACTGGTTTGGCCTGTGCACCGGAGCAAATACTGTCTGTGGTTTTCAGATTTATAAACCCTCCATTTCCCAAGAGTAACTGAGACTTGAACAGAATTTTGGTCTTGTTTGTCTCCTTCCTTCGTGTCTCCTAATCTCAAATTTGTCACTGCAGCTCCCTTCCCTTGAGAATCCTGTTGTTTAGGTTCTGCAGGTCGGGGCATAGACTGGTAAATTTTTCTTAAATTCCCTCTTTGAGGATTCTATTTTATTATATGTAGTTGTTGAATCTCGTTAGCACACTCCTGACTGAATTTTCAGAGGCTTTTCTTGCTATTATGCTCGTCAAATTTGAAAATTGCTCACATGACACATTAAAAAATTCTTATATTTGAAGTATACTGTTCTTTTATAAGCAGGCTAAGGTTTTAGATAGAGTCAAACAATAAACATATAATTTCCACCATGTACTGTGAAGGATACAGGGATTTAGCTTGACCTACCAATGCTGAACTTCTGGGAAAAATACATTGTCTGTGTTTTCTACTTTAAATTAACATTTTCTGTTACTCTTATGGTTTTTGTTCTGAAGTATAGCCTCACTATGTAGCTCTCTATATGTCCTGTAACTCACTATACAGATCAGGCTGGCCTTTAATTAACAGAGGTCTGACATCCTTTGGGTCCCAAGTGCTGGTATTACAGATGTTCCCCCTTACATTCATCATAAATCAATCTCTAACATATTTCCCTACCATATTGTTGAAAAGAAAGTCATCATAGGGTTTTCTACTTACATATAAACCAGCAAAGTAACAAGAAATTAAATACAGGAGAAAGCATACCTAATCAATGCAAAAGAATTCCACACAAAATGTCTAACTGCATGGTCTAGTTCTCTTTCTGTTGCTGGATTTTATATCAGTCTACAAACAAACAAACAAACAAACAAAACAATTTGAGAAAGAGAAGATTTATTTGACTTTTTTTTTCCAAGTCAAATTCCACTATACAGGGAAATGAAGGCACTCAAGGCAGTACCTGAAGCAAAAACTATGACAAAACATGCTGTCTAACTCCCTGGCTTGATCACAGGTTCATGCTTGGGTAGCTTTTTACACATCCTGCATAGTAATGGTGCTGCCCATGGTAGACAGGTCTGTCATACATCAATTAAAGGTAAAGATAACCTCCCATTGATCTGGTTAAAGGTCCATTTGAGTCAGTCTGTTTTTCAGTGGATATTTTCCTTTGGATCATGCTAGGCTATGTAAATCTAGCCAATACTTGTGACTAGTAAGGTTATTTATCTTAGAAGAGAACATTTTATTGCCACTTTCTTAAACCACCACAATCATTATGGTAGTTTAAGTAAAATTGGCCCCAAAGATTCATAAAGATTAACATTACTAGGGGTATAGCCTTTGTTGGAGTAGGTATAGCATTGTCAAAGAAGTTTTATTCATTCACTTCCTAATGCCTGCAATTCCAGATGTAGACCTCTCAGCTACTTCTCCAGCACCATATCTTTCTTCATTCTACCATGCTTCCCACCATAACGATAATGAACAAAACCTCTAAAACTTTAAGAAAGGTCCAATTAAATGCTTTCCTTTAGAATACTTGATATGGCCACAGTGTCACTTCATAGCAATAGAAACTGCAATTAGGACATTAGCTGTACACAAAATTCTATTTTTATACCCACGGGTAAATGTGAGACATACTCTACATCAAAGCATAGGCCTTCAAAGAAAATAACAGCTGGCCAAGATTGCAGAGAACAAATGACCATGCAATTGATATATGTACAAAATGAGCCATATACCTAAGGATCAAGAACACAGAAGATGTGACAAGACTATACATGCCAGGGAAACAGAAAGTCTGTTGTGATATTGTGTCTTCTAGATCTGAAAATGAAGCTGAAACTATGAAAGCTAAAAAATATGACTACCGAAAGAAAACATGAATAATGAGAGCCCACTTGTGATGAAAATATAAATTGCTGAGAACGGCACAAATCCCCATATACAGATAAATTGCTGCAGGCAGCTAAAGACTATTGAAAGCACGAGATGGATGGGCACCTTAATTGATTATACAATTCCAATGGTAAACTCTAAAACACATTTTTATGAGCAATATAAAATAGGATGAGCGCTGGGCATGGTGGCGTATGCCTTTAATCCCAGCACTCAGGAGGCAGAAGAAGGTAGATTTCTGAGTTCGAGGCCAGCCTGTTCTACAAAGTGAGTTCCAGAATAGCCAGTGCTATATAGAGAAACCCTGTCTCAAACAACAACAACAACAACAACAAAACAAAAATAATAAATAAAAAAATAAAATAGAATGAGTAGGGTATATGAATATTTATTCTACATCGAGAGAGAAGACAATAATATGACTGGAAGAAAAACATGAAGAATTTGGAATGGGGAAATAATGTGGGGAATTATGCAATAATGTAATTATAATTATTTATAGCAAAAATAAATATTTTAAATCTAAATTTTAATTATATTCATGTTAAATTAAAAAAAAACAAATTACATGATTTTTTTCCTTAGATATTATCTTTATTTACATTTCAAATTTTATCCCAAAATTTCCCTATACCCTCCTCCTGCCCTGCTCCCTATCCACCCACTCCCACTTCTTGGCGCTGGCATTCCCCTGTATTGGGGCATATAAAGTTTGCAAGACCAAGTGTCCTCTGTTCCCAATGATTGCTGACTAGGCCATCTTCTGCTACATATGCAGCTATTAAAAACAATGAATTTATTAAATTCTTGGGCAAATGGATGTATCTGGAGTATATCATCCTGAGTGAGGTAACCCAATCACAAAAGAAGTCACTTGATTTGCACTCACTGAGAAGTGGATATTAGCCCAGAACTTAGAATACCCAAGATACAATTTGCAAAACATGGTTTCTTGATACAAAAAGGAAAACAAGAACTTACTAACAATTAGATTTAAACAAAATCAAAATCTAACAATATTAACTAAGGGCTCTTGGCTCAAAGTCCAGCATCTGGGCTTCGTTCATTGTGAAGTCTCCTAAATCCAAAAGCCTTGGGAAATCATTGTTCAGTAATGTCATACACACCAATCAAAGCATGTCTTGAAGATTCATGTGGGCTCCACTCCACAGTGATGTTATCACTGACATATATCCCACTGGCTAACTATCCAGTATCCTAAGTCTCCATTGCAACTGAAACTGTCCTTAACCAGTAGCTTCTGGTAATGTCTCCTCTCAATTCAGAAATGCTAAATTTTAGCAGCTCTCTATGATGCTCTCAATATATCGTATCTCTTATGTTTACAAAATTAATACAGTATAGGCAGTTTTTATAAACTTGCAAAGTTTACCTGCCAGCTTGAGAGTTAGCTTTGGACCCACTGGATCACAGTTTCTACATGCTTACGATTTTCCAGAAGATTCTACTTTAATGATGTTGATAACTTATTAATCACAGCTGACCACTAACTTGTCTTAGTGAAGAACTGGTTTCGTCTTAAGAGTATTATTCGTTTGTAAATCACTACTGACTTCTTTTTTAACCTCAGTGTATCACCAGCACACATAAATCTTAGTAGCCCCAAGGCCAATTCCTAATTAAGTTCTTGATTAATCTGAAAACTTGCCAGCCACCCCTATACTGTCTGCATTTCTCTCAAGATTATCTTCCCAGTTACCTCAATGACATGCCATTAATCTCAAAGTACTCAACAGATTTTCCATTGTAAAATTCCAAAATATTCCATAATCTTTCAACAAAGGTGTTGAAAGCCTTAAAAGCTATAAGATTAGGTCCATAATAGTAACACCTGATTCTTGTGTTGCCAGTTACTGTTCTAGTTTGTTTTATGTTGCTGTGATAAAGCACTCTGACAAAAAGCAACTTATGATTTCAAATAATTATTTGGTTTACACTTCAATCATTCTGGAAAATTAGGGCAGGGAGTAATTCAAGAACTGGAAGCAGAAAGCAAATAAATGTTGCTTCTTGGCTCACTCTGGGTTATATGCAAGTTCATGGCTAAATGTTGGTTTTCAGATGGGTTATTGTCGAAGGTGATCCTTTGCAGTTCCCTAAACAACTTAGGCTAACAAGAGAACAGATGTTCAATTTCTGAAACAAAATGTGGGGCCACAATGCTGAGGACAACATCCACACAGGTCACAGGGATGTTGTATGGATGCAAGCATAAGGCCATCAAACCTACATTCTAATCTATTTGGCATGAACAGATTACTCTGCAGGCTAAGAAAAGAGAAACATGGACACCACCCAGCCACAAGACCCTACACCTGCAATCTGCCCTGCCTGCAAGCTGTGCGGGGGCATTGGTGGGAACTTTTGGGAGTGGCCTACCAAAGACTTGCCCAAGTTGAGGCCCAAGCCACCAGAGCAAGCCCAGGTCTGGCATAGCCTGGATAGCCTGGAACCAGAGACTGGACAGCCCAGAGGCTTAGAATGGAACAAAAAATAAAAAGAGAGAGAGAGAGAGAGAGAGAGAGAGAGAGAGAGAGAGAGAGAGAGAGAGAGAGAGAGAGAAATGAAATGATCCCTAGTGATATTCTGCTATACTCTTAGATTGGTGTCTTACACAATTGTCATCAAAGATACTTCCTCTTAGGGGCAAATGGGAACAGGTTGAAAGTCCCACAGCCAGACATTATAAAAACTGTGTAGGTTGGAGGTTGCTCTCAGGTTCCTCCCTTCAGAGACTGTAGTACCCTGAGGGAGCAGGTGGAAACATTGTAGGAGTTAGAGTGGGTGGAGAATACCAGAAGAATGTTGCTCTGAATCAACTAATCGAACTCACATGTGCTCACGGAAACTGAAGAACAGGGACTACACTAGGTCCTCTTGTGGCTTGGTGATTTTGTGATACTGATAAGAGGAGGAGTGGATATATGTCTGACCCTTTTGGCTCTCTTTGGATACTTTTTCTCCTATTGGATTGCCTTTTCAATTCACATTTATGAAGGCTTTTTGCCTTGTATCATCTTATCTTGTTTTCTGCTATTTGTCTGATGTCTTTTGGAGGCCTACACTTTTCTGGAGAGAAAAATGGAGGGGGAGTGGATCTTAGAGGAGAAGGCAGGTAGTGGGGAGCTGGGATAGTTGGAGGGAGGAAAAAATACAGTCAGTTTGTACTGTATAAGCAGAGAATTATTTTAAATAAAATTCAAACAACTAAGGATATGTAGTAAAAATGAATAAGTTTTCATAAAATGCTGCATGCATTTATGGGCTTTGACACTCTTAAGAAAAAGAACAAATTAAAAAATGAATGAAAATGTTAATAGTAAAGAAAATATCATGTTCATGGGAATCAGGAGTAAGTCCTTTCTGTATTTGTTAGTATTTTGGAAAACATCAAAGATGAAAGTTAAAAAAAAAAAAAAGAAAAAGTATAATTAACCTATTCTTATTTGGTGAAATTATATACACTTGTTCACAAATATAAAATGTAACATGACTTAGTATATGCTTGGCTCTTTATATGTGTCCTTGATTATGAAAACATGTATCTTAGATAATAGATCAATTTAATTTATATTCTTTATTTATTTATCATTGTAATTGTGTACATTTCTTCTTTCTTTTATTATAAGGTAAAATTTATTAACAGGAAGATAAAGAGAATAATGATTCCATAGAGATTTTAAATAATTACATTTTGTTTTGTTTTGATTTGTTTTGTTTTGTTTTGTTTTGTTTGTTTTGTTTTTCAAGACAGGGTGTCTCTGTGTAGCCCTGGTTGTCCTGGAACTCACTCTGTAGACCAGGTTGGCCTCAAACTCATAAATTCACCTGCCTCTGCCTCCCAGGTGCTGGGATTAAAGGCATGCGCCACCACACATGGCTAAATAATTACATTCTTCATGACTATGAATAAGTACCAGAGCAGAAAAAGAAAAGAGTATAAATATACCATATTTAAACTATTTTAAGTTATTTTAATATAATGGAATTTAAAGAAAACAACCTTTTAATTCATGCACTTTCTCTCTTACAAATATCGTTTTTTCTTTCACACTTCTCCCTTTTGTCCTGCCTGATTCTAATCTAGGATTAAAGGCGTGCGCCACCATACCCGGTTTATTCCATTCAATTTTAAAGTTTCTGCCAGGCAGTGGTGGCACATGCCTTTAATCCCAGCACTTGGGAGGCAGAGACAGGTGGATTTCTGAGTTCGAGGGCAGCTTGGTCTACAGAGTGAGTTCCAGGACAGCAGGGCTACACAAAGAAACCCTGTCTCGAAACAGCAGCAGCAACAACAACAACAACAACAGATTCATACTCAGGATTTCTGGTCATGTCAGTACTTCTGGAAAGCACTGACGAGAGCTTTTCTCTTCTCTGGCCTTATTCTTATCCTTGGCTTCACTGCATTTCATGGTAATTTCCTTGGAGGAAATCATTTAGTATTTGATGTTGCAAGGGGCATGGACCAAAATTGTTTCAAAAATTGCTGTTGCAGGCAGATATTTACTCAAGGTTTCTGACTCATATGTAAGGTGCATCATGAAAGATACTTGCTGGAAAGGTTCATCTATGACTGGAATTTGAAAAGTATATATATTGAGACCCCTTTTCTGGGTCGGTCTCCCTTCTGTAAATCTCCCATCCCGTCCACCTCCCCTTTGTGTATAAGAGTGTGCTCCCAAGCCGGGCGTGGTGGCACACGCCTTTAATCCCAGCACTCGGGAGGCAGAGGCAGGCGGATTTCTGAGTTCGAGGCCAGCCTGGTCTACAAAGTGAGTGCCAGGACAGCCAGGGCTACACAAAGAAACCCTGTCTCGAAAAACCAAAAAAAAAAAAAAAAAAAAAAGAGTGTGCTCCCCACACACCCACTTCTGCCTCACCCATATAGCATCCCCCATCTCTGGGCCATCAAACCTCCACAGAACCAAGCACCTCCCCTCCCACTGATGCTAGATAAGGCAGTCATCTGTTACTTATGTAGCTTGAGTCATGGACTGGCCAATGTATACTCTTTGGTGATTTAGCCCATTGGGAGCTCTGGAGGGTCCTGTTAGTTGATACTGTTGTCCTTCCTATGGGGTTATAATCTCCTTCAGCTCTTCCCCAAATTCTTCTGTTGGTGCCCCATGGCTCAGTCCAATGGTTGGCTGTGAGTGTCTGCACCTGTCTTGGGGGCTGGCAGAGCCCCTCATAGGACAGCCATACCAGGCTCCTGTCTATAAACACCTTCAGGCATCAGCAATCCTGTCTACAGATGGGATGGATCCCTAGGTGGGGCAGTCTCTGCTTGGCCTTTCCTTCAGCTTCTGCTCCATTTTTGTCCCTGCATTTCCTTTAAACAGGGACAACTCTGGGTTAAATATTTTGAGATAAGTTTGTGGCTGTATCCTTCTACTAGGAGACAGATCTATCAACCAAACGTTGGGTATTTCAGCTAATGTCATCCCCAAAGGATTCTAGAAGCTTCTCATATCCGTGGTATCTGGACTTTCTAGTGGTTCCCCAAGTTCCCCACCTGCACCTGCTACTAATTTCTACTTGTTCTCCTGGACCTCTGGACTTCGTTCCTATCTCTTCCCATATCTGGTCCTGTCTCCCCCCTCCCCCGCCTCCCCTCCCCCTCCTCTCTTCTACCCAGATCTCTCCCTCCCTCTGCCTCTCATGATTATTTTTCTCCCTTCTAAGCGGGTTTGTTTGAATCATCCATACTTTGGCCTTCGTGTTAAGCTTCAAATGGTCTGTGACTTGTATCACGGGTATACTGAGCTTTTGGGCTAATAACCACTCATTAATGAGTACATACCAATTTATTCATTAAGCTACTTGACTCTGAAAATAATAGGTGTTGGGAAAATCTTGATTAAATGGAAATTAGAATTTTTGTTGAACTAGCAGATATTAAATTACTGTCTCTAAAATTGATGTCAACTGTCAGGTCCTTATAAACACATGGTCTTATTTTTGTTTTACTTATTTAAATAATGTTTATTTGTTTAAATAAATAATCTAATGAAATTTAATGCACTTAGGAAAATATGATGTATCAGAAAGAAAATATTTTCATGTTAACCAATACTTGATAGAATAATACTTGAGTCTATATAATTTTGTAACAATGTAGAAGACCTCACACTAAATTCTTTCACTGAAATTCCTATTAAATTATGTAAGTTATGAATAAATCCTCATTTTAATAATTTTCTGCTATTTTCAGTATTATTGAGTTATAAATTTATATGAAAACCTAAGTATACTTACCATATTTATGATTATGAGTAGATTTTATTTAAAAATCACAAAGTTGTATTGTTCAAAGTAAACCTAATGTTTTATGTTGGTAGACATCTGGCTTATTTAAGGAGAATAGGAAAGCACCTGTGCTTATGTAAAATTTTCCTTCTGTTTTCTTCCATGGGTAAAGTGTTTAGGGACCAAAGAAAATACATTTTCCTAGGCACATGATGCTTACAAGTTCATGGTTTTGTGTATTCACAATTTTTTTCTAAATGACATGAGCTTGTTCGAAACATCACCCAGAAACCCATTTGCTCTCACAAGAGACTTCTTAATTAGCAATCACATCTGTGCCTTTTCACTATATTTTTGCAATGCTAGCAACATCTTAAACCATATTATTAAATTATGAAGAAATACATAAATCTCAATGGACTTGTTTAGTGTTTCAGGAGCCAGGAGTAGTGATCTTTATGCCTCTGGGGTTTGGGCTTGAATTACTTAAATTTTTTGTTTAATGATGTTTTTAAATATTTAATAGTATAGTATTTTGAACACTTTTCAAATATAAATGACATTAAAAATTAACCTTCTTGAACTACTAAAGGTTACCTGCTTAAATTTGACTTGAAGTCTACTTGAGTTCAGTTTCGCTAGGAGATGCAATTTTCTGAGAAACCAATAAATCATAATTCAAGTATTTAATAAAATATATATTAAAGAGTGAACAGTTAGAATCATTTTATAAGGATGGAGATTGCTTAAAATATTGAAGTAAATTACTTATTATATTGTACATGATATTTACAGCATCTTATCTAAAAATGAATAGTCACTGCCCAAATGTTATCCAGTTTTACTCTAATCTCCTCACTTTTCATAGTTTTTCTGTTGTTTTCTTTTATATTATTGCACTTTTTCATAGTCATTCATTAAAAATTTCTATGTGACTCATCTTTGAAGTTGAATTCAAAACAAACAATTCATTTTGAATATTTGACAGTAAATATTATTGAAATGAGGCAAATATTGACTCCATGTTTGATCAAAAGAAGGTCCCTTAAAAAATCTTTGCTGATTTAATATGCATATCTGTACTTATCAAGGCTCTGTCAGATCTGTAATGAGATCTCTATTGAACACATTAACTCTTATTAATAAAAACATAATTATGCTGAGTAGAAAAAGCATTTAATATAAATTAAGTATTTCAAATTCTCATCTTGGTGACTTGCTGGAGTTTTGTTCAATTTTAAATCAAAATCAAATCCAAGGATTAATTACAATTGATTTTATGGAAGAGCTAAACACATCTTTTAACGATCTGAAATTTTTTCAGTAAAATTTTAATAAAACCATTAAGTATCTTCAGTATCACTTGAGGTCCAACAGAGCCTATTTGATTTGATAACACTAATTCTGTCTTAAATGAAACATTTAAGATGTTTCATCCAGCTTTAACAGCTTAATGATTTATAGAAAATCATAGTCTAGTGTATGATGATATCAACCATCCCCAAATAAGAGGATTTGGTCATTTGACTCTGTGAGTGCATGATGTTTTAAAATAGAGATTGTGTGATGGTTTTGATGTTTTCTTGGATTCAGTTTAACAGAATTTTATTGAGTATTTTTCCATAATGCCTGACAGACACCCATCTTTGATTCAATCTTTGCAAAATATTTACACTTACAAAAAGGTGGCTGGCATTGCTGAATCTTCATTTCCTTCCTTGTGGAATACTTTTAAATTACACATTCTGCTTATGTATTCATTAGATAAAAAGAGCACGAAGTTTTATTATGTCTAGACACATATTACAAATTTTCACTGAGATGAATTATGCAGCATCATGTCTTTCTTTTTACAGCATTGCAAATCTTCATAGACATCATATAATTGAGGTTAGGACTACTCAATACATCTCCTCTTTAACATGAAACAGATGTCAGGGATCTGAAACATTAAAAATGAGAATAACTCTTAAAGGCAAAAACAAAAGCAAAATGAAAACAAGAAACAAACAACAACCTATAGTCTCCACTCCCAAATGTAGAGAAATGTGTAAGAGATTTGGCTAAAGCCTATGGTTTTAAGAACTTGGATCTCTGGTGGCTTCCAAAACTCTGAGGAACAGAAAAATGTTGAGTCATCAAATATTTTACAAAGCTGAATAGGAAACTGGAAAACTTCAGAAATATTATTGGAGTTGAAGTCCTGGTAACATATAACTTGTGGATTGACAGAATGGGATTTACCCTCTTGGGTAGGGGAGAATATTGTGAGTATGGGGTTAAGTCAGGAAGTGGGTATAGGAATGATTTATCCTGGGAGAAATGGAATTGTATAAATAAGCCATAGTATGATTGGAAAAATGGTCTCTGGTTTTAGATATTTTTCTTAGGAAAAAATAAAGACAAGTATTAAGAGAATTGGAGAAATTAGAAGAAAGTATCGCAATGTGTAACAATGGCACTTGTAAGGACAGTGGGTGGAAGAATCCTTGAATGCTTTTTGTGTGACAAAAGTGCTGAAAACCCATGGAGATCTGGAGTATTGCCTTGATGTGCACAGAAGAGGGTTAAAGAAGAGTTAAAGAGCAGAATGTTAAAACTACTGGAACTGAAAATACATCTCTCATGGAAGCAAATGCTATAAACCTAATCTTCACTATGTGCTAGATAATGAAATAATATGAGTTATTTAAGTACCAGACAAACAAACAATTTCTTCTTGGGCTACATGACTAGTGATCTCCAGGTGATTTTTATTTTTCAGGTTACATTTTGCCTCAGTCTCATACCTACTTTCCTGTGAACTTCTATGTTTTCCTAGATTATTTTGTCTAACCTTTCTCAAAAGCAAATCAGTATTAAACTGGCTGCTGTTTTTGTTCAGCTTCTTGGCTTGTGGCCAAAATGTACTGCCTGCCAGACTCTCTGGAAGATGTCTTCTCTCCCTGGGGATTTAGGCCACCTTGGTTTCTTTAATGACTTTACATGTGCCAGACACCTTCTCAAGGTATTGAAGACTGGCTCTTTACATTAATTAATTTCCCATTCTTGATCTCATTCCTGTAGTTACCAGTAAGCTGGGAGCAGGTGTTTCTTCCCATTGTTCTGCAAGCTGCTTTGTGTGGGCTATGATCAATCTATCATGCAAAGAGAAAGACCCAAGTTAGTTTTTCATATGCTTTAGCAATCTCACATCTAGCAGTGTGCTGTCAATTTTTCCATAGTGTACTCGAATCTTCCATTTTTCCTATAATAATTTTATTAAAATGATTTATGCGCCTCCTCCTGGGATCAAGCTAGAAATAATCATTGACTGACTTTTCTGCCATTGACTCCAAGTATCCTCCTGCTTGGCTAATCTCCTGCAGGCATATTAATTATAGTCTATTTCATATGATTGCTACTGGCTGTTTTAGCATCTCTTATCTCCCTCAAAACTTAGAACTTTTAGAAGAAGTTGAGGGGAGGGAAAACCACCATCAGAATATATTGTAAGAAAAATGTATTTCCAATAAAGATAATAAAGTAAACAATTTTAAAGTTTCAGCCAAACGTATCAGTTACCTTGAAAAAGTTTTGGTAAAAATGACAGAAATCTTTGATCGTCTTTGTTTAGCATTTTGAGGTAAGTATTTTTATGTAGGATCAACTGGTTTTTGTTTGTTTGTTGGTGTTATTTTAAAATTGTAAATTTGGGTGGCAGCCTGGCATATTGTTAACTCTTTCAGCTCACAAGGATTTAACAAGTTAGTTCTTATATATGTGAAAATTAGGAAGTTTGAAATAGTGCATATATCTGGTAGTTCTTTGATATTAATGACATCTGCATCCCTGGTGTGTAGTTAGCACTGTAATTAAGACATTCATATTAGTACAAAAGAGTATCCTGGAGATATAAAAGTAATGTCCTCTAATGATGCTTAGTTGGTGACCAGAGAGCAGTGAAGACCTCATGAAAATTACATCACTATATTGATCCTTCTTTTGCCAAATTCATTTCTGACTGATTTTTATAAAATGGCACTTACTACTAAACTTATGAGTGTATACATATAAACAGACTTGTTTTCAATTCTGTTACTCAGCCATTGTCTGCTGGATTAGGTTTTCCTGGGATAATTTCTTTGTCTTAAAATATACCCAATTACAATGTTTTCCTGGGGTAATTTCTTTGGGCTAAAGCATACCAAATTACATAGGAACATAACACTAGAACCAAGTTACTGTGCATTTTAGTATTTGATTATTTGTCTTTCATCTAAATGAAGATAACGTTAATGATGTAATCTCATGATTCAACATAACTTCTGAAGCTTATTCTTTAATTTCTAATTCATTTTGTTTTATGAAACAGGTTTAACACTGAAGGTGATTCATTACAGAAAGCAACAATATATTAGTGTAGGTTTTACATGACACAGAGAGCACTGTCCAAGTTACAAGTACTCATCAAGTAATTTTAATTAATATAATGGACCATGGGAAGCATTAAGAATCTCTGAATGGACTATTCTCCTAAGATCAATCCCAGTCCTAGGGGTTTGTAAAAAAATGAATTGATTATGGTTGTACAACTCTAAGCAAAACGTAAAGCATGTATGAGTTGAATAAAGCACAGTAACACCCTCTTACCAGAGGGAGAGAAATTCCAAAATCCCAGTTGATATTTGGAAGCATGGAATTTATTCAACTTTATCTATATATATTGCGTTTTCCATAAATACATATCACACATATGGTAAAATTCAGAAAAAAATACTTGCTGTAAATGAGTAATACTTGCAAGTCATTAAATAAAATGATAATAATATATAGTACAATTAAATATCTTTAATGAATTGTTTATTTCTGGAACATTCCATTTATTGTTTTAGAACAAAGTTTACTGTGTATCCAGGAATAATGGTACTTTTCTATATATGCTTCAATGAAAGGAGGGCCTTCAATTTTATGAGAAAACTGGGAAGTGGGGAAAAAAAGAGAAGTAAGATGAAGATTCTACTAAATGATGCAGAGCTATATTTGTTTAAAATATATGTAATTTAATGTAATTTAAAGTACTCTCTCTCTTATCCCCTTCTTGATTCTCTCTCCTTATATATAGGGAGAGAAAGATGAGAAAAAGAGAGAGAGCAAGAGAGAGCGAGAGAGCGAGAGAATGAGAGAGAGAGAGAGAACAAGGGAGGGCAGTTACATATATAGACATATAGTATATGCTTTTCCAATTTTGCTTTTTAGTGGAAGAATACACAATATAGATGCTTGCTAAAGGTATTTCACCCAACAAATATACATAATATATAATAAAATATGTCACTATTTAATGACTTAAGTGAAATAATTAAAAACTATTGGCAATTAAATTATCTAGCAATCAATTTACATTTTAGATTAATATTGATTCAATCTTACTTTTTCCTTTTTTTTCATTTTCCTTTCTTCTTATATCTATGAGCAGTGCTTTTGACTATAAATGAAGACCAATATTTATATAATACCTCTGAAAATATTTCATTTTGTCCATGTGATAAGTTCTTTAACTTCATATACTCCATTCAAAATATCTGACAATAGTGCTTTTTGTTTTTCTTATAATATTGTTGTTAAGTTTCAAAATGTGCTAGAACATAAACAGAAAATGACATCATCATTACATACTCTTAGCCAAATAAGAGTTAAAAATATGCTCTAAGTTTTCAAATGTTAAGTATGTATTTGTATAGCAAACATGGATACAACATAATAATTCTGTAAATTTTTCTAATCTTCAGACTCTTTTTTTTAATTAGGTAATTTCCTCAATTACATTTCCAATGCTATCCAAAAAGTCCCCAATACACTCCCCCCCCCCAGTCCCCCACCCACCCACCCCCACCCCTTGGCCCTGGCATTCCCCTGTACTGGGGCATATAAAGTTGTCAAGTCCAATGGGCCTCTCTTTCCAGTGATGGCCTACTAGGACATATTTGATACAAATGTAGCTAGAGACAAGAGCTCTGGGGTACTGGTTAGTTCCTAATAATGATCCACCTATGGGGTTGCAGTTCCCTTTAGCTCCTTGGGTACTTTCTCTAGCTCCTCCATTGGGGGCCCTGTGATCCATCCAATAACTGACTGTGAGCATCCACTTCTGTGTTCGCTAGGCCCCAGCATTGTCTCACAAGAGACAGCTATATCTGGGTCCTTTCAGCAAAATCTTGCTAGTGTATGCAATGGTGTCAGCGTTTGGAAGCTGATTATGGGATGGATCCCTGGATATGGCAGTCTTTAGATGGTCCATCCTTTCTTCACAGCTCCAAACTTTATCTCTGTAACTCTTTCCATGGGTGTTTTGTTCCCAATTCCAAGAAGGGGCACAGTGTCCACACTTTGGTCTTCTTTCTTCTTGAGTTTCATGCGTTTAACAAATTGTATCTTAAATCTTGGGTATCCTAAGTTTTTGGACTAATATCCACTTATCAGTGAGTACATATTGTGTGAGTTCCTTTGTGAATATGTTACCTCACTCAGAATGATGCCCTCCAGATCCATCCATTTACCTAGGAATTTCATAAATTCATTCTTTTTAATAGCTGAGTAGTACTCCATTGTGTAAATGTACCACATTTTCTGTATCCATTCCTCTGTTGAGGGGCATCTGGGTTCATTCCAGCTTCTGGCTATTATAAATAAGGCTGCTATGAACATAGTGGAGCATGTGTCCTTCTTACCGGTTGGAACACCTTCTGGATATATGCCCAGGAGAGGTATTGCTGGATCCTCTGGTAGTATTATGTCCAATTTTCTGAGGAACCGCCAGACTGATTTCCAGAGTGGTTGTACCAGCTTGCAATCCCACCAACAATGAAGGAGTGTTCCTCTTTCTCCACATCCTCGCCAGCATCTGCTGTCACCTGAATTTTTGATCTTAGCCATTCTGACTGGTGTGAGGTGGAATCTCAGGGTTGTTTTGATTTGCATTTCCCTGATGATTAAGGATGTTGAACATTTTTTCAGGTGCTTCTCTGCCATTCGGTATTCCTCAGGGGAGAATTCTTTGTTCAGTTCTGAGTCCCATTTTTTAACGGGGTTATTTGATTTTCTGGAGTCCACCTTCTTGAGTTCCTAATATATATTGGATATTAGTCCCCTATCTGATTTAGGATAGGTAAAGATCCTTTCCCAATCTGTTGGTGGTCTTTTTGTCTTATTGATGGTGTCTTTTGCCTTGCAGAAGCTTTGCAACTTTATGAGGTCCCATTTATTGATTCTCGATCTTACAGTGCAAGCCTTTGCTGTTCTATTCAGGAATTTTTCCCCTGTACCCATATCTTCAAGGCTTTTCCCTACTTTCTCCTCTATAAGTTTCAGTGTCTCTGGTTTTATGTGTAGTTCCTTAATCCACTTAGATTTGACCTTGGTACAAGGAGATAGGAATGGATCAATTCTCATTCTTCTACATGAAAACCGCCAGTTGTGCCAGCACCATTTGTTGAAACTGCTGTCTTTTTTCCACTGGATGGTTTTTGCTCCCTTGTCAAAGATCAAGTGACCATAGGTATGTGGGTTGATCTCAGGGTCTTCAATTCTGTTCCATTGGTCTACTTGTCTCTCACTATACCAGTACCATGCAGTTTTTATCACAATTGCTCTGTAGTAGAGCTTTAGGTCCGGCATGGTGATTCCACCAGAGGTTCTTTTATCCTTGAGAAGAGTTTTTGCTATCCTAGGTTTTTTGTTATTCCAGATGAATTTGCAGATTGCCCTTTCCAATTCGTTGAAGAATTGAGTTGGAATTTTGATGGGGATTTCATTGAATCTGTAGATTGCTTTTGGCAAGATAGCCATTTTTACAATGTTGATCCTTCCAATCCATGAGCATGGGAGGTTTTTCCATCTTCTGAGATCTTCTTTAATTTCTTTCTTCAGGGACTTGAAGTTCTTGTCATACAGATCTTTCACTTCCTTAGTTAGAGTCACGCCAAGGTATTTTATATTGTTTGTGACTATTGAGAAGGGTGTTGTTTCCCTAATTTCCTTCTCTGCTTGTTTATCCTTTGTGTACAGAAAGGCCATTGACTTGCTTGAGTTAATTTTATATCCAGCTACTTCACCGAAGCTATTTATCAGGCTTAGGATTTCTCTGGTGGAATTTTTAGGGTCACTTATGTATACTATCATATCATCTTCAAAAAGTGATATTTTGACTTCTTCTTTTCCGATTTGTATCCTCTTGATCTCCTTTTGTTTTCTAATTGCTCTGGCTAGGACTTCAAGTACAATGTTGAATAGGTAGGGAGAGAGTGGGCAGCCTTGTCTAGTCCCTGATTTTAGTGGGATTTCTTCCAGCTTCTCACCATTTATTTTGATGTTGGCTACTGGTTTGCTGTATATTGCTTTTATCATGGTTAGGTATGGGCCTTGAATTCCTGATCTTTCCAAGACTTTTATCATGAATGGGTGTTGGATTTTGTCAAAAGCTTTTTCAGCATCTAATGAGATGATCATGTGGTTTTTGTCTTTGAGTTTGTTTATATAATGGATTACATTGATGGATTTTCATATATTGAACCATCCTTGCATCCCTGGGATGAAACCTACTTGGTCAGGATGGATGATTGTTTTGATGTGTTCTTGAATTCGGTTAGTGAGAACTTAATTGAGGATTTTTGCATCAATATTAATAAGGGAAATTGATCTGAAGTTCTCTATCTTTGTTGGGTCTTTATGTGGTTTAGGTATCAGAGTAATTGTGGCTTCATAGAATGAATTGGGTAGAGTACCTTCTGATTCTATTTTGTGGAATATTTTGTGAAGAACTGGGATTAGATCTTCTTTGAAGGTTTGATAGAACTCTGCACTAAACCCATCTGGTCCTGGGCTTTTTTTTGGTTGGGAGACTATTAATGACTGCTTCTATTTCTTTAGGGGATATGGGACTGTTTAGATCATAAACAGTAACTAATTTGGTTACATCTGATTCCATAGCTACAAATTTTTTGAGTCCTCTAACATTAACTAAATTTGAATAATGAAAGTATTAAAAGGGCTTCAACTTTTGTTTAGTGAAATTATATTATTATTTGTTTAAATGTCATATATAAATGTCATATATATATACATATATATATATATATGTATATATATATATATATATATATATATATATATATATATATATATATTGGAGACCTGGTTTCTCTGTGTAGCCCTGGCTGTCCTGGAACTCACTGTGTAGACCAGGCTGGCCTTGAACTCAGAAATCAGCATCCTGCCTCTGCTCCCAAGTGCTGGGATTAGAGGCGTGTGCCACCATTGCCTGGCTTATATTTCATTTTTTATAATGAAATGAGGTGAGAGGCTTACACAAGCTTTACAAATGTATGGCTTGGGTCAAGTCCAGAGAATTCCTAACTATCCCTAAGTCTAGGCCTTCAAGCTTCTAGCCTCTGTACAATCTCATCTTCTGAAAACCTGACTTCAGCAGGCTTCAGCTTCCTTCTTTCAGTTGGTATTGCTGGTCAGACTTAATTGCTCAATAAGTCTTTATAGCTCTTTCTGAACTCTGGCTCACTGGTTAAACTCAGCTTTTCTGGCTCAAACTCCTCCCTGAGCTGATTGGATTATCTCAGCTTCTGACTCGATTGCTCTGTTTGTGAGGACTGCCTATGAACTGTCCAAACTGCACTGCTCTGCACTCATCTGCTCTCCCGAAAACTAAGGTGAATGTAGCATCACTCAACTGAACTTCTCTCAACTAAACTGACCTCAATCCCTTCTCTCCTGACACTCTATTTAACTATTCTCATTTTTCCTCTCTGTTCTGGTGAGAGTTGCACATGTTCTATCTCTGACTCATATTTTCAAATATTTTTCTGTTATCAACAAGATGTTTTGAATTAAAGGTACATATTAACTGCTTTATTCTAGCCAGATGGATCAAGGGTAAGGTACTAAAAGTGTGTCTGTATTCCAGCCAGAGGGATTAAAGGTGTGTTTTCCAGCCAAACTATATCTATGGATATGATCCCTTACCAGAGCAGTCAACAAGATGATTAAGAGTCTTCTACAATTATTTACCAAGCATGGATCTTATTAACTATTTAATACATTTTATTGAATTATTATTGAAAATAATATTTTAAAATGTTACTTTTTTCTCTCTGAGGCTTATGACCTTATATCAAAGATTTCTCAATAATTGTCATAGTAAATTATATGTGCTTAGGTTATTTATCACTACTATATAATCTTGAACTTTTCTATGGTTCTAAGGCCATATTTGTTTCTAAATCGTTTTATTTAATGCAGTGCCATTCTCAGTTTTCCACTTTTCTCTTGAAGAGTTTTATTATGTATACATTTTCTCTGTCTCATTTTCTGTAGGTTTTTCCTTTTTGTAATTTTATTAGAATTAGATATTTAAATTGCTTCAAATGGGTGCTTTAACTTTGAATAAAGCAGGTATGACCATTAAAATATGTGCATGATATTGCTCGTAGATATGTTTAAATTGGTCCAGGATAAGCACACATGAATGCAGTTGGCTTATACAATTATTTTAAAAAATGAAATGCATTTTTTTCTGGAGTCAATAATATAGAATTTGAAGATGCCAATTCAGATCAATGAAATTGATCTTATTTTCTTAAATATTGCATTGACAATTTTACTCAGCTGCTTTCTCTGTTCTCACATCTATGGGAAGATCTGTTGCATTTTCGTTTGTGGGTTTCACAAATACTACTGTCTTGAATATCCTTAGTGTTGATAATTTCACACACACTCAATACATTCATATTACCATGTTATTGAAATAAATGACAGTATCATTTAAAATTCAGTATAAATAAAAATAATGAATATCAGCATATGCAATTAAAGGCCCAATTATATAAGTTTTTCTTTTATTTTCCATTTAGTTTCCCACACTGTAGTCAGAAGGGCAATGGGCAAGAATGTTACTAGCAGAGATCAGGAACATGAGAATCTAATCTTTTTTTTTTTTTTTTTTGAGCCAAATTTGAAAGAAGTTTCATTAAATACTGGCCAGGATGATGGACACTGGCCAGGACCATACCTGGGATTCCCAGAGAATGGCCACAAATTATATTAGTCAGTTGCTTATAAAGGCAACACCCACAAGGCTGCACACTTCCCACCTTTGTCCAACCAGGGGCAGGCATAAATCTTTATGCACTTTCTGCCTATGTACTTCTCACCAATATGTAATAAAGAACACTCGAGGCAGCACATTTCTTACATGATAGACTCTTCTTAGGTATGAACTCGCTGGTGTCAGACAGGATTCAATCTATGTCTAAAGGATTTCTCACAGTCATGGCAATCATAAGGTCTTTCTCCAGTGAGAACGTTTGGGTGCTGATGGGTTTAGTCTATCTAGGAAGTCAAAAAACCTTTAATGAACAAAGAGAATAAAATGCCTATGAAAAGTTACAACATAAATTAATGTGTTTTGAATAATAAATGTCAGTCAAATTAGTCTTTAAAACTAGATAAAATCCACTGACGATATCTGAGTGAAAAATAAAGGGAAAGTAAAACAAGAAAATTTTACTATGAAAGAAATCAAATTTATAAAAATCTTATATGTTGTCTACTCTAACAATCCCAAAACTTCAATGATCACTAGCATTTCAAAGGAAGTATGATCTATGTCTTATCTATTTATTGATACTATATCTTCTATGTATGGAATTTTAAACATGTTCATGTAATTTAAAAAAAAAAAATTAACCTCAAAACAGTTGGAGTCTAATGATGTACCTGTGGCAAACATTTAAAAATATTCACAGAGCCGCTCGAGGTGGCGCACGCCTTTAATCCCAGCACTCGGGAGGCAGAGGCAGGCGGATTTCTGAGTTTGAGGCCAGCCTGGTCTACATAGTGAGTGCCAGGACAACCAGGGCTACACAGAGAAACCCTGTCTCGAAAAAACCAAAAAGAAAAAAAAATTCAACAAAATAAAATATAAAATTATAGCTTATATTTTCACAATATTTCTAAACTATTACTTTAAAGGTGTCCATATATTTTAATGCAAGTTCATAGCAGTTATACATAGTGTAATTGAATATGTACACATGTATACATATGTGTAATTAAATATGTACACATGTATACATAGTGTTCATCTGTAAATTTCTTCTTTATAGTTATTGAAATTTGTTTAGAAAGCAGATACATTTGCCTCCACAAGCTGGTATCTAAATAGTTTCTCAAATTCTTTTAGAGCTGCTTTAATTCATGGGTAAAATTAGTCCTTCTTTCACAGGGTAAATGTTTTGGGCTTTCATTCTTTTTTTGTGATGTCAGCAGTTATGGAAATTAATAATTACAGATCCTTTTCATGATTGATTTATTAAGATGAATTTGATAAATATTAAAGAAGGGATTCATATATCACTCATAATCATAGTATTTTGAACAAGATGATTGTCAACACTCAAATTAATGGTATATATTAGCTTAGGTCTGACAGGTTTATTATTAATTTTGGATTACAATTTATACCATTTATATCCTATTTCAATAGCTGATTCAAAACTGTTCTATGTGGAGGCTTATTATAAAATATGGTAGATTTAGAATACCCAAAGGAGGTAATGTGTTATATCCCATCAATAGCTATTTTTCATTTCATCAAACTGAATATGCTATTAGAATATATTTTAAATATTTGTCACCTACATATAAGGAAAACAAATTCTAATACCTCTGGATTCTTTACAAATCATAAATTTGTAAGTAAACTTAAGTTATGAAAGCTGTCATATTTTATAAAGACTTTTTAAAAAATAAACTGCAAAAATTCTAAATTTTATAAAGATCATTCTAGTTGGAGTTTCTTCTATGTAATCATTTCACTAACATTTGAACCAGCACTGGATCTATATTTTTGACATACTAAACGAAACTGTAAAATAAAATGTAGTATATACAATGATCCATGTTTTAATCCAATATTTGATAAAGTAACAGGCATTTGGCCTATGGATTATACTAAAGTTTTGTTCCCTTCATATCATATATAGTGTGTCCTCATTTTCTGTGAAGTGATCTGAGAACATGAGTTTTCTTCTCACAGGAAGGAAGGTATCTTTATTCACTATTATTTTAAGACTTAAATATACTGGCATACTGGTACTACAATTTCTGAATGAATACTTATCAAAAATTTAATCTATTGTTAATCATGGTAGTTGATACTATTGAGGCTTTACAGTATACATTTCTTTATTTTTTCCCTCCCTCCCTCCCTCCCTCCCTCCCTCCCTCCCTCCCTCCCTCCCTCCCTCCCTCCTTCCCTTCCTTCCTTTCTTTCTTTCTTTGATTTTTTTTTTTTTGAGACAGGGTTTCTTTGTATAGCCCTGGCTATCCTGGAACTCACTCTGTAGACCAGGCTGGCCTCAAACTCAGAAATCAACCTGCCTCTGCCTCCCACGTGCTGGGATTAAAGGCATGTGCCACCACTGCCTGGCCTCATATCTTTCTAATAACATGAAAATTTTATTTTATTTGACATTCCTTTCTGAATGCTGCAATTTATTACATATTTCATGAGGAGATATAACTGTTTCTAGCAAGAATTATCTACAGTACAATTCTCAATTATATATTTACATATTTTCATGTTTAATAAATATTATTCCACAAAATTGAAATATTGTAGAATCAAAGCAGGAAAACTGG
This sequence comes from Mus caroli, assembly GCF_978045245.1. Taxonomy (NCBI): domain Eukaryota; kingdom Metazoa; phylum Chordata; class Mammalia; order Rodentia; family Muridae; genus Mus; species Mus caroli. Next base: position 78,360,778 of record NW_028227265.1, on the reverse strand, counting down.
CTAGCTATGTAATCTATGAGTTACTGACAAAAAATTAAGTATTCAATCGGCTAATAGAAGAAGCTATTATAGTTAATATTATGGGTAGAAAATTACACAGTATGTTCCTAGGTTAATAAAAGGATGTTCTGAAAAAGACATTTTTTTCGAGAAAAACTTTTATGTGCTTTTCCATACAGGACTCTTACAACCTTTTGTTTCCTCTAGCATATAGGCAGAGAATGCAACAGTGCACAGACCTATTTTTGATCATATAGCAAGGTACAAGCATGCATAAGAAATGGACACAAAAAAATCCAACCTCTAATCAAGATCAGGAAATATCTTGTTCACTTGTGAAATGAAATAATATGAAGAAAATACATTGTATAAAATTACTGATACTTAAACAAAAATTAAAAATGTGTTTTCCCAACATTGTGTTGGGGTACCTAACTCTTTTGGTTTATTTTACTTGTTTTGGATTTACATATTTGGATACAACTGAAACAATTAACTGCTTATTCTCTTCAAAACAAAGGTTACTGAATAAAAATAGTATGGCCTCACACAGATTCTTTGATATCACTAAGTCCAATAAAGAAACTTATCATAAGATTGGAAGCAGAGATAGAATAAAAGAGATGGGCTGATATATGTTCAAATTTCCAAGGATTATATTCAATAGCATGTACGTTTGAGGATGATCAAACTCTACAGAATCATAATGTACTTACACTAAGATTATCTGGCAACACAATCATCACTCCAGCCCAAGAAGCAGGTAGACTGACTTCATGTTTTTATCTCACCCACCTCTCCTCCAAATTTAATTCCCCAGCCTCACTCCCAGCTTTGTAGCAGACTACGTGTTACAACCTTCCTCCTGCCTCTTTATCAATGTCCATTAATCATATAGATTGCCTTCTCCAGACTACCTTCTGCCTACTTTTTCCTTTATCTCAGGCCCCAACACCTTCAGTCACTCCCAGAGAACCCACTGACCAAGGTTGCTAGAGAATCAAATAGGCCAATAAGGTCGGTGGGCAAGCTTCCAACCTTCACTCTCCCCACTTTCTTCCATTTCCGTCTGGTATTTTCATTGTCGTTCCTATAGCCAAGTGCCTTCTGTGGCCTCTCATCACCCTGCCCCTATTTCCAGCAGTCTACCTTCATCCTACAGAAACACCTTGTTTGTTTCCCTTTTGTGAGCTCCCTCAGCTTATGCTCTCCCAACTGACTAACCCTAACACAACCTTGCTATCCCAATGTGTCCTTTCTCAGTGCATGTAAGTACATCATACTTAAACCTCCCAGGAGCCAATCCTGGAGTGATCCCCAAAGCATACCCTATCAGGCAATACACCAATCACACTCCCCAAAGAGCCAGTTGGAGCAAGAGAAACAAAGTTTAAAAAAAAAAAGCCAAAACAAAACAACTAACAAACTAACTAGCAAAGACATAACTAGATACATAGAATTAAAATCATCTTAAACCCAGATGCAGAAACACCAAAAAGAAAAACAAAACAAGGTAATAAATCTCCACTAGAGCCCAGTAACCCAATTATTGTAAGGTCTGAAAAATGCAGCATAGCTGAAGCACCAGACAGGGACTTTAAAACAACCTTTATGTAAATAGAGAACGTTAAAGGGCAAATGGTTAAACCCCTAAAAGGAAATCTATGAAAAGAAACAGCGAAGAAAAAAATTGTTGAAGACATGAAAATAGAATCAATAAAGAAAACAAAACTTAGGGAACTCTGAGAAAAAATTAACAACTTTTCTTAGGGTTTTCATTGTAGTAAACAGCCACCATGACCAAGGCAACTCTTATAAAGAACAATATTTAACTGGGGCTGGTTTACGGGTTCAGAGATTCAGTTCATTATAATCAGAGCAAGAAGGATGGCAGTGTCCAAGCAGGCATACATTGCATGGAGAAGCTGAGAGTTCTACATCTTGTTCGAAGGCAAACAGAAGACAGACGTATAGACAGTAAAAATGAGGAACTTAATGTCCAAGCTCACAATGAACCACTTCCTCCCACAAGGCCACACTTACTCCAATAAGGCCACACCTTTTAATAGTACCATTCTGTGGGCCAAGCATATTCAAACTACCACAGAACTCAAACAGGAGCCTAAAAGGCAAGTCTCAGAACACAAGGGATTGTAGAAACACCCTCAGGCACTAGAGAAATGGCAGAAAACATAGATACCTCAGTAAAAGAAAATGATAAATCTGAAATACTCTAGGCAGAAAATATACCAAAAAAAAAAAAAAAAACCAAAACCAAAACCAAAAAAAAAAAAACCTATGAAAAGACCAAGACTATAAATAATAGGAAGAGAGAAAGTAGAAACAACACAGGTCAAAGGCACAGAAAATATTTTCAATAAAATCATAGAAGAGTAAAATACCTGATCTAAATAGGCGGAACCTTATCCAGAAAATAGGAGTTACAGAATATAAAATATATGGGAATAAGAAAAATTCCCCTTCATATAGAATAATTAACACATTATTTGTAGTAAAAATATAAAGAATATTAAAACTGTAAGATAAAAAGATCATGTAACATATTAAGACAGACCTATCTGAGCAACATCTGACTTCTCAATGGTGACTTTAAAAGTCACAAAAATGTCTGGAGAGTTTCTCTAAAAATTCAAAAAGAGCACAGATGACAGTCTAGACTATTATACCAGAAAAAAAAAAAAAAACTTTTCATCATAATAGATGGAGAAAGATGTCTTCCATGATAGAACCAACTTACAACAGTATGCATCTACAAATCTTGCCCTATAGAATGGGAAAGAACCCCAATCTAAGGAACTTAAACAATTTCTAAAAACACAGGGCTAAATACTCCCAGACCAACAAATCACACTATGGGGGAGAAGCTCACCACCACAACAAAGTAACAGGAATTAACAAGCACTAATCATGGACAGTTGGCAAAATTAATGCTCTCATTTCCACAACCGAGAGACACAGACTAAGAAACTGGATGTAAAAATAGATATATATTTTTGCATCCAAAGAATATAAAAGATAGACATGACCTCATGATAAAAGAACCAAGAAGGTTATTCCAAGCAAATGAACCTAAGAAAAAAGCTAGTTTATTCATTTTAATATCTGCCAAGATAGACTTCAAACTAAAACAGCAATGATTAGAAAGTATATGATATTCCTTTCAAATGAAAAATTCACAGAACAATGATTGTAATTCTTAACATCTATGAATGTAAAACAAGGTCCCATGAGTTCATGAAAGAAACACTACAAATTATTATGTTACACCTTTACTTACATACACATTGAAAAGGAAAACAAAACAGGAAACAATGGGGGAGGACAGAGATTTTTTTTGGACATAAGTGTATTTCAGGATGGAGGTAATTGGGTATTTTTCTTTATTTATATTTGAAATGCTATCCCCTTTTCTCCTTTCCACTGGAAACCCCTCTCCCCCTGCTTCTATGAGGGTGTTCTCCAACCCACTCTTGTATTCCCCTACACTGGGGCATTGAGTCTTCACAGAACCAAGGGCCTCTCCTCCCATTGATGCCCAACAAGGCCATCCTCTGCTACATATGCAGTTGGAGACATGTGTCCCACCATATGTACACTTTGGTTGGTGAATTAGTCACTGGCAGCTCTGGGGAGTCTGGTTGGTTGATGTTCTTGCTATGGGGTTGTAAACACCACTAGCTCCTCCAGTCCTTTTTCTAACTCCTCCATTGGGAATCCCATGCTCAGACCAATGGCTGTATGCAAGCATTCGCCCCTGTACTTGTCAGGTTCTGGCAGATGCTCCCAGGAGACAGCTATATCAGTATGTGTTTCTTGGCATCCACAATAGTGTCTGGGTTTGGTGACTGTATATGGAACAGATCCCCAGGTAGAATAGTCTCTGGACACCTTTCCTTCAGTCTCTGCTCCACACTGTCTCTATATTTGCTCCTGTGAGTATTTTGGTGCCCCTTCTAAGAAGGACTGATGCATCCACACCTTGGTCTTCCTTCTTTTTAAGCTTCGTGTGGTCTGTGAATTGTATCTTGGGTATGTCTCCGGACTCTTGGCTCCTGTTGAAGTTACTGCTCCCATAGCCCCCACAGGGGAGGTATGTGGCTATAAATCACACAGACAATGTCCCAAGCTTCTGGCATTCTGGCTAGACTCTACCCCCCACAGTTACCTGACTGTAGCCAGGTATGTTCCTCCCCACAGTTACCTGGCAACAGCAAGATAGCCCAGCCCATTATAAGAGGGGCTGCTCAGTCCCCTACTTGTTTTTCTTAAGCTCACCTTTCTTACTCTCTAGCTTTTTCTCTCCCCTTCTCTTTCCCCCTCTCTCCACGTGGCCATGGCTGGTCTCTCTCTCTTTCTACCTTCTCTCCTTTCTCCCTGCTGTTCTACAATAAAGCTCTAAAACCATAGACTGTCTTTGTTCATCAAGGCCTGCCATGCTTGAATGATGGGATAGGCTTTCTCCTAATGAGCCATGTTTAACATCCCTACAGAAGGCCTTCCTACACTGCAGGCACAGACCGACTAAGGACTCTTGCCTACCTGGAAACCACCCAGCGCTCCCCTCCCCATCTCCCTGCCCTCTCTTCCCTTCCTTCCTGGAGCTGAGTGCTCTCTCAGGGTTCCTATTATGTTCTCAGCTCCTTCTCCTTATCCAGCGGGGGATGCCAGAGGAGGCTGAGAACCTGGTACCTGGGGCTGCCCCTTGTCCACCACCCGCCATATGGGGTCAGTGACTTTACACAGCCAGTCATCCACCCGGCCACGTGGAATGCATGGGCAGTCCTCCCACGACTGCTTGCCCAGAGCACTGGAACTCTGGAGGAATGCAGGTTTTCCCCCACTCCCCTCTTTCACCCACACCCACAGTTCGCAAGGGGCATGCTAGATTATGGATATTATATCCTGTAACACTCTATTGGAGGGGGAAAAAAGCAGACTTTGACACTCATTTTCAAACAGCTTCTTTTTAAGATGGGACTTTCTGCCAACTATTTTTCTCCCTGTTGGGATTTTGTCTGCTGTCAACTTGCGAAGGCTGTGTATGCTGTGTGCATATGCATATAATCTCTGTATATTCCTATGTGTATCAACCCTGTAATGTCTGGAAGATGCTGCTGTCTTGGAGTCATCCACCACTTGTCTTTCTTTTACTTTTCTGCCTCCTCTTTCATATACATCCCTGAACCTTGAAAGGAGTGGTCACATAAAGATATTCCTTTAATAGAGAGTACTCAGTTCTCTATTTCGTTGTACATTGTCCAGTTGAAGGTGTCTGTGTTAATTCCCAACTGCTGTATAAAAAGGCTTCCCTGATGAAGATTGAAATATGCTCATAGGAATCATTTCATTGTTATGTTTGTTTTTCTTAAAACAATAAGAATAAGAACAATACGTTCTCATAAGATTTTGGCCACTTTAGCAGTGTCATGGCATGAAAGGGCTTTATCTCTTAGACCTATCTGCAAGGTTTATTAATATCTCTGTGCTGATTTAGACAAGAATCAGTTCATACCATACTTCAGAAATGCTTAAGGTAAAACCAACTCAGCCATTCTAGATGAAATAGCACATTGTGAGCTCAATTCTCAAATCAACAGAGCAGTAAATTTAAGGCCACTTTTCAGGATGATTTTGGTTGAACTGCCTAGAGTCCTTCCCAAGGCTGATCTCACACTACAGCTTTATGGGCTTCAGTGCAAATGTTTTCTTTGTTACAATGTTAAGCTCTCATGGGAGGACATTAACTATCCTAAATGCAGTGTGCACCAATAGAGGCTTAAAATAGTACTAAACAATGTCTTTATCAGAGAGTATATAAATTGTATTAAATTTTTCTGAAGAAATATCAGGACAGTCATGAAGAAAATATATCAAAGAATATTGATTCAAGTTATATAAAATATCTCACCTTTTGGACACTATAATATATACATCATAGGACTTCTATAAACAAATATCTGCGCATCATTATTATAACAGCCAAAGCTCTTATACAGTGATAAAATAATATAACCTGGTAATGAAGAGGTTGCAGTTCAATATGAGACAGCACTGGTATGAATTCTAAGATATATATGTGTCACTTTTATTTCCTCAGAGGATGCAATAAAATGAGAGTCATACTCAAGTTTTATGAATACATGGCTTGAGCTAAGCCCAGAGTGTTTCTATGTAACTATCCCTAGGCTCAGGTCTGCAAGTATCTCACCTTCATGCAATCTAATATTTTGTAATCACAGACCTTGAAGGATTCAGCTTCTAGCCTCTATCTGCTAACCTAGGTCTATAGTATTCCAGCTTCGGAGACTTATGTCACCAAATATAAATTTTACTTTTATTCACCAGATGTAATTGTCATCTTGGATGCTTACTGCTGTACAATCTTACACTCTCTATTTCTTTCTGAACTCTGAATGGCTGGTTCAACTCAGCTGTTTTGGCTCAAACTCCACCCCCCAACCCCCAGGCTTACTGATTGAACCTGGCATCATTCTGCTTCTCACTGAATTGCTCTTCTTGGCATCAAACTAACTGTGTCAACTTGCTTGAATTTTCTGGATCCTTCTCATTCCCTGGCTTCAACTGCCTCTGCTGACATTCACTTAACTGCATTGAAATTAACAGCACTAAACTGAACTGACTCCCAAATGACTTAACTTCCAACTTACTCTCTCTCCCTGCACTGGTCTTTAATAGCTTATCCTGAGAGTTGGGCATATTCTATATCTGGTTTGTTACTCTGTCCCTCAATCAGATGCCATTGTTTTGGATTCAAGATGCATAATAAAGGAATGTCTGCATTCCAGTTACATCACTTAGACCTGGAAGATCTATGGATATGACCCCTTGACGGAGCTGCCATGTTACTAAATTGAATTCCTCTACACAGTTCAACAGGTTCTATGTAGAGTAATTATGTGAAAACTGTTCATTTCCCTGAAGTGAAAAGTGATGTTAAAGTGCTCACCTTTGACGTTGAAAGGACCCTTCTGTTTTAGGGGTAATCCATGTAAAAACATGCACTTCAATTGCTCTTTGAGCTGAGACAAGGCTTATTCTAGAATTCCTATACTAATATTTCTGTTTTCAAATTTATGAATTTATTATTCAAACACAAGACTGTTAAGGAAGAATATAGTGAAAACTCTGTTAAAGTCACTTATCCAATCATAGGGGTGGTTCATAACTTTTATTTCTATGGTATCACTATGGAAAACACAGCATAGTCTTAAAATGCATTTTTAATATGTGGGTATTAATTTCTATTACTTAGTATATATATATATATAAGCTTTTGGAGTATAAATGTGATGTTTCTTTATTTATTGTTTCTGACATTTGAGTTTTGGTTTGCTTTTAAGTTTAAAATTCTTATAATATCTGCTTAGTAGAAAGTAATTTCAAAAGCAACTAATAGAGGTTAGTATGAGATAAGTGTGGTAAATGGTGTTATAAATAATTTCATCCAGTTTTGGGAGCATTAAATTTGTAGTTGATATTTAGAGAAAAGAGATTTGTATATATGATTATAAACATTCATATGTTACTACAAACTACTTGAAATAGTACAAAGATACTGAAAAGTTTTACAGAGAGGATTCAAGATCTTTCTTACCAATATGTAAAGAAAGAGTTGGCAGAGATTAATTGTAACATAAGGATAGATGACTGCAAGACTTTTGTTTAAAAGGCTGTTAGAGCAGCTACACTCTGAAGAAAGATGGGCTTATTTTGCTGTGCCTTTGTAAAGTAGAAATGAGTATCATAGACATTACATACTAAACTTTCATAAGAAGGCTGTAAAAATGAATAAAAGGCAGATCCTACATTAACTTCAGAATATAAAAGAACGTACAATTGTACAATCCCCAGTTTTCTTGTTTTTTTTTTTTTCTTCTATATCATATATTTGGAGCTGAAGAAAGTGGCCATGGAAACATTACCTATAGATTTTCCAGAACAACTATTACTGTAGTCGATGGTGCAGATATGTGAGCACTGTCAACAAGCCATGACAACAAATACTTAGGAAAACGCTTAAATACTCATGTCCTCCCACATAAGTTAAAGTATCTCCAATCCTGATCAATGTACTCTCAAGGAAAACAATTGTTAACGCCCAAAGCTCAAATTCCCAACAAGCAATGGCGAGACATGCCCCATCCATCTATGGAAGCAGAGAGTAATAGTGTGGAATACAGTGCTGCCCATCCAATGGAAAATAAATATATTCTTTTTATTTCCCCTCAGGGTAAGTGTTGTCAATCCAGGTCTTAATGTGTACCAGTATTTTGAAAAGGCCAATGACCAATCACTTTTCAGTTCTGTCACTGGGAGTGAAATGAGGAGGAAAATTGAGATGTTCTCCACCATGGTTGTCATCAGAGATAGAGGAGAGACTCTGTAAAGAACTAGGGTCCTGTTTCTGTCCTGTTACTAAGTCTTCATGAGAGAATACTAGATGCAGATAGATGTCACATGCAAGGCACACAGCTCTCTAGGATGATATCCCATCAGAAGGATAAAAAAAAGTCCTAAACAGGGTCTGGCACCTCATAGGAAATACTTAAAACATCAAAATTTTAATAAAAATGTGTCTGTCATTCAAAGAATCTCTAAAACACCAAACTAATTGAAAAAAATTCATGTTATAATTGAAAGAAAAACAATTTTAAAATTTCCATCATAGAAAAAGTAAAAGCTATTAGAGTTATGTTTGACACTTGAAAATATAAAAAAGTAGATCAAATACAGTTACTAGTGGATGAAATTGATTTATAGATAATGCAAAGAATTAATTTTGTACTTTTTAATGAAAATTTCATATACTCTTATATTTTGATCTAGTCCATGTTCTGCTCCACCAATTTGGTTTATTCCAATTTTTCTTTTTACCCACCACCAGTTTTCTTACCAAGTGCAAGTATTCAAATTCCCTCTCTCCATTCCCTAGGAATCACTTTAGAACAAGCAAACTATAGAAGTAGACGCAGTTGACCCTGCAGCAAAAAATTATCTGCTAGACCTCAGCTGGCTGTCTTAGGCTTCAGATTCAGTGGCTTTAATGGCATACACAAGAAATTTGCAGGACTCCATGATTGTTTGTTATAGTAGAGCTAGTGAAGTTTCCACCTCCAGCTGAGAAGTTATTAGCAGCTAATGACTGATGGATAAAAGAAAGATAGTTTCAGTTACAATGAAGCCCCTGAGACTACTGAAGATACAGTAGATTATCTGTTACCTATGCACATATAGGCAATATTAAGTGCACACAATAACTTAAGGAACAAAACAAAAGACTGGAAGGGCAAATAAACAAACAAAACTAAAAAAGTAAATAAATATCTAATAAGAACAAAAATGCCAAAACAAAGCAAAATGAGACAAAAATAGCTAGCCAGACAGAGAAAGAAGCAGTACTGTACAAGTGTTGGGCCTTGAATCTGAATGATCAGAAACCATGTAGATATGTATGTATTATGTAGGTATATAGATATCCCATGAGGTAGATTAATAACATGTCGTATGTCTTCAGTCTTGATACACTTACTGTGAGGTAGCAAGCTGAGAAAGGATAATCTCTAGAGATCTGGTTGCCATCTTGGATTGTGCACAACACCCAAAAGACTCCACACAAGAAATATAGGGGGAAAAGACCATGACCTGAGGTTGGTCTCTGATCTCCATGTCCTTGTGCATTTGTGTGTTTTGGCATTTTTGTTCTTATTATATTTTTACTTATTTGCTTTTGTTTGTTTGTTTGTTGTCATAACAGTCTTTAGTATTTATTTAAGTTACAGGGTCCACTTAATGCTCCTTAATACCATGGTCACCTGTGTATATGCACACACACACACACATACACGGGAGGATTTCCTAACAATACAAGAAAGCGCTACCTATAAATACAGGTAAATATAAGATTTTCATTATTTTGATTACGAAAGTTTTTAATTGTTTCTTGTTTGAAAATTTAAAAAGAAATTATCAAATATCTTCATATGTTTCAAAATGTAACCATAAGAAAGAATTAAAATTATATTCAACTATATAAAATGTAAAGGAAGATAGACACAAATCAGGATTGCAAGCTCTTTACGAACTGGTACAAAAGTCATAAAGATAGATTCCAATAGGATAGATCCTAAAAGAGAGACAGACACATAAGGATCACTAAAAGTCCATGTTTATTTGCTGGCTCAGGGTGCAGTGACAATATCCTATATACTGGTGCCTTAACCAACATAAATTTTTTCCACATAATTTTAGAACTAATCATTTACATTCACAGTTCTGATAACTTAGTCTCTTGGAAAAGTTGCAATCTGGACTAGCATATGAATACCTCTCCCTATATCAGTTCCTCAGTATTGTCATGAGTCTCCCTTGATTCTTGAGTTTTAGAAGACTTCCAATAAGACATACACACATAAGAAATGATGCTCTATGCAAGACTTATTAAAGCAGCAATATACCCACAAAAGCAAAAGTAAGTGTTGAGCCCAAGGGAGAATTTGTTCACAGGATCTGGGATTCTTAAGGTTTCTATTCCTCTTACTCATCCCAGGACATCTCTCTCTGCTTCTAGAGTGGCAGCTCCAGGCATCACTCACCACAAATAACGACAGCATGTTCACTTGGGATCAGTTTGAACTCTAAGTAATTTATTCTTTTTTTTAGTTGCTCAAGATCTTCTGATTGATCACAGGACTGCCTTTATGTTCATGAATTCTGTCACCTCAAGGTTTTTAAATGCTATTTAAAAATCAAGACATCACCAAAGCTGAAGGCAGGATTTTGCAATTTTGTTTTGACATTGTTGTCGCTATTCATATCTAGTTATGTCCTCAGAATTACTATCCGTACATATGGTCATGCATGTTTCTAGATAGGTTAAGGCTTCAAGACACTAAGACCAGTATGAAGGTATATAATAAAATGATAAAAGTATGAAAGCTTAGGAGGTAATATTAGTATCAAATAAAGTCACTATTAAATGAAGTAATTTTCTACAACCATTGGATAGAATTTGACTGTGATGCTGTGATGAAAACATTTGTTATGCACTGAGTTACATATCCTTAAACGCATATGTGGTAGTACAGGTTACCAATGTGACTGTATAGAAAAAGCATCTCAGGAGGTAGAGCTCAGAGAAGTCATAACAATTTGGCTTGAATTAAACAGCACAAGGCACACACCTGTGTGACACAAAGTTCATCTGATTCCATGAAAGGATAGATAGAACCCAATGATGAGGCAGATCTTATTGTAAATCTTCTCACCAGTACTTTCTCAAGTTTGAGGACTTGGATGAAATAAATATCTGTCATTGAAGACACCCATTCTGAGGTATTCAGCTATGGCACTGTGAACAGACAAATAAATATCTCCATCTATCCCCCAATCATAACAAGACATTAGTGTATGTAATAATAAAAGACCTGGCTCAGAAGGATATGAAGCAAGTGCAATAAAAAGGAAAGATAGATTCACAAATCAACTACTATGGGGCAAAGGATCAGAGCATGTGCAAGTCAGTAGAACTGAACAGGTCTTCAACTACTAGGATGTTCTGAGAGTGTAGAGAAAATAAGCACAGCACATGAATGTGCCTATAAAACATCAAAAAACCCTGCATCTCAAGATATAAACAAAGATCAATGATCTAAACATTTGGATCCAATAATATGTATCACCAAATTAATGTAAAAAGAAATAGGAAAAATCCTCAGTTATTAACAGTGTAACAAAATTTAAATAAACAATGCTAAAAAGGCAACGTCTTAACTAATTTATGAAAACACGAACTGAATAAAAATAAAAATAAATTAGGACTTGGAATGTTGACCATCCCTGCCAGAGGAAAGGGGTGCAAGCAGAGAGGGAGTGCTTTTCCTGAGCATTAGCAGCAGACATCTTGGTTCCTGGACCCCGACGAGTGTATTCTGCACAGGTGAGAGTACGGAATACAGAAGCTATTAGTTTCTGGGACAGGAGGGAGCCACAGAGGTTCTAAGGCAGCCCCCTTTTCGGGCCCCAGACAGCTGGCCACTTTCCGGGGCAGAGGTTAGGGATCCTACCAGCCTAGGAACGCTTTGCCTGAGCATCCACTGCAGACATCCGGGTTCCAGGACCCTGCCAAGTGTATTCTGCACAGCCCCAGAGATTACCAGATGGCGAAAGGCAAACACAAGAATCCTACTAACAGAAATCAAGACCACTCACCATCATCAGAACACAGAACTCCCACCCCACCTAGTCCTGGGCACCCCAACACAACCGAAAAGCTAGACACAGATTTAAAAGCATATCTCATGATGATAGTAGAGTACATCAAGAAGAACTTTAATAACTCACTTAAAGAAATAAAGGAGAACACTCCTAAAGAGTTACAAGTCCTTAAAGAAAAACAGGAAAACACAACCAAACAGGTAGAAGTCCTCAAAGAAAAACAGGAAAACACATCCAAACAGGTGATGGAAATGAACTAAACTATACTAGACCTAAAAAGGGAAGTAGACACAATAAAGAAAAACCAAAGTGAGGAAACGCTGGAGATAGAAACCCTAGGAAAGAAATCTGGAACCATAGATGCGAGCATCAGCAACAGAATACAAGAGATGGAAGAAAGAATCTCAGGTGCAGAAGATTCCATAGAGAACATCAGCACAACAATCAAAGAAAATACAAAACGCAAAAGGATCCTAACTCAAAACATCCAGGAAATACAGGATACAATGAGAAGACCAAACCTACGGATAATAGGAGTTGATGAGAATTAAGATTTTAAACTTAAAGGGCCAGCTAATATCTTCAACAAAATTTTAGAAGAAAACTTCCCAAACCTAAAGAAAGAAATGCCCATGAACGTACAAGAAGCCTACAGAACTCCAAATAGACTGGACCAAAAAAGAAATTCCTCCCGACACATAATAATCAGAACAACAGATGTGCTAAATAAAGATAGAATATTAAAAGCAGTAAGGGAGAAAGGTCAAGTAACATATAAAGGCAGGCCTATCAGAATTATACCAGACTTTTCACCAGAGACTATGAAAGTCAGAAGAGCCTGGACAGATGTTCTACAGACACTAAGAGAACACAAATGCCAGCCCAGGCTACTATACCCAGCCAAACTCTCAATTACCATAGATGGAGAAACCAAAGTATTCCATGACAAAACCAAATTCACACTTTATCTTTCCACGAATCCAGCCCTTCAAAGGATAATAACAGAAAAAAACCAATACAAGGACGGAAATCACACCCTAGAAAAAGCAAGAAAGTAATCTCTCAACAAACCAAAAAGAAGACAGCCACAAGAACAGAATGCCAACTCTAACAACAAAAATAAAAGGAAGCAACAATTACTTTTCCTTAATATTTCTTAATATCAATGGACTCAATTCCCTAATAAAAAGACATAGACTAACAGACTGGCTACACAAACAGGATCCAACATTCTGCTGCTTACAGGAAACCCATCTCAGGGAAAAAGACAGACACTACCTCAGAGTGAAAGGCTGGAAAACAATTTTCCAAGCAAATGGCCTGAAGAAACAAGCTGGAGTAGCCACTCTAATATCGAATAAAATCGACTTCCAACCCCAAGTTATCAAAAAAAACAAGGAGGGACACTTCATACTCATCAAAGATAAAATCCTCCAAGAGGAACTCTCAATTCTGAATATCTATGCTCCAAGTGCAAGGGCAGCAACATTCATTAAAGACACTTTAGAAAAGCTAAAAGCACACATTACACCTCACACAATAATAGTTGGAGACTTCCACACACCACTTTCATCAATGGACAGAACGTGGAAACAGAAACTAAACAGGGACACAGTGAAACTAACAGAAATTATGAAACAAATGGACTTATTATATATCTACAGAACATTTTATCCTAAAACAAAAGGATATGCCTTCTTCTCATCCCCTCACAATACCTTCTCCAAAATTGACCATAAAATTTGTTACAAAACAGGCCTCAGCAGATACAAAAATATTGAAATTTTTCCATGCATCCTATCAGACCACCATGGACAAAATCTGATCTTCAATAACAACATAAAAAATGGAAAGCAAACATTCACATGGAAACTGAACAACACACTTCTTATTGATACCTTGGTCAAGGAAGGAATAAAGAAAGAAATTAAAGACTTTTTAGAATTTAATGAAAATTAAGACACAATATACCCAAACCTATGGGACACAACGAAAGCATTTCTAAGAGGGAAACTCATAGCTCTGAGTGCCTCCAAAAAGAAACTGGAGAGAGCACACACTAGTACCTTGACAACACATCTAAAACCTCTAGAACAAAAGGAAGCAAATTCACCCAAGAGGAGTAGACAGCAGGAAATAATCAAACTCAGAGGTGAGATCAACCAAGTGGAAACAAGAAACACTATTCAAAGAATTAAGCAAACTTGGAGTTGGTTCTTTGAGAAAATCAACAAGATAGGCAAACCCTTAGCTAGACCCACTAGAGGGCACAGGGACAGCATCCTAATTAAAAAAATCAGAAATGAAAAGGGAGACATAACAACAGATCCTGAAGAAATCCAAAACACCATCAGATCCTTCTACAAAAGGCTATACTCAACAAAACTGGAAAACCTGGAGGAAATGGACAAATTTCTAGAAAGATACCAGGTACCAAAGTTAAGTCAGGACCAAGTTAACGATCTAAACAGTCCCATATCCCCTAAAGAAAACAAAGCAGTCATTAATAGTCTCCCAGCCAAAAAAAGCCCAGGACCAGATGGGTTTAGTGCAGAGTTCTACCCGACCTTCAAAGAAGATCTAATTCCAGTTCTACACAAACTATTCCACAAAATAGAAGTAGAAGGAACGCTACCCAACTCATTCTATGAAGCCACAGTTACTCTGATACCTAAACCACAGAATGATCCAACAAAGATGGAGAAATTCAGACCAATTTCCCTTATGAATATAGATGCAAAAATCCTCAATAAAATTCTCACTAACGGAATCCAAGAACACATTAAAGCAATCATCCATCCTGACCAAGTAGGTTTCATTCCAGGGATGCAGGGATGGTTTAATATATGGAAATCCATCAACGTAATCCATTATATAGACAAACTCAAAGACAAAAACCACATAATCATCTCGTTAGATGCAAAAAAAAGCATTCGACAAGATACAACACCCATTTTTGATAAAAGTCTTGGAAAGATCAGGAACTCAAGGCCCATACCTAAACATGTTAAAAGCAATCTACAGCAAACAAGTATCCAAAATCGAAGTAAATGGTGAAAAAGCTTGAAGCAATCCGACTAAAATCAGGGACTAGACAAGGCTGTCCACTCTCTACATACCTATTCAACATTGTATTTGAAGTCCTAGCCAGAGCAATTCGACAACCAAAGGAGATCAAGGGGATAGAAATTGGAAAAGATGAAGTCAAAATATCACTTTTTGCAGATGATATGATAGTATATATAAGTGACCCTAAAATTACACCAGAGAACACCTAACCTGATAAACAGCTTCAGTGAAGTACCTGGATATAAAATTAACTCAAACAAGTCAATGGCCTTTCTCTACACCAAGAATAAACAGGCTGAGAAAGAAATTAGGGAAACAACACCCTTCTCAATTGTCACAAATAATATGAAATATCTTGGCATGACTCTAACTAAGGAAGTGAAAGATCTGTATGTTAAAAACTTCAAGTCTCTGAAAAAAGAAATTAAAGAAAATCTCAGAAGATGGAAAGATCTCCCAAGCTCATGAATTGGCAGGATTAACATTGGAAAAATGGCTATCTTGCCAAGAGCAATCTACAGATTCAATGCAATCCCCATCAAAATTCCAACTCAATTCTTCAATGAATTAGAAAGAGCAATTTGCAAATTCATCTGGAATAACAAAAAACATAGGATAGCAAAAACTCTTCTCAAGGATAAAAGAACCTCTGGTGGAATCACCATGCCAGACCTAAAGCTTTACTACAGAGCAATTGTGATAAAAACTTCATGGTACTGGTATAGTGACAGACAAATAGACCAATGGAATAGAATTGAAGAACCAGAAATGAACTCACACACCTATGGTCACTTGATCTTTGACAAGGGAGCTAAAACCATCCAGTGGAAGAAAGACAGCATTTTTAACAAATGGTGCTGGCACAACTGGTTGTTAACATGTAGAAAATTGCGAATTGATCCATTCCTATCTCCTTGTACTAAGGGCAAATCTAAGTGGATCAAGGAACTTCACATAAAACCAGAGACAGTGAAACTTATAGAGGAGAAAGTGGGGAAAAGCCTTGAAGATATGGGTACAGGGGAAAAATTCCTGAATAGAACAGCAATGGCTTGTGCAATAAGATCGAGAATTGACAAATGGGACCTCATGAAACTGCAAAACTTCTGCAAGGCAAAAGACACCATCAATAAGAAAAAAAGACCACCAACAGATTGGGAAAGGATCTTTACCTATCCTAAATCAGATAGGGGACTAATATCCAATATATATAAAGAACTCAAGAAGGTGGACTCCAGAAAATCAAATAACCCCATTAAAAAATGGGGCTCAGAACTGAACAAAGAATTCTCACCTGAGGAATACCGAATGGCAGAGAAGCACCTGAAAAAATGTTCAACATCCTTAATCATCAGGGAAATGCAACTCAAAACAACCCTGAGATTCCACCTCAAACCAATGAGAATGGCTAAGATCAAAAACTCAGGTGACAGCAGATGCTGGCGAGGATGTGGAGAAAGAGGAACACTCCTTCATTGTTGGTGGGATTGCAAGCTTGTACAACCACTCTGGAAATCAGTTTGGCAGTTCCTCAGAAAATTGGACATAGTACTACCGGATGATCCAGCAATACCTCTCCTGGGCATATATCCAGAAGATGTCCCAAGCGGTAAGAAGGACACATGCTCCACTATGTTCATAGCAGCCTTATTTATAATAGCCAGAAGCTGGAAAGAACACAGACGCTCCTTAACAGAGGAATGGATACAGAAATTATGGTACATTTACACAATGGAGTACTACTCAGCTATTAAAAACAATGAATTTATGAAATTCCTAGGCAAATGGATGGACCTGGAGGGCATCATCCTGAGTGAGGTAACACAATCACAAAGGGACTCACACAACATGTACTCACTGATAAGTGGATATTAGCCCAAAACTTAGGATACCCAAGGTATAAGATACAATTTGCTAAATGTATGAAACTCATGAAGAATAAAGACCAAAGCGGGGACACTGTGCCCCTTCTTAGAATTGAGAACAAAACACCCCTGGAAGGAGTTACAGAGATAAAGTTTGGAGCTGTGACTAAAGAATGGACCATCTCGAGACTGCCATATTCAGGGATCCACCCCATAATCAGCTTCCAAACGCTGACACCATTGCATACACTAGCATGATTTTGCTGAAAGGACCCAGATATAGCTGTCTCTTGTGAGACTATGCCAGGGCCTAGCAAACACAGAAGTGGATGCTCACAGTCAGCTATTGGATGGATCACAGGGCTCCCAATGGAGGAGCTAGAGAAAGTATCCAAGGAGCTAAAGGAATCTGCAACCCTATAAGTGGAACAACATTCTGAACTGACCAGTACCCAGGAGCTCTTGACTATAGGTGCATATGTATCAAAAGTTGGCCTAATTGGCCATCACTGGAAAGAGATGCCCATTGGACGCACAAACTTTGTATGCCCCAGTACAGGGGAATGCCAGAGCCAAAAATGGGAATGGGTAGGTAGGGAAGTGGGGGGGGGGGAGGGTATGGGGGACTTTTTTGAGAGCATTGGAAATGTAATTGAGGAAAATATGAATTAAAATAAATATATAAATAAAAAATAATAAAAAAAGACTTGGAATGTTGACATTCAAAGTTTTAGAGATGTACAGAGAGATTGGTATTTAAAGCAGGGTATGATGGTATGTATCAACCATTTATTCTAGAAGTCTGTTGGCAAAGGATGGTAGATCTTTATAAACTCAAAGCTCACTAACAATGGTACATATTCTATGCTGCCAGTCAGGTCTTTATCGTCCCTGCCACAACAAAACAAAAGGGGAAATTACAAATTCAAAAGAACGTGAGTCTACATTAGTAAGAATATATCATAAAACAGCTTTTAGACACGGAAAGACAAAAACAGTATCCAATAGAATATGGGTCATAGTCAATATGTAATGAGCTAATATTATAGTGTAATAAATAGAGAAAGAGATTCAAATTGATGATCTGAACCATTTCTACATAGCATATCCTAGGAAACAGAAGACATATACCCCAATTATTTTTACGTGTCATATTACTTTTACATATAAACTAGAAGAAAGAAAATTAAAGTTGCAAAAATTTTATTTAAGATTCCTCTGTCAAATTTTACAAAGTCTCTATTAATTTTCTAATATCCTCTGGGCTTCAAATAGAACAAAGCATAATATTTATTCAAGGCAGAAATTTATTCCCCCATATAGAGTATTCCTCTTAGTTATTAGGAAATTCATACAGCGCATATGGTCATACTTGTTTCTCATTCATTCTAGGTCCACAATTCACCCCTGCCTCCAAACAAAACTGAACAAACAAAAGCAAAATAAAACAAAACTAAAATATGAAGTTCAACACTATTGCCTATACACTCATTGGAGCATGATCAAACTCACAATGGCCAGCCCCTTAAAGAAAACTGAGTCCTTCCCCAATCCCACAAGGAAATCTGCCCTCTGTCAGAAACCATATACTCTAAAGAGCTATACCTCAGCACCTTTATCATAGTGTTTAAAGACTGTTATCAATAACTTCTTGTCTGGAGTCTTCTCTTTCTTTCTTTGTTCCAGTTTTTTTGGTCTCTTTGTTTCTTTCTTAGTTTTTTTTTTTTTTTTTTTTTTTGGTTTCTAGGGGGTGTGGCATGGAAAGGGGAAGGTTGCCACAAGAGTCTTCCATGTCTTTCTCATAGTCGGTTATAAGTCTGTAGCCATAGAAGCTTCCTTGAACATATCAACTGGAGGGAGCACCGATCAAGGACATCAGAAGCAAACCATTTTAAAGAGCCATGTTACCTACTAACAAAAACTCCCATATATACCCATAATTAAAATCATTAAGTTAAATTGTCTCACTTGGATGAGACTCATCCCACATATACATAAGCAACACTTAAAAAAATAAAATTCAGAGTAACTTATCATTCAGTAATGGGCATTTAATAATCAGAGGATTATAATTGTTACTAGTACTTTGTGTGTAGAACCAAAATCAAACCAGAAAAACTAAGATAAACTTTTCATACATGTTTAAAATTATTGAAACTGATTAATAGAGAGCAGTAAAGAAAGTTTAATCATAATTTCATGATATGGTGAATAAGCAATTGTCTTCAAATATTTGAAAACTTACATAGACATATTTATTTTGTGCATTTGTTATAAATAATAGAAATATCTGAAAAGCATTTTATTCTTAAAATAATAATATATACTATATTAATGTTTGCTTTAATTTTTGGTATGGTAATACTGTAAGCATTTAATGTACAATTCATTTTCCAGTAAAATAATATACTATAGTTATTTTTTAATTGTTAATATTTTTTATTACGTATTTTTCTCAATTACATTTCCAATGCTATCCCAAAAGTCCCGCATACCTTTCCCCCCACTCCCCTACCCACTCACTCCCACTTTTTGGCTCTGGCGTTTCCCTGTACTGGGGCATATAAAGTTTGCAAGTCCAATGGGCCTCTCTTTCCAGTGATGGCCAACTAGGCCATCTTTCAATACATATGCAGCTAGAGACAAGAACTCCAGGGTACTGGTTAGTTCATCATGTTGTTCCCCCTATAGGGTTGCAGATCCCTTAAACACCTTGGGTACTTTCTCTAGCTTCTCCATTGGGAGCCCTGTGATCCATCCGATAGCTGACTGTGAGCATCCACTTCTGTGTTTGCTAGGCCCCAGCATTGTCTCACAAGAGACAGCTATATCTGGGTCCTTTCAGCAAAATCTTGCTAGTGTATGCAATGGTGTCAGCATTTGGAAGCTGATTATGGGATGGATCCCTGGATATGGCAGTCTCTAGATGGTCCATCCTTTCATCACAGCTCCAAATTGTCTATGTAACTGCTTCCATGGGTGTTTTGTTCCCAATTCTAAGAAGGGGCATAGTGTCCACACTTTGGTCTTCATTCTTCTTGAGTTTCATGCGCTTAGCAAATTGTATCTTATATCTTGGGTATCCTAAGTTTTGGGCTGATATCCACTTATCAGTGAATACATGTTATGTGAGATCCTTTGTGATTGTGTTACCTCACTCAAGATGATGCCCACCAGGTCCATCCATTTGGTTAGGAATTTCATAAATTCATTCTTTTTAATAGCTGATTAGTACTCCATTGGGTAAATGTACCATAATTTCTGTATCCATTCCTCTGTTGAGGGGCATCTGGGTTCTTTCCAGCTTCTGGCTATTATAAATAAGGCTGCTATGAACATAGTGGAGCATGTGTCCTTCTTACCGCTTGGGACATCTTCTGGATATATGCCCAGGAGAGGTATTGCTGGATCATCTGGTAGTACTATGTCCAATTTTCTGAGGAACTGCCAGACTGATTTCCAGAGTGGTTGTACAAGCTTGCAATCCCACCAACAATGGAGGAGTGTTCCTCTTTCTCCACATCCTCGCCAGCATCTGCTGTCACCTGAGTTTTTGATCTTAGCCATTATGACTGGTGTGAGGTGGAATCTCAGGGTTGTTTTGAGTCGCATTTCCCTGATGATTAAGGATGTTGAACATTTTTTCAGGTGCTTCTCTGCCATTCAGTATTCCTCAGGTGAGAATTCTTTGTTCAGTTCTGAGCCCCATTTTTTAATGGGGTTATTTGATTTTCTGGAGTCCACCTTCTTGAGTTCTTTATATATATTGGATATTAGTCCCTTATCTGATTTAGGATAGGTAAAGATCCTTTCCCAATCTGCTGGTGGTTTTTTTGTCTTATTGATGGTGTCTTTTGCCTTGCAGAAGCTTTGCAGTTTCATGAGGTCCCACTTGTCAATTCCCGATCTTACAGCGCAAGCCATTGCTGTTCTATTCAAGAATATTTCCCCTGTGCCCATATCTTCTAGGCTTTTCCCCACTTTCTCCTCTATAAGTTTCAGTGTCTCTGGTTTTATGTGAAGTTCCTTGATCCACGTAGACTTGACCTTAGTACAGGAGATAGGAATGGATCAATTCGCATTTTCTACATGTTAACAACCAGTTGTGCCAGCACCATTTGTTGAAAATGCTGTCTTTCTTCCACTGGATGGTTTAGCTCCCTTGTTGAAGATCATGTGACCGTAGGTGTGTGGGTTCATTTCTGGGTGTTCAATTCTATTCCATTGGTCTACTTGTCTGTCACAATACCAGTACCATGCAGTTTTTATCACAATTGCTCTGTAGTAAAGCTTTAGGTCCGGCATGGAGATTCCACCAGAGGTTCTTTTATCCTTGAGAAGAGTTTTTGCTATCCTAGGATTTTTGTTATTCCAGATGAATTTGCAGATTGCACTTTCTAATTCGTTGAAGAATTGAGTTGGAATTTTGATGGGGATTGCATTGAATCTGTAGATTGCTTTTGGCAATATAGCCATTTTTACAATGTTGATCTTGCCAATCCATGAGCATGGGAGATCTTTCCATCTTCTGAAATCTTCTATAATTTCTTTCTTCAGAGACTTGAAGTTTTTATTATACAGATCTTTGACTTCCTTTGTTAGAGTCACACCAAGATATTTTATATTATTTGGGACAATTGAGAAGGGTGTTGTTTCCCTAATTTCTTTTTCAGCCTGTTTATTCTTTGTGTAGAGAAAGGCCATTGATTTGTTTGAGTTAATTTTATATCCAGCTACTTCATGGAAGCTGTTTATCAGGTTTAGGTGTTCTCTGGTGGAATTTTTAGGATCACTTATATATACTATCATATCATCTGCACAAAGTGATATTTTGACTTCATCTTTTCCAATTTGTATCCCTTTGATCTCCTTTTGTTGTCGAATTGCTCTGGCTACGACTTCAAGTACAATGTTGAATAGGTATGGAGAAAGTGGACAGCCTTGTCTAGTCCCTGATTTTAGAGGGATTGCTTCAAGCTTCTCACAATTTACTTTGATGTTGGCTACTGGTTTGCTGTAGATTGCTTTTATCATGTTTAGGTATGGGCCTTGAATTCCTGATCTTTCCAAGACTTTTATCATGAATGGGTGTTGGATCTTGTCAAATATTTTTTCGGCATCTAACTAGATGATCATGTGGTTTTTGTCTGTGAGTTTTTTTATATACTGGATTACGTTGATGGATTTCCATATATTGAACCATCCCTGCCTCCCTGGGATGAAACCTACTTGGTCAGGATGGATGATTGTTTTGATGTGTTCTTGGATTCGGTTAGGAAGAACTTTATTGAGGATTTTTGCATCAATATTCATAAGGGATATTGGTCTGAAGTTTTCTATCTTTGTTGGGTCTTTTTGTGGTTTAGGTATCAGAGTAATTGTGGCCTCATTGAATGAGTTGGGTAGAGTACCTTCTGTTTCTATTTTGTGGAATAGTTTGTGAAGAACTGGGATTAGATCTTCTTTGTAGGTCTGATAGAACTCTGCACTAAACCCATCTGGTCCTGGGGTTTTTTTGGTTGGGAAACTATTAATGACTGCTTCTATTTCTTGGGGGATATAGGGCTGTTTAGATCATTAACCTGATCTTGATTCAACTTTGGTACCTGGTATTTGTCTAGAAACTTCTCCATTTCATCCAGGTTCTCCAGTTTTGTTGAGTATAGCCTTTTGTAGAAGGATTTGATGGTGTTTTGGATTTCTTCAGGATCTGTTGTTATGTCTCCTTTTTCATTTCTGATTTTGTTAATTAGGATGCTTTCCCTGTGCCCTCTAGTGAGTCTGGCTAAGGGTTTATCTATCTTGTTGATTTTCTCAAAGAACCAGCTCCTTGATTGGTTGATTCTTTGAATAGTTCTTCTTGTTTCCACTTAGTTGATTTCGCCCCTGAGTTTGATTATTTCCTGCCATATACTCATCTTGGGTGAATTTGCTTCCTTTTGTTCTAGTGCTTTTAGGTGTGTTGTCAAGCTGCTAATGTGTGCTCTCTCTAGTTTCTTTTTGGAGGCACTCAGAGCTATGAGTTTTCCTCTTAGAATTCATTTTCCAGTAAAATAATATACTATAGTTATTGCAAACATTGTTAAAACTGAGAAGAGTTCAGCATTTTATTTATTTCTTTATTTATTTGTTTATTTTAATTTATTTTATTTACATTCCAGGCTTTGCCCCTGTTCCGAGGTCCCCTCTAACTGTTTCTCATCTCATTCCTTCTAAACCTTGCTTCCAAGAGGGTGCTCCTCCTCCCCCCACTAGGAATCCCCCTTCCCTGGGGCCTCAAGTCTTGGGAGGACTAGGTGCATGTTCTACTGAGGCTAAACCAGTCAGTCCTTTGATATACATGTGCCAGGGGGCCTCAGACCAGCCAGCAGATGTATGCTGCCTGGATGGTGGTTCAGTCTCTGAGTCCCAGTTAATTGAGACTGCTGGTCTTCTTATGGGATTGCCTTCTCATTCAGCTTCTTCAATCCTTCCCCTAATCCAACAATAGGGAACCCCAACTTCAGTCTAAGGGTTGGGTATAACTATCCTTATCTGTCTGTCAGTTGCTGGTAGGGCGTCTTGAAGGACATCCATGCTGAGATAAGCTACTGTTTGTAAGCACATCAAAGCATCACTAGTAGTGTCAGACCTCAGTATATCCCCAGTACTGCCCCATGTGAGATGGATCCCAAGTTGAGCTGTCAGTAGTCACATAAGCAATGACCCCAGCTTCTGACCTTCAGGCTAAACTCCTCCTCAATTACCTAGCAACAGTGAAAACCATAAAGGGGGCTGTTAGGCCCCCACCCTGCTCTCTTACTCCTTTGATCCTTTACCTCTCACTTCTCTCACCCTCTTTCTCCCCTCTGTCTTCTCTTCTCTCTCCTTTCTCTTAGTCTTCTTCTCTGCTCTCTCTTTCTCTTTCTCTCTAGCCTTTCCTCTCCCCCCCCTTCTCTCTTTCCTCCTGCATTTCTATAATAAACCTCTTAGACCATAGAGAGTCTCTGCTCCATCTAGATCTGCTGCGCTACTGTCACCAGTGTTGGGAACTCCTTCCCTTATCCCTCTCTCCTGTAACCCAGGGGCTACAGGGTGTGGCTTCGGGGTCCCCAGTTGGGGGCTGCCCCTTCTCCACCCGCCTGCCACGTGGGTCAGAGGCTTAGATCTCTACCCAGGGCCATGT
The DNA here is from genome assembly GCF_978045245.1 of Mus caroli. NCBI lineage: Eukaryota > Metazoa > Chordata > Mammalia > Rodentia > Muridae > Mus > Mus caroli. The sequence continues at coordinate 78,336,424 of NW_028227265.1, read as the reverse complement.
GGAAAACACCTGGCAGTCTCCCAGCATCTGCTTGCCCAGAGCACAGGAACTCTGGCCGGATGTGGCATAGTTTTCATCTCCCACTTCTCCCCGGGCCTCCACCACACCTTCATTTTGTTCCCAACACTCCACTGGAGTCTTTGAGTTACCTCTTCCCAGTGTTGGACATTTTGGCTAAGGTCACCCCTTTCTAAATGGAATTAAAGCATGCTTATTTGGGCCTTCCTGTTTAACTTCTCATGGTCTGTGGGTTTTATCCTAAGTATTCTGTGCCTTTTATCTAATATCCACTTATCAGTGAGTACACATCATACATGTCCTTTGGGGTCTTGGTTACCTTACACAGGATATTTTTTAGTTTCATCTATTTGCATGGAAATTTATAATGTCCTCATTTTTAATAGCTGAAGGGTATTCCATTGTAAGAATGAACCACATTTTCTAGATTCCCTCTTTGGTTGAGAGACATCTGGATTATTTCCAGCTTCTGCCTACAATGAATAAGGCTGCCAAATAACCCACTTAAAAATGGGCTACAGAGCTAAAAAGAGAATTCAGAAGAGAAGAATCTAAAATGTCCGAGACACACTTAAACACATGTTCAAAGGCCTTAGTCATCAGAGAAATGCAAATCAAAATGACTCTGAGATTCCAAACTATACCAATCAGAATGTCTAAGATCAAAAATTCAAGTGACAGTATATGCTGGTAAAGATGTGGAGAAAGAGCGACACTCCTCCATTGCTGATGGGATTGCAAACTGGTTTAGACACTCTGGAACTCAATCTGGCATTTCCTCAGAAAATTGGAAATAGTGTTACCTGAAGACCCAGCTATACCAGTCCTGGACATATACTCAAAAGATGCCCCACTATATCACACGGATATGTTCTCCACTGTATTAAGTATTTTCTTAAGTTAAACTGCATAGTGAGAAAATGCTTAACATGTTTGCAAGTCTTAAAACCAGATTTATATTTAAAATAGGTTTACTGAATTTTACATTGCTGGCTTTTGTGTTGAATAATTTTGGCAGTTTTTGTTTGTTTGTTTGTTTGTTTGTATTTTAAGTTAGTGATAATTCTATCCAAGGTCTTTCGCATGCTAGCCTAACATGCAATCAATCAGAAATACTACTTTTGAGTCTTTATCTTTTATTTTCTTTCCTTTTCTTTCTTAAAAATCACAGTTAAGTCAGGCAGCGGTGGCACACGCCTTTAATCCCAGCACTTGGGAGGCAGAGGAAGGAGGATTTCTGAGTTCAAGGCCAGTCTGGTCTACAAAGTGAGTGCCAGGACAGCCATAGCAACACAGAGAAACCCTATCTCTAAAAACAAAAACAAAAAACAACAAAAAAATCAAAATTAGGTATCTGAGTGCAATTGTTAATCACATATTTCTTATTTTGACTTGTTTCTAACTTTGGAGAGAAAATCATATTAATCTCTGAAGACTTGATGAATGAAATATTAATAGTTGCGTCTATAATTCCTGTCTCAATCTAATATGTAAATTAAAATTAAGCTCTAAGTTACTATTTTTGTTTGTTCCTAATTTTACATTTTGTGAAATATGAAAAACATAACTGTTAAATTTTAATGGAATATATGAAATATTGATATGGTTGAGGAAAATATTTATGATCCTATAATTATACACCTTTATTAGTAGTACTTGGCAGTAACTGATATAACTACTCACTTGCTGAAAAACAATTTGTAATTTCTCTCTAAAATCACTCTCTAAAGCTACATTTTAAAGAGTTGGATTAAAATAACTGGAACAATACTACAAAATATTTTGTTAAAAATTATTATAACATCTCTCATTTCCCAATTACTTTAGTAAATGTTAATGTATTTTCCTTCATTTTATATAACCAATAATCACATTGAAAATAAATTAAATGTCCAATACACTAGAATATTCAACTCAGCTATTCAGTAACATGCTTAACACAGATTTCTAATAAAATCTAATACTCTAATAATATCAAATAAAATCACTTTTATGATATGAACCAAACCATCTAACAAAGGAGTGGCAAAACACACTAAATTGAAAGTCATGGTTACATTGTGTTAGGGAAATGCTTCTATAACTCCTTACGAATGTGGGTAAATAGCTGCATGAAAGTGGCTAATAGGTCTGTGAGGATGTTTTATAGGCTGCATGGTTTAACTGTTGAATTGACAGTTCAGTATTCACAAGACTAGCTCTGTTCTGTCATCAACTCACTGCATGGATTCCAAATTACATCTGGCAGGCAATAGGAAATTACTTTACCTACAGGGCTCATTCCAAAATTTAATTTAAGACGTTGTGTTTCTTCTTCTTTTTAATAGCATCTACTGAAAAATGACTGTTACTGAGAATCCAAACTGGAATTTATTTCATGGTCTATAACTTTATGAGAAACGGGTGATAATAGACTGGCTGATATTATGGGTATATTCATAAAGTAGCTAGGAGAATGCAGGCAGCATAAATCTTAACACTAATAATTATGTTTTTCTAGAAGTATGTTTGAGGTATGAAAAAGACACATACATTTGTGAGGGCTGTTGCTGATTAGGTTACAAGAAAACAACTTATATATGTTAAGGTCAGGCTTCAGAATTTAATTACCTGGATTTGGAACAGTAGTTTTAACTCTAGCTGTAGACTATCTTAGACGAGGTATGGATAACTTGAAATCTGTGTTGTGCTTACAAGCTCATCCTTACTTCACTGGAGTCACTTTCTTTTGAAAAAACGAGCTTTCAAAGAGTGACTAGTACCAACGCTATTTTGTATCTACACAAAGTAACACAGCCAGAGCTTAAGGAGCAGGCCCAGCATTTCTGGCGGCCTAGTTCTGAAGCCAAGTTGGATTGTAAAGTCTCTCCCAAACACCCTGGGTATACATTCTTTCAGCTATCAGTTGAAAAGATATTTCCAAGAAAAAGCAGTGTGATTTGGAAATGTCACAAATTCTATAAGAAAATGAAAAAAAGAAAAAAAAGAACCTTCATGCAAATATGATCTGCTCTGAACTAAACAAATATTTTAATACCTAAAGGGATTGCAAAATAAAACTTGCATTCTTGTTAACTAAATAGAAAGCAGTAATTTAAAGGAATATGGGCAACAAACTATATAATACTAAATGGTCAGCCTCATCCTTTCACTCATACATTCAGCTATAAGTAGAGTTAATTAATGTCTCTTTTAGCTTCTTTGTTATTTCTTAAAATTCACAATATATCCCCATTTATAAATATATACATATGTACATAATTAGTGTATGCTTTCTTTAAAATTAAGTGGTTTCTTCTTCATTTATTTGTTATTTCCTTGTTTATTATTTTTAATTTTTATAACAAATTTTAAATCATAAACTAGACCATGTTTCATTCTCCTTCAGAGTTGTAAATTTTAAGCAAAAAAAAAATATGTTTTGGAATTCTTTCATCAATGCTTTCAAACTTTACTCATATAAAGTTTAATATTATTTCTCTCCTCTTTTTCTTTGGCTTTGATACATACATATCAAATAAACACAATGTTGCTTACCTGTCATAGCCATCAATTAATTCATATATATGCATAACATGGTTGTAGACTTGCATAAATAGAGCCCATAAAAAAAAAAAAAAAAAAAAAAAAACCAAAGAAAACTATGGAAAAAACTCCAGGAGTAAAGGAAACCTTAATATTTAGGCAAAACCAAGAGAAGTTCACCTAAAACTATGTATAATAAATGGATAATAAATGTATTTTATAAATATAAAACTGTAAAATAAATGATGACTTCATAAGGTCATCAATTTATACATGTTTCATCCTATTTAGGACATATATCTTGGAGTTCTCATTCATATATCTATAATCAATGTTGAATACACATAAGAAATTACAATACATACTGCTTAGATTATTATAGAAATTATAATACCCCTTTAAGATTACTATGAGTATAATAAGATTATTATGAATGTTATAATGGGATTGTGAATATATTTAAAAAGAGATGTACATACATATTGTGGTTACTCTACTTTCTTTGTAATTATATTCTCTTTCATTTCTACCATTTTGATAGACATATTGTATGATAAATTTTAATGTTTTTTCTTGGAATTAGAGGAATAAAATATCCCTTTACATACACAGAAGTTTATTAGTAGCAATTCGCTGTGATTTTCATCACCAAAAATTCATAACACCAGTATAATCAGAGGAAAAATATTTGAAACTTCAGTAGTTTGAAAATTGTTTCATCTAAAGTCTTCAAACTTTAAAGGCATCAGAGAACTGGAAGTTTGGAGTAACATAAATGGCTATGTGCTGCAGTGAGCAAAAACAAAACCAGCTGGACCACCAGATTTAATCGGTAATCTATGTTAGAAAAGAGAGACAAGTCACTCTGAACAAAGTACAGATTTTTATAAATATTGATATATATTGTAACCCAAAGACCATATTAATTTGGGATACTAACAAGATAGTAATCTGAATCCAGCATGCAGATGAGTTAAGTACACTAACTTTGTGATATTTTCTCACTCTGAAATTATTATGAATTAAAAAAAATATTTTATTTTTGTGGAAAAACCATAGCCCAAGATCTCATGAGTCTTAGGTTTCATGAGATGCCTCTGCTCTGAAATTTTAACAAATAACTTTCAAAGTTAAGGTGAGAACTATATTTCTTAGTATACAGTTAGAAAGCAGAAATTTTCATATGGGTATATATGCTTACAAGTTTGAAAGAAATATATTTCCCAAAATCTACTCTAAGAGGTCACTGAGCGCTTACTGATGTCCTTTGTAGGGGACTGGAGGGGATTACAAGGAGCAGGAATTGCTAACCTGCCTCACTGCACTGATGCCCCATGATTGACTTGCTGTGACAAACAGCAAATGAGATTTTTTTTCTAAGGAACACAATGACACACTGACTAGTTTTGCAGCCCCAAGCATATGGTAGGTAACAGGAGCCAAAATCACTCTTTTTTTTTTCCTTGAGAAAAGAAGCATCACTTTTATTTTATCAACACAACAGATTAATTTTAGAGGAGCTGATGTCCAGGAATATACTCCTCTTCAGACATCTCTAATGTTGAAGAACTCATGTATCGTCTGGAACATTTGTGGCGTGATACAGCTTCAGCGCTCCTAGAGCACACAGAACTCACCATCTAATCTATCAGTTTGCTTTTTAAACTTGAAGCTGGATATTTCTATTTCCTGCTCCTTCTTCACACACTCTGCTCCTGTAGCTATGTTTCTCATCTGCTTGTTCGTGCAAAGACCTATGACTCTATGAACTACGAACTCTGTTCAAAACAGATTTCAAAAAGAAGCTCTATATATTCAAAGTAGTCAGTACACATGGGTACATTGTTGTAAGTACAACTTTGCAGCCTTTTACTTAGATTTAATGTGTGAGAAAGGCAAATACACTACATACATGTACTTGCTCTGTGGAAGTTGTACAAGACTGTGTTCAGGCAATTAAATCATAGGGATATGTGCATTGGAAAAATACAAATTTTTAATCTCTAAAGAGTAAGTAATTAGATCTTAAGCTAAACTAAGGTCCACCCTTAAATTCTGTCAGATGTTCTAGTTCTTATTCTGCCGGTCAAATAAAAGCATTCTATATGTTTTTCGATGTCTATCCTATGTGTCAAATATTGTATTTGAAAAATAATATTTTATTAATTCTAGTAGAACTGCATGCAATATAATATGAGCATGTTTGCTCCTAGCTTATCCAATATTCATCCTTTCCATCCTTGCTGTTCTAACCACCCTGTTCAGGTTCTCTTTTCTTCCTTCCCTATCAAGTATCCATTGTAATATCCAAGTACTTTTGTTAGTGTAGTGTGCCTGGACTATGCCCACCTGCCAGACATTACATCATTAAAAAACAAAATACCACTCTCCCTTCTATTAGTTATCAAACGTCAAATGCTCCCCAGTAGGGATGGAAGACTTTCACCCTTCCATGCTGAGATTTCATCTAGCCTAGCTTGGACTTGAAGAAATGTTGTGTTTGCTATCACAATACATGTGCATTCCTGTGGGCAACTTATCTTTTGTGGGTTAAAAACTGTTTGCTTGAAGTTATCCAGCTACTCTGACTCTTACAATCTTCCTGCTCTCCCTTCCAGAAAAAAAAAAAGAAAGAAAGAAAGAAAAGAAAAGAAAAATAAAAAGAAAACGAGAAAGAAGAAGAAAAAGAAAAAGGAAAAGAAAAAAGAAAAAAAGAAAAAAGAAAAAAAAAAGAAAAAATCCCTCACATTCCAGGGAAGGTTATGCTTCTTAGAGTATGATATAAGATCAATTGTTCCTGTATTGTGATACAGTTAAATTTATAATATTTAAAAATTTACTGAAAATATTCTCTTCAATAAAAAGAATTCTTTTTTAGACTTGGTATTTCATGTTAGCTGCCTATAATATTCACTGAAGATAATGATTTGTATTGAAACGGATGAGAGAGTATAAAACTGAGAATTTGAAAATTACAACACAAAAATTATGCAATAGAAATTTTTAAAAGAAATATTTGTTTATCTTAATGATTGATGTTTAAACATTTGGAAAGGACCAGTGTATTGTCAGAGCAGTACCTTACTTCTTTGATTCTCAATTTTTCTTTTTTTTTAAATAGAAAATATATTTTTTATACATTATATTATGATTATGTTTCCCCTTGAACATGAATCCATACTTTTTCTGTCTTTTATTAGAAATCCAATGGACATCTAAAGAATAATAAGATAAAACAAAAACAATCTAACCAGAATAGGATAATACAAACAAACAATAAAAAGAGCCAAAGAAAAGCACATGAAAAAACAATTGATACTGCATCATCCAGATCTGCACACAAATGAGTTACATAAAAAGCACAAAGCCTGAAGCCATAATATAAACCACAATACCACTAAACAGAAATGCCCTGGAAAAGCATTATGAAGCAAAGAACATCCAAGGACTTCACTGTGTTTGATTCATCTTGGCCATTGACTGCTGGGCATGAGACCTTGCCTTTAGAATGGTTTGTATCCCCAGAAGGACTATCTTAGAAAGAACTAATTTTTCATACACAGGAATTATCAATTAGAGATAGCATCTAGATTAGACATGTGTTCTTGTGTCCACTCCTCTCAGCATTCTGACCACCTCTTGCATAGACTGTGCATGCTATATGCATGTTGAAACAGTCTTTGTGATTTCTTGTGTGGGTTTGTCCTACCCTGATTAGAGGGCCTTCTTTCATAGTGTACCCATGCTCTCTGGTTCTTATAGTCTTTTATCTTCCTCTTTGGTAAGTTTCCCTGTACTCAACAGGGGATATTCTTGTTGACACCATATTTATTGCTAAGTGTGCCAAGGTCTTTCATTCTCTGTCTCTTGTCTAGCTGTAGGTTTCTGTATTTGTTCTGTCTATGAGAAAGTCTCTCTGATGATGGCTGAGCAAGGTATTGACCTACAAGTCTAACAGAATGTCATTTGGACCCATTTGAGCAGAACAGTAGAATTTGGTTTTCCTCTATGTCCCATGGCCTACTGGCTCCAGAGTCTAGGCTCATATGGTTTCCATCTCATGGCTTTAAACCAAATCAGATATTAGTTTTTATTCTCCCATGAGCTTTGTGCCCCTATTACACTAGTGCATCATAGAAGCTTTTACATATAGTTTTATGTAGAAGGAAGAGTTTGTACGTCATATATGTTTACCTGTCTTCTTTGGAAACACACAGAAAGTCTTCAAGTACCATGAGCACATAGGGGTAAAAGCTCTGTTTAGGCACTAACTTGTCTCTGTGTTCAATAATTTGTGTAGGTGTAGTCTTCAGCAACAAGACCTTACCATTGGTATTTGAAGAACAACTAATAGCCATGATAATAACCCAAGTTATTTGGAGTTCCTATGGGGCCCATGTAGCCAAGCACTCTCTGTGGCTGTCCTTGGATTCTTGATCCTCCTTGTCTTAACTTTTCCAGTTGTAGGTTGATAAGCATGAACCACTCTGCCCATTGTCCCAATTCCTGTTATTTCTGGCTTACACTGCACCCAATAGGTTAATGGACATATAGAATTTCAATGTGAAAATCCCAATTCCAAATAGATAGCAGTGTGGAATACGCCTTAAGAAGTTTATAAGGACATGGAGATGGAGCTCTCCTCACAAAAGGTTTAATGATTCAATAATTAAAATTCCAAAGGAGGGCTAATGAGTAGGTGGGGCTGGCAAAGATGTTTTTGAGAAATCTTGGGATATACAAACAATCATTTTGACTATCTGGGAGGATGTGGACCTAGTACTTTTTCCTGAATCTTCATGACTCTTGAATTTGGGCTTCTGGGCCACCAGCACTGTAAAAATATACATTTATGTTATAAAGCAGCTCGTCTAAAGCATTTTGTTTTCTTTCCTAAACTACAATAGTGGCTTATGACAGCTAGCATTGCATGATTTTCAAAGACTATATAATGTTTACAAATAAAATTTATAGTATATACACATCAATACAAAAGTACTCTGTACATTTTCCAGTCTTCCAACTGATACAGGCATCATCTAAGGTTTGGTGTATAACAGAGACATCTCAAAGACAACTGAAGTATAAGTAAGTAATAAATAGATAAAAAAGGAAAAAAAATCTAGATTTTTTTAAAAAAGCATCTTTTAAAATATATAAATAATTCCCCTCAAATGATTTTGAGTTAGGAAGCACAAGTTGGTCTTTGCACAAGTTCAATTAAGGAATTAAAATTTGTACATGCCAAATCAGTGAAATCTAAATAGGAAAACTTAAAATAAATCTTCCATTAATCTGCATTAAGTCCCACTTACACTGTGGATAAATTGGGACCAGCCTTTATTCAGAAATTTCTTCAATTGATATGTATGACTGTTTATCTTAATAAGAGAAGAAAATATTGGAATTAGATTTACTACATGATATACTAACCTAATAGAAATACCAGACCCACATTTTTGAAATTTTGGCACCTTATGCTTAGTGAAATATTTCGTCAAATCAAATAATTTAAAGTGGTATACAAGCTTAATAGTATTGGAAATGGAAGTCCCCATGGCTTGTTTTAAATTGGAATTAGAGATGTGCCAATGTATCTCAACTCTTATGCACAAAGTACACAGTAGTACTTCACACCCCTTTGAGCTCATATCAATCATTGGAAAATAACATTTTTCCTCAGAATGAGCTGTCACTATCAATTTTAATAGTGGCTGTAGAATTACTGAATTCCATCCAACTTTCCAGCAAGCCATTTGGTTCACTATATTTCAAACCAAATGGTTTCTAAAACTGTTTTGTTGTTGTTGTTGCTGCTGTTGTTGTTTTTAACAGTTTAACAACAAATACAATAATACCTTTATAAAGATGTCAGTACATAATAGTTTTTAGTCAAATTTATACCTGCATTTCTTATGATATTTTCCTGTTTTATAAGAATTTCAGATTAACTTTTTATAAACAGTCAGAGTCCCTTTCTCTGTGTCTCAAATCTACCTGATCCATCAGTAACTTAGGGCTTAGATCCACATGTGACCACCCAGCCATAAATAAACCTTTGTAATGCACTGTTTCTGGTCCCATTATAAAACTGTAAAACAGTAGATACCCTTCAGTAAAGATAGTGCCCAGAGTAAAATAATATTTATGAGATACATACATCTGAATAGAAAGTCATTTTTCTTGACACCACAATTTCAGTCTAACTCACACATGTCCTAAGATTTAACATTATTTAAACCCTTAGATAAATATGTGAAACACAGTTTGAGACTTTGGATTAATAATATAATATCAGGTGCAGGTTTTTTTGTCTATAGGAAATCATATATTACCTTTTTCTAATCAATACATTGAAGGATTTGCTCCAAAATTTATATATAAAATTTAACAGTTCAGAAGATACACCATTTATTTCTATCATCTACATTAATTTCACTTTGTACACATTACATTTTGATTGAATCATATTATAATTATATATATAATTATAATTATAATATAAATTATTGTGAATCTCCTTACATGATATGCTTGTTATTACTGTACAGTGGAATAAAGAAAACTAACAAGAGATTTTTCTATTTGGAATAAAATATGTAGATTTTAATATCTGCAAAAATATTTCTCATGGAGAAAGAATAAAGGGTATATTAGAATATTCAATTGTGAATCTCCACCTAATTACAGCTTTGAACACAATTTAACTTAATTTTTACTAATAGAATGAGGTTCAAACATTGAGCTGACTGTAGTGTTAGTAAGTTACTAGAGTGCTACTAATTATCATGCAGAAAAGTTGGGTTGCAGTTTCTGGAACTTTCCTAATTCATAAAATGTAGAAAATTATCTAGATGCAATGTAGAAAATTAAATGCAGAATATTAAGAGGACCTTTATCTCTGGCTCTGCAACCACTCCCACAACACCTATAGTGTTCTGAAATCCAGGTGTGCTGAAACACCCAGGATCACAGGTGAGGCTACAATATCTTCCCCAACACAGGCAGTAAGTGGGACCCCCAGAAACCAGGGATGCAGGAACCCCTGCCCAGCCAGAGTCATAGGGCCTTTCTGGTTTGAACCTCTGACTGGAGCAAACACAGGGTACTGGTTCTGTACCCATTCCTACAAAACACAGAGGGAGCTGGACTCCCAGGTGCTCTGAAACTTCCAGGATCAAAGGATCACAGGTGCTTTGACATGCCCAGGACCACAGGATCACAGGATCACATAAGGAGCCCCACCCCAAGAAGACTGAACATACCCAAGATCACTGGAGCTCTGACACACTGAAGATCACAGTTGAGGTCACATCTTTCCCAACACCTGGCTTATTGAGATTCCCACAGGAACCAGAGAAACAAACCCTTACTCAGCCAGAGGCACAGGTTCCTTCCAGCTTTCTTCGGTGCCCTGAACAGTTTCCACCCAGTCCTACAACACCCAGAGCAAGCTTGATTTCCAGGAGCTCTGACACACCCAGGTTCACAGGATCCCAGAATCCTAGATTCACAGGATCACTGAGACAGCTAAACTCCTAAGACTTCTGACACAACCAGGATCATAGGAGGGGCAGGCTCCAGTCATAGCCAGCAAGGGCAGGTTGCACTACAGATAATCAGATGGTGAGAGGCATGCACAACAATATAAGCAACAGAAACCCCAGGGATACTTGGCATCATCAGAACACAATTCTCTAACCACAGCAAGTCCTGGATACCCCCATCACACTGGAAAATCAAGATTCAGATTAAAATCACATCTCATGATGATAATACAGGAATTGAAGAGGACAATAAATAACTTCCATAAAGAAATACAAGCGAACACAGGTAAACAGGTAGAAGCCTTTAAAGAGGAATCAAAAAAAAAAAAAAATTAAAGAATTACAGGAAAACACAACCAAACAGGTGAAGGAATTGAACAAAACTATGCAGGAACTAAAAATGGAAATAGAAACAATAATATGGTACCAAAGGAAAACAACCCTGTAAATAGAAAACCCAGGAAAGAGATAAGGAGTTATAGATGCAAGCATCATCAACAAAATAAAAGAGGTAGAAGAAAGATTCTCAGGTGTGAAAGATATCAAAGAAAACAATGACACATCAGTCAAAGAACATCCAAAAGGCAAAAGCTCCTATCCTAAAACATCCAGGAAATCCAAGACACAATGAGAAAAACAAACAAAGATTCCCAAATTGAAGGACCAGTAAATATATTCAACAAAATTATAGAAGAAAACTTCCCTAACCTAAAGAAAGAGATGCACATAAACACTGAAAAAGCCTACAGAACTTCAAATAGATCGGACCAGAAAACAAATTCTTCTGTCATATAATAATCAAATCACCAAATGTACAAAACAATGAAAGTGTGTTAAAACCAGTAACATATGAAGGCAGACAAGTCAGAATTACACCAGACATCTCACCAGAGATGGTAAAAACCAGATGATTCTGGGCAGATGTCTTACAAAACCTAAGAGAACAAAATGTCAACCCAGGCTACTATTCCCAGCAAAACTCTCAGTTAACATAGATGAGAAAACCTTGATATTCCATGACAAAAACAAATTTACACAGTATCTTTCCAAATTCAGCCCTACAAATAATTTGATGGAAAATGCCAACACAAGGAAGGAAACTACACCCTAGAAAAAGCAAGAAAGTAACCTTCTTTCAACAAACCCAAAAGAGAATAGTCATACAAATATAACTACACCTCTAACAAGAAAACTAACAGGAAGAAACAATCACTTTTCTTTAATATCTTCTAATATCAGTGGATTTATTTCCTCCAATAAAAAGACATCAACAAACAGACTGGATACATAAACAGGACACAGCATTTTGCTGCCTACAGGAAATGCACCTCAGTGACAAAGATAGACACTACCTCATAGTAAAAGGCTGGAAAACAAATGATCCCAAGAAACAAGTTGGAGTAGCCATTATAATATTGAATAAAATCAACTTTCAAACAAAAGTTATCAAAAAGATAAGGAAGGACACTTCATACTCATCAAAAAAAATTTTACCAAAATGTAATCTCAGTTCTGAACATCTATGCTCCAAATGGTACCAACATTCATAAAAAAAAATTTACTAAAGCACAAAGCAAACACACAACCTCATAGAACAATAGTGGGAGACTTTAACACCATACTTTCATCAATGGACAGATGATGGAAAAAGAAACTAAAGAGAGATGCAGTGAAACTAACAGAAATTACTAACAAAATTGATTTAAAAGATATCTCTACCACATTTCATCCTAAAACTAAAAAAATATACCTTCTTAGCACCTCATGGAACCTTCTCCAAAATAGACCATATAATTGTTCACAAAACAGGCATCAACAGATACAAGAAGGCTGAAATAATCACATACATCCTATCAGATCACAACAGACACAGGCTGGTGGTCTTCAATAACAACAAAAACAACAGAAAACCCACATACACATGGAAGTTGAAAAATGGTAACAAGGAAAAATGGCCAAGGAAAAAATAAAGAAAAAACTTTAAAGACTTTTTAGAATTTAATGAAAATGAAAATAAATTTTTCCCAAACTTATGAGACACAATGAAAGTAGAGCAAAGAGGAAAATTCATAGCTCTGAGTTCTTCCAAATAGAAACTAGACAGAACATGTCATTAGCAGCTTGACAACACACCTGAAACTCTAGAAGAAAAAGAAGCAAATACACCCAAGAGGAGTAGACAGCAGAATATAATCAAACTTAGGGCTTAAATCAACTAAGTAGAAACAAAAAGAACTATAAAAAGAGATCAAGTAAATACAAATTGGAAAAGACGTCAAAATATCACTTTTTGCAGATGACATGATAGTATATATAAGTGACCCTAAAAATTCCACCAGAGAACTCCTAAGCCTGATAAAGAGCTTCAATGAAGTAGCTGGATATAAAATTAATTCAAACAAGTCAATGGCCTTTCTGTACACAAAGGATAAACAGGCTGAAAAAGAAATTAGGGAACCAACTCCCTTTACAATAGTCACAAATAATATAAAATGCCTTGGTGTGACTCTAACTAAGGAAGTGAAAGATCTGTATGATAAGAACTTCAAGTCTCAAAAAAAAAAAAAATTAAAGATGACCTCAGAAGATGGAAAGATCTCCCATGCTCATGGATTGGCAGGAACAACATTGTAAAAATGGCTATCTTGCCAAAAGCAATCTACAGATTCAATGCAATCCCCATCAAAATTCCAACTCAATTCTTCAACGAATTAGAAAGAGGAATTTTCAAATTCATCTGGAATAACAAAAAAACCTAGGATAGCAAAAACTCTTCTCAAGGATAAAAGAACCTCTGGTGGAATCACCATGCCTGACCTAAAGCTGTACTACAGTGCAATTGTGATAAAAACTGCATGGTACTGGTATAGCTATAGAGAAGTAGACAAATGGAATAGAATTGAAGACCCAGAAATGAACCCACACACCTATGGTCACTTGAACTTTGCCAAGGGAGCAAAAATCATTCGGTGGAAAAAAGACAGCATCTTCAACAAATGGTGCTGGCACAACTGGAAGTTATCATGTAGAAGAATGCGAATTGATCCATTCCTATCTCCTTGTACTAAGGTCAGAACTAAGTGGATCAAGGAACTCCACATAAAACCAGAGACACTGAAACTTATAGAGGAGAAAGTAGGGAAAAGCCTTGAAGATATGGGTACAGGGGGGAAATTCCTAAATAAAACAGCAATGGCTTGTGCTGTAAAATCGAGAATCAACAAATGGGACCTCATAAAATTGCAAAGCTTCTGCAAGGCAAAACAAACTCTCAATAAGGCAAAAAGGCCAACAACAGATTGGGAAAGGATCTTTACCTATTCTAAATCAGATAGGGGAATAATATCCAATATATATAAAGAACTCAAGAAGGTGGACTCCAGAAAATGAAATAACCCCATTAAAAATGGGGCTCAGAGATAAACAAAGAATTCTCACCTAAGGAATACTGAATGGCTGAGATGCACCTGAAAAAATGTTCAACATGCTTAATCATCAGGGAAATGCAAATCAAAACAACCCTGAGATTCCACCTCAAACCAGTCAGAATGGCTAAGATCAAAAATTCAGGTGACAGCTGATGCTGGTGAGGATGTGGAGAAACAGGACCACTCCTCCATTTTTGGTGGGACTGCAAGCTTGTACAACCACTCTGGAAATCAGTCTAGCGGCTCTTCAGAATATTGAATATAGTACTACTGGAGGATCCCGCAACACCACTTCTGGGCATATATCCAGAAGATGTTCCAAACAGTAAGTAGGACACATGATCCACTATGTTCATAGCAGCATTATTTATAATAGCCAGAAGCTGGAAAGAATCCAGATGCCCCTCAACAGAGGAACGGATACAGAAAATGTTGTCCATTTATAAAATGGAGTACTACTCAGCTATTAAAACGAATGATTTTATGAAATTCCTAGGTAAATGGTTGGACTTGGAGGGCATCATCCTGAGTGAGGTAACCCAATCACAAAAGAACTCACACAATATGTACTCACTGATAAGTGGATATTAGCCAAGAAACTTAGAATACCCAAGATATAAGATACAATTTGCTAAACACATGAAACTCAAGAAGAACAACGACCAAAGTGTGGATACTGTGCCCTTTAGACTTCGGAACAAAACACCCATGGAAGGAGTTAGAACTATAAGAACTAACTCCAGAGATTAACAGATGGCTAAAGGCAAACGTAAGAATCTTACGACCACTCACCATCATCAGAACTCAGCACTCCCACACCACCTAGACCTGGGCACCCTAAAACACCGGGAAAGCTAGACCTGGATTTAAAAGCATATCTCATGATGATGGTAGAGGACATGAAGAAGGACTTTAATAAGTCACTTAAAGAAATACAAGAGAACACTGCTAAACAGGTAGAAGAACATAAAGAGGAAGCATAAAAATCCCTTAAAGAATTGAAGGAAACCAATATCAAACAGGTGATGGAATTAAATAAAACCATCCAAGATCTAAAAAGGGAAGTAGACAAAATAAAGAAAACCCAAAATGATGCAACGCTGGAGATAGAAACCCTAGGAAAGAAATCTGGAACCATAGATATGAGCATCAGCAACAGAATACAAGAGATGGAAGAGAGAATCTCAGGTGCAGAAGATTCCATAGAGATCTTCGGCACAACAATCAAAGAAAATACAAAACGCAAAAGGATCCTAACTCAAAACATCCAGGAAATACAGGACACAATGAGAAGACCAAACCTATGGATAATAGGAGTTGATGAGAATGAAGATTTTTAACTTAAAGGACCAGCAAATATCTTCAACAAAATTATAGAAGAAAGCTTCCCAAACCTAAAGAAATGGATGCACATGAACATACAGAAGCCTACAGAACTTCAAATAGACTGGACCAGAAAAGAAATTCCTCCCGACACATAATAATCAGAACAACAAATGCACTAAATAAAGATAGAATATTAAAAGCAGTAAGGGAAAAAGGTCAAGTAACATATAAAGGCAAGCCTATCAGAATTACACCAGACTTTTCACCAGAGACTTTGAAAGCCAGAAGAGCCTGGACAGATGTTATTCAGACACTAAGAGAACACAAATGCCATCCCATGCTACCATACCCGGCCAAACTCTCAATTACCATAGATGGAGAAACCAAAGTATTCCATGACAAAACCAAATTCACACATTATCTTTCCACGAATCCAGCCCTTCAAAGGATAATAAAAGAAAAAAACCAATACAAGGATGGAAACCATGCCCTAGAAAAAGCAAGAAAGTAATCCTTCAACAAACCAAAAAGAAGACAGCCACAAGAACAGAATGCCAACTCTAACAACAAAAATAAAAGGAAGCAACAATTACTTTTCCATAATATCTCTTAATATCAAAGGACTCAATTCCCCAATAAAAAGACATAGACTAACAGACTGGCTACACAAACAGGACTCAACATTCTGCTGCTTACAACAAACCAATCTCAGGGAAAAAGAGAGAGACTACCTCAGAGTGAAAGGCTGGAAAACAATTTTCCAAGCAAATGATATGAAGAAACAACCTGGAGTAGCCATTCTAATTTCTAATAAGATTAACGTCCAACCCAAAGTTATCAAAAAAGACAAGGAGGGGCATTTCATACTCATCAAAGTTAAAATCTTCCAAAAGGAATTCTCAATTCTGAATATCTATGCTTCAAATGCAAGGGCAGCAACATTCATTAAAGAAACTTTAGTAAAGCTCTAAGCACACATTGTACCTCACACAGTAATAGTGGGAGACTTCAACACACCACTTTCATCAATGGACAGATCATGGAAACACAAACTAAACAGGGACACAGTGAAACTAACAAATATTATGAAACAAATGGACTTAATAGATATCTACAGAACATTTTATCCTAAAACAAAAGGATATGCCTTCTTCTCAGCACCTCACAATACCTTCTCCAAAATGACCATAAAATTTGTTACAAAACAGGCCTCAACAGATACAAAAGTATTGAAATTGTCTCATGCATCCTATCAGACCACCATGGAGTAAGGCTGATCTTCAATAACAACATAAATAATGGAAAGCCAACATTCACGTGGAAACTGAACAACATTCTTCTCAATGATACCTTGGTCAAGGAAGGAATAAAGAAAAAAATTAAAGACTTTTTAGAGTTTAATGAAAATGAAGCCACAACATACCCAAACTTATGGGACACAGTGAAAGCATTCCTAAGAGGAAAACTCATAGCTTGAGTGCCTCCAAAAAGAAACTAGAGAGAGCACAAAATAGCAGCTTGACAACACATCTAAAAGCTCTAGAACAAAAGGAAGCAAATTGTCCAAGAGGCAGGAAATAATCAAACTCAGGAGTGAAATCAACCAAGTGGAAACAAGAAGAACTATTCAAAGAATCAACCAAACAAGGAGCTGGTTCTTTGAGAAAATCAACAGGATAGATAAACCCTTAACCAGACTCACTAGAGGGCACAGAGACAGCATCCTAATTAACAAAATCAGAAATGAAAAGGGAGACATAACAAGAGATCCTTAAGAAATCCAAAACACCATCAGATCCTTCTACAAAAGGCTATACTCAACAAAACTGAAAAACCTGGATGAAATGGACGAATTTCTAGACAGATACCTGGTACCAAAGTTAAATCAGGATCAAATTAACAATCTAAACAGTCCCATAACCCCTAAAGAAATAGAAGTAGTCATTAATAGTGTCCCAACCATAAAAAAGCCCAGGACCAGTTGGGTTTAGTGTAGAGTTCTATCAGACCTTCAAAGAAGATCTAATTCCACTTCTGCACAAAGTATTCCACAAAATAGAAGTAGAAGGAACTCTACCCAACTCATTCTATGAAGCCACAATGATTTTGATACCTAAACCATAGAAAGATCCAACAAAATAGAGATCTTCAGACCAATTTCCCTTATAAATATTGATGCAAAAATACTCAATAAAATTCTCGCTAACCAAATCCAAGAACACATTAAAACAATCATCCATCCTGACCAAGTAGGTATTATTCCAGGGATGCAGGGATGGTTTAATATATGAAAAAACCATCAACATAATCCATTATATAAACAAACTCAAAGACAAAAAACACATGATCATCTTAGATGCAGAGAAACCATTTGACAAAATCCAACACCTATTTATGATAGAAGTCTTAGAAAGATCAGGAATTCAAGGCCCATACCTAAACATGATAAAAGCAATCTACAGCAAACCAGTAGCCAACATCAAAGTAAATGGTGAGAAGCTGGAAGCAATCCCATTAAAATCAATGACTAGACAAGGCTGTCCACTTTCTCCCTACCTATTCAACATTGTACTTGAAGTCCTAGCCAGAGCAATTCGACAACAAATGGGAGATCAAGGGGATACAAATTGGAAAGGAAGAAGTCAAAATATCACTTTTTGCAGATGATATGATAGTATATTCCACCAGAGAACTCCTAAACCTGATAAACAGATTCAGTGAAGTAGCTGGATATGCCTCAGTAGAGGGGAACACCAGGGCAAAGAAGTGGGAGTGGGTGGGTAGGGGAGTGGGTGGAGGAGCGTGTGGGGGAGTTTTGGGATAGCATTGAAAATGTAAATAAAATAAATACCCAATAAAAATATGGAAAAAATATGAAAATAATTCATCAGGAGGAAAATCTTCCAATTAAAATTTCGGGATTAAAAAAAAAATTACCTCAAGCAAGTCAATGGCATTTCTCTACACAGAGAATAAACAGGCTGAGAAAGAAATTAGGGAAACAACATTCTTGTCAATAGTCACAAATAATATAAAATACCTTGGCGTGACTCTAACAAAGGAAGTGAAAGATCTGTATGACAAGAACTTCAAGTCTCTGAAGAAAGAAATTAAAGAAGACCTCAGACTATGGAAAGATCTCCCATGCTCATGGAGTGGCAGGATCAAAATTGTAAAAATGGCTACCTTGCCAAAAGCAATCTACAGATTCATTGCAATTCCCATCAAAATTCCAACTCAATTGTTCAATGAATTAGAAAGGGGAATCTGTAAATTCATCTGGAATAACAAAAAAGCTAGGATAGGAAAAACTCTTCTCAAGGATTAAAAAAAAAAACCTCTGGTGGAATCACCATGCCTGACCTAAAGCTCTACTACAGAGCAATTGTGATAAAAACTGCATGGTACTGGTATAGCTAAAGAGAAGTAGACCAATGTAATAGAATTGAAGACCTAGAAATGAACCCACACACTTATGGTCACTTGATCTTCGACAAGGGAGCTAAAACCATCCAGTGGAAAAAAGACAGCATTTACAACAAATGGTGCTGGTACAACTCGTGGTTATCATGTAGAAGAATGCCAATTGATCCATTCCTATCTCCTTGTACTAAGGTCAAATCTAAGTGGATCAAGGAACTCCACATAAAACCAGAGACACTGAAACTTATAGAGGAGAAAGTGGGGAAAATCCTCGAAGATATTGGCACACGGGAAAAATTCCTGAGTAGAACAACAATGGCTTGTGCTGTAAGATTGAGAATTGAAAAATGGGATCTCATGAAATTGCAAAGCTTCTGTAAGGCAAAAGACACCAACAACAAGACAAAAAGTCCACCAACAGATTGAAAAAGGATCTTTACCTATCCTAAATCAGATGGGAGACTAATATCCAATACATATAAAGAACTCAAGAAGGTGGACTCCAGAAAATCAAATAACCCCATTAAAAATGGGGCTCAGAGCTAAACAAAGAATTCTCACCTGAGGAATACCTAATGGCTGAGAAGCAACTGAAAAATGTTCAGCATCCTTAATCATCAGGGAAATGCAAATCAAAACAACCCTGAGATTCCATCTCACACTAGTCAGAATGGTTAAGATAAAAAATTCCGTTGACACAGATGGTGGCGAGAATGTGGAGAAATAGGAACCCTCCTCCATTGTTTGTGGCATTACAAGCTTGTACAGCAACTCTGGAAATCAGTCTGGTGGTTCCTCAGAAAATTGGACATAGTACTACCAGAGGATCCCGCAATACCTCTCCTGGGCATATATCCAGAAGATGTCTCAAGCGGTAAGAAGGACACATGCTCTACTATGTTCATAGCAGTCCTATTTATAATAGCCAGAATCTGGAAAGAACCCATATGCCCCTCATCAGAGGAATGGATACAGAAAATGTGGCACATTTACACAATGGAGTACTACTCAGCTATTAAAAAGAATGAATTTATGAAATTCCTAGGCAAATGGTTGGACCTGGAGGGCATCATCCTGAGTGAGTTAACCTAATCACATAAGAACTCAAATGATATGTACTCACTGATAAGTGGATATTAGCCCAGAAACTTAGAATACGCAAGATATAAGATAAAATTTGCAAAACACAAGAAACTGAAGAAGAACAAAAACCAAAGTGTGGACACTTTGTCCCTTCTTAGAATTGGGAACAAAACACCCATCGATGGAGTTACAGAGACAAAGTTTGGAGCTGTGATGAAAGGATGGACCATCTAGACAGTGCCATATCCAGGGATCCATCCCATAATCAGCCTCCAAACGATGACACCATTGCATTACACTAGCAAATATTTGCTGAAAGGACCCTGATATAGCTGTATCTTGTGAGACTATGCTGGGGCCTAGCAAACACAGAAGTGAATCCTCACAGTCAGCTATTGGATGAATCACAGGGCCCCAAATGGAGGAGCTAGAGAAAGTACCCAAGGAGCTAAAGGGACCTGCAACCCTATAGGTGGAACAACATTATGAACTAACCAGTACCCCATAGCTCTTGACTCTAGCTGCATATGTATCAAAAGATGGCCTAGTTGGCCATCACTGGAAAGAGAGGCCCATTGGACTTGCAAACTTTATATGCCCCAGTACAGGGGAACGCCAGGGCCATAAAGTGGGAGTGGGTGGGTAGGGGGGTGGGGGGGTGGGTATGGGGGACTTTTGGGATAGCATTGGAAAGGTAAATGAGGAAAATACCTAATAAAAATTTAAAAAATATATTAAAAAAGCAGTGTTGAGATAATATTTGTGTGCTTACTTTGAAAACCATGGCCCCTTTATGCAAACCCAATAAGCTTACAGGGATTATTCTGGCAAAGGTGATTTTCATGTTATTAATCTTTCTGTAAAACAGACCTTAAAGTGTACCTTTCATCTTTTGAGAAAAATATAAACTTCAATAACAAGTGTTCCCGTGAAGTTGATTTCTTTGTGGTAATTTGAGTAAAATTGGCCCCCATAGGGTCATATCTTTGCCTACTCTATCCTCAGTTGGTGGAATTGTTTGCAAAGAATTAGTTCATGTGGCCTTATAGGAGGTTTCATTCGTCCCAGACTAGCCAACACCAGTTATTTCCCTGTGCTTCATGACCGGTATTAAGTATGTAAATCCTAAAGTACTGTTCCACAGTCATCCCACCCTGCCTGCTGCAGTTTACCCTCTCACGATTTTCAGGGGCTTGCCCCCTGAAATATAAACCTCAATTTAAACACTGTCATCTATAATTTACTTAGTTATGGTGTTTTATCACAACATTCACAGAGTAGAAATTTGATGAAGAAATGCTTCTGTATCTAAGAGTCATACAGTCTTCTTTATAGAGAGGAAAATAGCAAGAGATAATGGCCCCATGAAATATAACTCCTATATGGCCGAAGAATCACACAGCCTAAGTGACCTAAAGAAGACAGCTTCAGTACCAGTCTGAACAGATCATTGTGGTTTAAACTAGTTGGAGACTTTATACCAACATTTACCATTACCTGCTGCATTAAAGCAAAGCTTGATTTTATATTTTAGAAGTCAATTTAACTAAGAGAGTAATAAATCCACATACCAATTAACTTTAATCAAAAGAAAATATATGTAAAACTTATGGCCAGGCAGTGGTGGTGCATGCTTTTAATCCCAACACTCAGGAGGCAGAGTCAGGCACAGGCAGATTTCTGAGTTTGAGGCCATCCTAGTCTACATGGTAAGTTCCAGAACAGCCAGGGCTATACAGAAAAACCCTGTTTCAAAAAACAAAACAAAACAAAAAAAACCAAACAAAACCAAAAACCCCAAAGAACAACAAAAAACAAAAACAAACAAAAACCAAACAAACTAACTAACTAAGGTATTATTAAGTCGTCTTATTTGAAGAATGGTATCATTTGTTTTGAAACTATGTGTGTATAATTATGTCTACTTATGTAAATTAAAGTGAGACTCCCCCCCCCATTTTGCTATGTTGAGTGTATTACATGTCATATGGCCCTCATTCATTAATTAATTTAAACTGCTTTGAATTTCCAAAGATGTTTTAAATTTTGTGGTATGTTAATTTTACCTCCACCTAAATACTTTTAAATACATTGTATTCTTTTGGAAATATTATATAGAGTTCTTTCTGATTTGATACTCTTTCTGACTATCCAGGGAATTTTTTTCCCCTTGGTCTCTGCTTTTCCTTCTAAATGACTATTTTTTTCATCCTATATGAGATTTAAAAGTTTCACTTTTAAAACTACCCTGAAACCAATGTTTCTTTCCAGAAAGAAGTCCTCTCTTTGAAGATAAAGTAAACATTCTTTATTCTTTTTGCTCTTTGCCATCATTTAGGTTCTGTTTAAGCAATTTAGAATATTATTTCATTTTTGAATATAAATTTAATTAATATTTTATTCTTTCCTCTGGTTCTACATATTTTATTAATACAGATACCTTTCTTGTCACTCCTTGTAAATAGGTCATTTTGTAGAGATCAACCTATTGTCTTGACAACAGTCTGGGGTGATTTATACTCCCATGGGACCCTGCTCTGACCATCAACTCATTTAAGTGTAACCCCATCGGAGTAGCTATTGGAAGCTTCATTTAGAGACAAGAGCTATCCAGTTGGAGCTCCATCTCACACATTACTTGGCTATTTTATTTAGATCACTTTTTTATATGCATATATCTTAGGATACTTCTATTAGATGAGAATTAGGGGTTTCTGTGCAACCCCTCAGATGGCAATTAATGTTAGCTCTTGAAGTGGAAATTTCTGTTTCTATGGAGGCACAGTTGTATCATGTGATATTTTACTGCAAACTGTCTTGAGAGGATGTTTTTGTTGAAGCAGACATGCGAGAGGATGTTTTGCTAAGAAGAGACTCATGGTGTTTTTCTGGAAGCAGCCTGGAAAAAGGGTATGTGATATTATGCTAGAGTAGAAGCCTGAGAGAACATGTGATTTTTGGAAAGGGTATAAATATAACCCAACAGAGAGTGGACGATGCTTTGTGGTATTTGTTTTCCCTTCTTTGGTGGTGATCCTTTGTCATGATTTCATAGAGAGAAAAGCACCAAAGGATTTCTGGTAGTGTTCCACTGGATTCATGCCACCTCATGGACTCAGGCCGATGGGCAGAGTCTTCATATTTCTTGATCAACCTGCTTTGCTAATTCATGAATGGTGTTTGAGAGCAGATCGAGCTGCTGCTGCTGATTCATGTGAACTGAACTGCTGATATCCTGACAACTCAGATTGGATTTTCCTCAAAGGAATATTGTTAAGTTGGTCTACATCCTCCTTTGCCCTACTAACTTTTCCTTTCCTTTCCACTACCTCTGGTGGGTAGTGGGCTAGAAGGGAGGTTAAAGCATTTAAGAACCTTTATTAAAAATAGGTTTTGAAAAATTTAAGCCTACAAGTTCTCTCCCCCTTACTCCTCTCTCATTTATTTTTGTATCACCCCTCCTAACTAGATCCTCTCATTCCAGCCTCTTTTTCTACTTTTCAATGAGATTAATCTGTCCTACTCTGCTCTAGCCCCTAATCTCTGTAACTAACCTCTGTAGCTCTATGGATTGCAGCTTGATTATCACTGAATAAACAGCTAATTCTCATGTATGACCAAATACATTTTGCCTTTCTGGGTTTAGGTTACCTCACTTAGGGTTTTGTTTTTATTTTTGTGTTTGTTTGTTTTTCTTCATAGTTTTACCCATTTATCTGTGAATTTCATGGTTGTTTTTGTGTGTGTGTGTGTGTGTGTGTGTGTGTGTGTGTGGCTGAGTAATAGTCCATTGTGTAAATGTATATTTCCTTTACCAATTTTTCTGTTTAGTAACAAAATGCTGTCTCATTTCTGAGTATTGTGAATGGAGCACCAAAGAACATGATTGAGCAATTGTTTTTGTCATAGTATGAAGTGTCCTTTGAGGATATGTCTAAGAGTGCTGTAGCTGGATCCTGATATAGATGGCTTCAAATCTTCCTGTAAAAATGCCACTCTAATTTCCATGATGACTGTACAAATTTGCACTCACAACAACAACAATGGATGCATGTTTTCCTACTTTTTTTTTGTTTGTTTGTTTGTTTTTTTGGTTTTTTGGTTTTTTTTTTTTTGTTGTTGTTTGTTTGTTTTTTTGGTTTTTCAAGACAGGGTTTCTCTGTGTAGCCCTGGCTGTCCTGGAACTCACTTTGTAGACCAGGCTGGCCTCGAACTAAGAAATCTGCCTGCCTCTGCTTCCTGAGTGCTGGGATTAAAGGTGTGCACCACCTCGCCCGGCTACTACTTTTTGCCTTGGCATCTTTTGTCTTATTTTTTAGTGTTTTTATGCAATTTCTGATTTGCAAAGAAGTAAGTCTCTGCATCTTCATCTGCTTCTTTTGCCTTCCTACTGGCTCTTTTTATTTTGTTTCTCTATTTGTTTTACTCAGAGGAATTTAGTTTTCTTTTATCCTTTTATATTTTTAATCATTAATTCTTTATTAAAGCTAGCTTGTAGCTGGGCATGGTGACCCACACCTTTAATCCCAGCACTTGGGAGGCAGAGGCAGGTGGATTTCTGAGTTCAAGGCCAGCCTGATCTACAAAGTGAGTTCCAGGACAGCCAGGGCTATACAGAGAAACCCTGTCTCAAAAAACCAAAAAAAAAAAAAAAAAAAAAAAAAAAAAAAGCTAAAAGCTAGCTTGTTTTCTAATGAGAGACCATCATGGGTGGGTTGCATGGGCAGAGAGTTGCTACTAGGAAAAGTAGAGGGAATGGAAGCCATAATCAGAATATATTGTGTGAGAAAATATCTATTTATAGCAAAAGAAAACAAACAAGCAAAAAAGCAAACTATTATAAGCCACCGAGTGAATTCTGGTATCTGAACCTGGTTCCTCTTCAAAACCACGTTTTTTTTTTTTAAGTGCTAAGCCTTCTCTCTACCTCTTTTTATGTCATCATATTACATTCTTGGTTTCTGAGTTAACTGCAACTAAATCCAAGTGTTATGTGTAATACAGCAAGGGTCTTAAATTATATAGAGGCATTATATGTACATCTGAAGAATTTTTCTAGCCCATAAAAATGTAAGATTTTAATTCACAATATTTCATCCTCCACAATCAAAATTTTGTAGTCATTGAAGGATTAACTATATTTTCTTCCATTCTGATATAACAATTTTACATATTCACATGGAGATATTTACATGGAGACATATAGCTATCTCTACTATATATGTACATGTATTAATAAATACATGCTTATGTGCATGCTTATGTATACATATGCTGGAAAGATATAAGCATATAAGCAAAATTAATTGTGCATCTGAGTTCAAGTTTTTAATAAGTAGCAGTGTTCATTTGTAAGCTATGCCTCTCAGATAAAACAGTGCTTCTATTCTGCACTACAGTGCTTCCGGTATATTCCAAATAGAATCCGTTTCTCCTTTACAACAATCCATCTACTACCAGATTTTGTACTGATTTTTTAAAAGGAATTTGTATCAGCTGCCCCTTTCACATTTACACAATTAACTAACTTTGTCTTAAATTCCCAGTGATGTCACAGTGCCTTTGTCTGTGTTGTGACAATCTTGTGAAGTCTTAGGCCTCAGGTCAAGAGGAAAGCTCTTAGGATTTTAGATTCTGTAAGCTTGAATCTCTGAGAAGTAACTCCTGTGTCTGGGCAAATTGAAATTGGTAGCGTTTTACTAAGTTGTAGTGATGGAAAAATGTATGAGACTAAAATTTCATGTCTTAAATGAGTTATTATTTGAATATTGTCTCAAGATGAAGGAATGAATAGCATTAGTTCTTCCAAAGACTAGAGAACACATGTCAAAAAGATTAATCTAAAATGCTTTCTTTGTATCTTACACCCAACATACCTCCTTCATTCTTTGACACCACCTTGGACAAGAACTTACTGCAATGGGCTATGTCACATGTCAAAAATATACCCAACTAATCTATTAATAGATATAAGAAATGCATAAATTTTGTATTTCTAATAACTAAAATATAGTGAGAAAAAGGAAAGCAATCACTATAAACAATGAAAAATATTTGAGAAAAATGTGCTTCGATTATGGGCTTTAAAATATACATCAGTACTATAACTCATCTCATTAATAAATACTATCTTGTCTTTTTAAAAATTTTTATTTTAAAATAGTATAATACAGTATTTCAAATGGAACATGTCTATAAAATTCTCTGTTCAAGTCTGCTCTAAATGCCTTTTCTTCTGATATATCTTCATTAGTATTACACACTCACCTCTCTTGATCAAATCTCTATCCTGTTATGAACTAATATTAATTTCCATTTTTCCTACACATAAGTTAGAATAGTTTTTATATTTACTTCTAATATCTATTTGGCTGAAACTTATCAGTCACCTGTGGTCCACTTTCGATACTCTGCAAATGCTTTCTTCACTTACACTTCATTTTGTTCAACATGAAACCACTTATATTAAATTTTCCACCTATAATTTAGTATGAAGTGTTTTCTTTTAAATTTATATTTAAATTTATGTGACTATGTCTAAGCCCAAGTGTATAGATTTGTGAATTTGGGGAAGAGGTATCTAACTCAGACAAAATATGTTGTATGATAATCTGGAACTGTAGCTGCAAGCCACCTAATATGGGCGTTGATTCAAAATTCCAGGTCAAAATGCAAATACTATTAACTGTTAGATAATCTCTGCAGACCTAAGACATTTTCTTCCTTAACAAACATTCCATTTTAAAGTAGAGCAAACTATCAATGTATTTGTTTACTGTTTTCTTGTACTCCAAAAGTTTCTTTTGTGTGTGTTTATTTTTGTTTTTATGTGCTTCTTTTCTTCTTGTTGTTACTCATTAAAGTTCACCTGAAGCTCTTCCTCCTCTGGCTTTAATCTGACATGGTATGATTTTTAGGCTGAGGATCTGAGGGTAAACCTGAAGCTTGTATCCATAAGTTCAGGTCTCAAGCATGTTTCAGTAGTGTGATATAGGATGTTACCTAAGTTGTCAGTTTATGATGACAAGGCTGAGTGAGATAGGAGAGTCCACAGAGCTGTGACAAAACAAAATTATCTCAGATTGTAAGTGAAAGCCTAATATTTTTTCAAATGGAACTTTCCCTTCACAAATGTGACATTTTTTCAACTCTCTTTCTGTATTTACCAAAGTAACTATTGGTCCTTGTATTCAAAAAGTGTAAAATTTTTCCAACATCCAAGTGAATACTTCTATTCCTCCATTAATATCAAGCTGCAATAGTTGGAACACCTCAGTCTCCTGTTATGAATTTCTGTTGGATCGGTAAATGCAATTTTTATTCGCCTTGAGTATTATCATCTCCAAGGCTTATTGCTTCTATCTGTTCACATAGGGTTAGTCCTAGAAGCTTAGAGGCTCTGTCCAATGTAATCAGATCTACAATGTTTTCAGCCTCTACAGCTTCCTGCTGAATAATGTTACCCTTTCTAGTTCTTTCTGAATTCTATCTTCCTTGTCTGCTGTGGTCAGACCTAGTCAGGCTCCCTCAACCCGGGGAGAATCAAGGTTGTGGTACTCAGGTGGGCAAGGAGTATTGATTTTTGGATACACATCATTTGGTGTGGAATAGGTTTTAGAAATTGATTAGTGTAAAATGCACCACTTGCTTACAGAAATTAATATCAATGTAACAATAAAATAAGAGATGTGAAAGTTTGTAAGGTCTGGTATGATAAAAGCAGAAAACTAATATTTGTTTTGTTTGTTTTATTTTTAAATATTTTCCAAGAAAACTGAAAGATGTATATGAAATTAGAGAAAAAGTATTTATTATATGTATTATTCTATGTTCATACTAGTATGAATTTATACTATGTTCATATATACTTATCCAAATATAAATATATTAAATTATTAATACAAGATTTAACTATTTTCTTGAAATATAAAGTTTTAAAACTATTAATTGTGTTGCTTAGTATGAAGACTTAGATTATTAATTAATTAGTTTCCCTTTAAAAGTAAACTAAAGCTAATTCAAGCTCTTAAAATCTTGTTTCTTTCTTTAGCAAAATAATTTTATTTTACAGATATCAATATGATAACTCATAATTTTTACTCAAGGTAATAAATACTCATTTTAAAATTATTTCCCATCTATATCATCAAAATCTTTTACTTTAAATTACATAAAAATTCTGTTATATTATGTGGGAAAGGGGAGAAAGAAAGGCATGGTATAAAAATTAATGTGAAAACTATTCTTATTAGTATGAGTTATTGTTTATGTTGCTATCTTTGTTTCCTCTTTAAAATTCTGATTTTCTAAAAGTTATTATAATAGAGCAAAATAAAAATTCTTGTAACACAATATAAAGGACATAGAACTACGTTTATTAGCTTTCTATTGAAAAAATATATACCGGTTTATTTATAGATAAGAGAAAAACCAGCCATCTTGAAAGGATAGAATGAGTTGTATAAACCATGTACCATAACAGAGCATGTACCATAACAGAGAACAGTATCTATCTCTGACCCAAACAAAATTTATATCAACTCATGCATAATTAAGCTCAGTTAAAATAATCGAAAACAACCACAAAACAACTCTGAGAAGTCTTATACAAGATTATTAAACATAGATCATAAGCTATATGTGCATACTATTTAATTCATAAAACTTTTTCTACACCTACTGATGTGTATCCAAAACTCAATAATTTATTAACAATATTGTAACAAGGGTTGCAGTTAGCAGGAATAGTTGATATTCTTCATACATACAGATATATATATATATATATATATATATATATATACTAATATAATATACTAATACAATATGAAGAGTTGCTTTCCCATATAGCTGCTGATTGCTATAGTGCAGAAATACAGCAAGTAGAATGGTTTACAACACTGTCTCAATATTTTCTTAGGAAATCAGAATTCTATATCTTCTGAAGGAGGAAACACCATGACACCTTCAAGAAATTATGTTTCCAGGGATTTTATTAAAGGCTTTTGTATCTTTCATGTTATATAGCCATGGCAGGCTGTACCAGATAGGAACCATTAATAAATAAACACATGTGTCTTCCATACTAGAGAATGATCACTTTCAAAACAACAGATAGAAATATTGTTGGGCTACTCATCAGTATTAGATCCAGTCACCAATATTCCCACAGGCTGCTTTTCCTGCTCAACCTTGAAATAACTCTATCCTACACATGGATTCATCTTAGAAACTCAACTGCATTTGTTAAGTGCTTTTGGCTATCCTTCAAACAGAAGTCATAGTTCCAATAGTGGAAGTAAATTAACATGTTATCTAAAAAGCATAAATTCAAACTGAAGGAAAGAGCTTTAATTTGTAGGCACATATATCACAAAACGGAGGAAAAGAGTCTATTCCACACTTCAAAAAAGCCAACAAATATTCATTGATAGCTCACTCTATGCCATATGTAGTACATCATTTGTCCATATTTAAAAAGAAACACACATAAACCTGTATATTTTGAAATCTTTACAACACATAAAAAGTGCCCTTCTACAAGCCAAGCATCTTGAAATAACTACATATCAATGTGCAAAGCGTTTCAAGGGTCTTTCATTTGGAGGCCAATAAGACAGCCTCTGGGTATCTCAGGAATGTCAGTTAGTGGAAAGAAGCTGAGTGGAACTAAATGCCTCATATAGTATAGACAAAATCCTGGTAGAAGTGTATTCTTATAGCTGTAATTAATATTTCATTAGCTGAACTCAAATTAAGATGGGAAAGATTGGATACATACATGATCCAAACTGCAGCATGTGAAACTGTGATAAACTCTCTAGACTCAAACCATTTTCTGCAACATTTCTGTGACTTACAAGTCAATCTTCAGAAGGCATTAAGTTGATTGTTTAGAATGATTATAAATTAACTCTCCTATCAACGTTTTATTTCATCCTACAGTCATGGGATTTATTGCAATATGAAGAACTTAATGTTAAAGTTGGATTGATATTCAATTTTAGCTTGTTTTCAAAATTTAATGCCAATCACACATAGAAAATATTTTCTGTGCACACTATTTTAGAAGTGCAGTGATTTCTACTCTGGCATTGTGGGCATTTATATCACTGACTCATTTTTATTCCAGAACCTTAAATCATTAAGAATGATTTTGTGATTTTATTTTTGCTTGCTGTGTTCTGTGTGATTCATAACATCCTGTCAAAATGAAATACATAACTTCAAAGATATAAAACAGGAAAACTGTGTAGTCATATTTTACAAGGACAATAAAAGACTATTATTTTATTTAGACTAAATGATCACAAAATAATGTAATCAGACGTTAGTTAATTGTCTATGTGAGCAAATGAACATAACCAAATTTGATAAAGGTTCAAGTGACTATACTATTGCTTTAACTATATCCTGACTCTTCTTCCCACCCTTTCCCCAAGTATGAAGTAAATTCCTTGTCTTGGAGTGTGGTATTCAGTTTTAAATTTTCCATTAAATTAGAATTACACTCATGAGTACATATTACTATATGAAGTTGTACTTAAAATTTTTCTATAGGTTATAAACAAAAGAATACTTGGAAAATGAAACAGAAAAATATTTCCTTTCAACATTTCTTTGTTTTGGTCTTTATTCTTAGACACATATATTTTGAGCACTTGGAAAATACTTAAATTAGTTAAATTAAATTCTGCATGTCTATTTAGTAAGATTTATGATTAAATCAAAATTATGACGCATGGACACAGTATTATTCCAAAGTTCAGTGTGATATTTTTTGTTATTGTTACCCATATCAAGTTACACGAAGGAAATATGGTCTATCTCTGAGATTGACTCCTTAAAGGACAGAGTTTGGCAAACCTTAGAAATCCAACACCACACCCCAGGTGTTTTGTGACTATGTCTTTGATAGAACTTGTACAATGTTCCTGAAACTGTTGCTTATTTACATTAAATATTTTCAGATGAAATCTCTTTCAGAGAATGAACAAAGCCCTCTCTGCTTCCATTTTCCAGGAAAATGCATGAAGTTTTTCAAGATGTTTTAGTTTCTTGCAAATAATGACCTTCCTAAATATGTGTTATGCAACAGGAGGGGACCATAAAAATAAGAAATTAAATTGCTGATACTTTTCAGAAGACTCCATTTTTATGGCCATTTCAAGGTCTTTAAAACGTTCTTTTGAGTCCGTTGACTACTTGTTTTGTGTTCTTCTTGCCAATTTTTCCCCAAGCCACAGATGTCACTGACTATTCATCTGCTGCTCTGTTTCTTCCTGATGCCCTGCAGGCTTCATGGACTTCATTCCAACTCAGATTGGAACATTTGAAAATGAAGAAAGAAATTTAAAAACCTGTTGCCATTTGCTTTCTCTTCTCTTAACCTCCTTCCCACCCAATTTTATCCTTATGGACATAAGAATATTTTTAGTTTTTTTTTTAATAATTGGCAAATGAATTAAGCTTTTACTTCTTTGTTTTGAAAAATCTGTAAGTGAAAAATAAGTCACCTTTCCACAAGAAAATAGGATAAGAAGGTGTAGGTCCCAAACATTTAAAAAATCTAGTTAGTTCTGGAGATACTTAAAGCATTATACACAGTTATTCTCCAAATTAATAAAAATTGCTTTAAATTTTAATTTAGAGATAATGAGATGGCTTTATAGGTAAAACACTTGTTCTATAAGCCTAAGGTGAGGACCAGTCTCCTTGATGGACAACCCTGTCTCTCCCTCTCACACACACATACACATAAACCCATCTCTCTCTCTCTCTCTCTCTCTCTCTCTCTCTCTCTCTCTCTCTCACACACACACACACACACATACATATATATATATATATATATATATATATATATATATATAATTATTTACTTCAATGTTATTGGATTAAAATAAATTAACAATAGTTTAATCATATACTAATATGATCTGAGAAAAATCTGTGCTTCTTTTCATTATTTTTTTATTTTACATGTATGCCTATTATTTATCTCTCTCCTTTAAACTTTCACACTCATCAATTTCGCTTCCTCTTAAATTTATGTATTTATGTCTTTAATTCTTCCTGTTGCACACCCAGCAATGTACTCACCCACTCACCCTAAGCACAAACTTCTAAGTCTGTTTAACACTGTTGATATATACATTCTTAGGGCTGACCACTCAGTATTGGATGACTAATTAGTCGAATTATCCATGGGAAACAGAAAACTTATTCTCTCAGGACTCTGCACTTGCCTAAAACTCATAATACATTCAGCGCATGCTGGGACACCAACTTGTCTTGCTGTTGTTCAAATCTTTTATAGGTAACCATACTCTTGTCATCTTATAAGTGTAGCTTTCCTCTCATATATATAAAAACAGAACTCATAACATAATTTCTGTACCTCTTGCTGTTATCATCTTTGTTCTCTTTTCTTGGATGTTCTTTGAGCTTGAGGTGTAGCAGTTTGGTTGTAGATGTATCAAGCATGACTGGACACTCCCTACTCAGTTATTCTCTGAATTTTAACCAGCCTGGATTATAATGATCTCCATGTGATATAATGGTATGAGTGTTTGAGAAATGATAACTTAAATATTTTCTCAATATTTCATATACATTAATTTTTAGTTGTTCCTGCATTTCACAAATATTTAAATATGAGAAATGTCACTAACATTCATCATCTCTTAGTCAATTGTATATCTTACTTTAATTTTATAGAGTGCATGTGTGTTGCCATTTTATCTGAATCTTTTCAATCTTTGGAAACATTTTCCATTGCATAAGAGATCTTGGTAGTGTTACTTTTGTTTTCAAGAGAGATTGGGGAGATTGGGGCAGTAAGGTAGCTCATTGGGTAAATAAACTTGTTATCTAAACACAATGAGATGAGTTCTCTCCAAAGGTTTCACATCATGTTAGGAAAACATCAATTCCCACAAGTTAGTACACACACACACACACACACACACACACACACACACACACAGAGGCATACACATATACTCACATATACATTTGTAAATAAAATTTAAAAGACATGTATATAATGAATACAATTGACAATTTGTTATATATCATTGATGACCTTATTTTAATTCCTTCTTTCTGTCTTTATCTGTTGGTAAAAAGCAAGTTAAGGTATGTATCAATTCTAATAGTTGTATTGTTTGATAACACATTAGGAATTTAAATTAAAAGAACATGTAATGAATTTTACCTTAAAATATTTTCCAACTTCAAAAATTTAATTCAGTTTACCTCTCATAATGAATGTGGTTCATCAACATAAAAACATATACTTTAAAATAAATACAGAGAGAAAATAAAACATGGCTTTTTTGTTTGTTTTTTTGTTTGTTTTCTTTTGTTTTGTTTTCACATTATCATATTTACAATGTGTTTATACACCATGCTAGGTTATTCCAAATTTTTTTTAGATAAAACTAATAATGTGAATCACTGATATACAAATCAGAGAAAATCTTAAGCAATTCTTAAAATACCTAAAACCTAGAGACAGATATTTTGGGTCCATTCTCCATAGAACAAAGTTCGAGATACTCAGGACTTCCAGGTTATACATTACATGGTTTTTGTTTGCACACATTAAAAAGTCTTTCCATGGTTGTCAGTACTTTATAACAATCTAGAGATGAGATGGTTAAAATGCTTATTAACCACTGTTTAAACATTCTGCCTCTTGTTATGAATCATTTCAGGTGATTATGCTATCATCCTCCAGTAAATTTTCCTCATTTTATTTAGCAGTGAAACATATCTACACACTTGGTCCGCCGAGGTAAAGATTTTCAAGGACTGTTCCTGGTTTAAATATATATATTCATGGATATTTTCTTTGACTTTTTTTTAGGTAAACCCATCAGTACTCTGTAAATGCCAGAGGAAATACAGAAATAACAATAATTTTGCAGTATTGGGTAGTAAACTGTCAGCAACTTGTCGTCTTCCATTTTGATTCAGTATAATATCAAAGGAAAAAAATCAAGCTATAGCTGGATACAAATTTGGATATCTCATTAAATTCATGACATGCTTTAGTAGCTTCCAAGTTGAAAGATATTGACTATAATTGGGGACTTTAAATGCATTCTGGCTAAATTCCAGGCAATTATTTTACCTTAAAGTTTTGTCACATTATATGATTTTATTGCACATTTATATAAAATGATGACTTTTTAACTTAATTCATATGATTTCCCAATGTCTAATTTAAAATCATTTAAACATCTGTCTTTAGTCACACTGTATGAATGCTGATTCTACACTCTCTGCTACAGATGGCTAAAAAATGTACAGTCCACATGGGCCATTTCAGCTTTCTGGTCACTGTTCTATCACATTCAATCCCTGGGGCTCCTGTGCCTCCTTTATTTTGTCTCTGGCAGCCCTGTATAAATTGGAGTGTTCCTATTCTCATCTGCTCATTCCTTTACTGTCATAACAATCCCATTTTTGTATTGAAAATTGGTCTTCTCTGAGGCTTAAATATTGTTTTATGTTCTTTATGGTTGCGATATTCTAAATGAAAACTAAGATTTATGATGCCCTGGAGAGACCACTTGTTTTCAGTCCTTCAAAGAAAAATGTTACATTAAAGAGAGTGTTGGTAACCCCACAGTGCATCCGAACATTTTATGAAATATTAACTATGCTTGAGAGAAAGTGAACATCACGCTTATTTATGGAGCTGAAAATTATTGTATGTGTTAATGTAACACTATGAATATTCACAATACTTCTTACCTTACTTTTGCTAAGAATATATCTAAAAATATCTGCCTCCCTCATATCAGTTTAAAGTGTTCTTTATGTATGACTACACAGAAAGTGCTAAATAACCTCAAGGGAATTCATCTATTTTCTTGTAGAGGAAGAATCTATCATTTAGGATAAATTTGAAGCATTAATAAATTCCACAGGCTGTCATATAAATTATAATTCAATCCAAAGTAAAAAAAATAAAATAAAAACAACTGTAATGTCTAAGGATTATTTTCAAAGGATTACTTTCGTACAAACTTTATCTGAACTCAAATCAGAATAGTTTATGCATAAGCCCGCATACTTAGCTTACCAATTTAAGGTCAATTTTAGAAATGTCCTTTTAATTATTAGAAGCATGTAATTTTCTTTTTCCAAGTCTTCAAGGAAATGCTGCCATGATCTATCATGTTTATGATTATACAATATTATTTTATGAGAAAAAGGAGGTATTCTTACACTAGAATAAATATCTTGACACACACAAAAAATTTAAGATAGATTTAATCATTTTTATTTTATTTTAATGTATTGCTTATATTGAAATATGTTCATCCTCAAACTGATATTATCTCCTGAAACTGAGGTTAGATATTATTTAGTCACCACATGGATTATGGGAATTAATCTTAATGGGCAATCAGTGCTTTTTAGGCACTCAAACAACTCCCCAGCTACATCACTTAAACACGATCTTTGGCAAAAGTCATCAATGGTGTGTCTTTAACTTCTGTTGCATCCCTTACCTGCTATAGGTTACCTATCAAAATCCATATGTTGTCTTTCTTTTTCTAGCACAGCTTCTTTTATTGTCTCTTTTATCTTTCTTTTTTTTTTTTTTTTTTTTTTGTTGTTGTTGTTGTTTTTGACTAGTCACCCTGTGAGAGGACTCAGTTAGTCAGAGCTAGGTTGACTTCACCACAAGCTGAAAACTAACAGTTAGGCCGAAGTTTCTGTTTCTCAGAAATGAGAACCCAGATCCAAGAACCTGTGCTCAGCCAACCACAGCTGCAGGCTGCAAATCTGAGGACACCTTGTCATCTGAAATAATTCTATTAAAAATGGGGAATAGAGCTAACCAGAGAATTGTCAACTGAGGAAACTCGAATGGCTGAGAAGTACCTAAAGAAATGTTCAACATCCTTAGTCATCAGGGAAATGCAAATCAAAATTACCCTGAGCTTCTACTTCACATCAGTTAAAATGGCTAAGTTAAACAACTCAGGTGATAGCAGATCCTGGCAAGAATGTGGAGAAAGAGGAACACTCCTCCATTGATGGTGGGATTGCAAGCTGGTACAACCACGGTGAAAATCTGTCGAGATTCCTCAGAAAATTTGACATAGTGCTACATGATTACCCAGCTATACCACTCTTGGGCATATTTCGAGAAGATGCACCAACATGTAATAAGGGTATGAACATATGGTAATGTTCCATTATGTTCATACCAGCCATATTTATGATAGCCAGAAGCTGTGAACAATCCAGATGAACCTCAACAGAGGAATGGATACAGAAGATGTGGTACATTTACACAATGGAATACTAATCGGCTATTAAAAACAATGTCTTCATGAAATTCTTAGGCATATGGATAAAACGTGAAAATATCATCCTGAGTGAGGTAGCACAGTCACAAAAGAACACACATGATGCACTCACTGAAAAGTGATTATTAGCCCAAAAGTTTGGAATACTCAAGATACAATTCACAGACCATATGAAGCTCAAGAAGGAAGTCCAAAGTGTGGATACTTCAGTGCTTCTTAGAAGAGGGAACAAAATACTCACATGAGGAAATATAGAGACAAGGTGTGGAGCAGAGATTGCAGGAAAGGCCATCCAAAGACTGCCCCACCTGGGGATCCATCCCATATACAGTCATCAAATCTTGGATGTTTTGGGGGATGCTAGAAATTGACAGCCTGATATGGCTGTCTCCTGAGAGGCTCTGCCAGAGCCTGACAAATACAGAGACAGATGCTTGCAGCAAACCATTGGACTGAGTGTGTTGCCCCAGGTAGAAGAGTTTGAGAAGGGACTGAAGGAGCTGAGGGGTTTTGCAGCTTTGTGGGGGGAGCAAAAGTGTCAACCGGCTAGATTCCCTGCAGCTCCCAGGGACTGGACCACCAACCAAAGTGTACACATGGAGGGACCCATGGCTCAGGCCCTGTTTGTGGCAGAGGATGGACTTGTTGCCCATCAATGGGGGGTTCAATGCCCCATTGTAGGGAAATGCCAGAGTGGTAAGGCAGGAGTGGGTGGGTGGGTGGGTGGGTGGGTAGAGGAGCACCCTCATAGAGGCAAGGAGGATGGGATAATGAGATAAGGGGCTCCTGGAGGGGAGACCTGGAAATGGGATAGCATTTGAAATGTAAATAAAGAAAATATCCAATAAAAGAAAAAAAATGAATAGATATCTAGAATGAATAAGCAAACCCCTAGCAAGTTTCCAGAGCCCTAACCAATTGTAGAATCAGTCAGAACCCTAGACATAGAGTTATCCAAAGAAGATAAAAGGACACACACCCCTTGTCTTAGTCAGCGTTTCTATTTCTGCACAAACATCATGACCAAGAAGCAAGTTGGGGAGGAAAGGGTTTATTCAGCTTACATTTCCACATTGCTGTTCATCACTGAAGGAAGTCAGGACTGGAACTCAAGCAGGGCAGGAAGCAGGAGCTGATGCAGATGCCATGGAGGGATGTTTTTTACTGGCTTGCTCAACCTGCTCTCTCATAGAACCAAGACTACCAGCCTAGAGATGGCACCATCCACAAGGAAACCCCCCTAGATCACTAATTGAGAAAATGCCTTACAGTTGGATCTTGTGGAGGCATTTCCCCAACTGAAGCTCCTTTCTCTGTGATAACTCCAGCTTGTGTCAAGTTGACACAAAATTAGCCAGTACACCCCTCCATAGAATTCTTCTATTTGAGAAGAAAAGCTTGGTTGGTGAGTTAATTTGGGAATGGAGAGACCTCTGTATGCAAGAAAATCAGCTGAATAAAACCCCTTTGCTTTTGCATACTATTTGAGTCTGGTGTCTCATTCTTCAGTGAAGCATGGATCATAACACCTTTACCAAGATATTACTGTCTTGGACAATATCTAGGGGGAAATGATTCCTTCCTTTGTGGCTATTGTCCTTTAGTTATTTTAGAAGAATCTCTGTTAGGGGATTATTTCTCTTGGTCTTAGCTTATATAGTGATGTATGCATCTTCATCCTTATTTTGCAGGTAAAAGATAGTTCTTGTATTTGAGTAAGTTATTCATGCCATTGATTGTAAACCCTTAAGTGTAATGTATTTGATAATTCTTCCTAGACTTCAAGTCAGTTATTGTAGTATCTAGATGCAATACAAATTTAATAATGGATGATAATCAAATTAGAAAGAATAGCTATTTATTTCTGTGTACCATATATAGTTACTACTGCAATGAATATTACAAATGACAAAATTTCTACTAGAAATCAATATGTGGGTTAAGAAATGTAATTAAAAATACAAAAACTATCCCAGGAGTAGAAACTGTTAGATTGATACCTTTGAGAAGGTTTCAAAGAAAACCTTCTTTACTAAAATATTGAATTAAAGTGTGTGTACATTCCACTTCCATTCATCACAACAATAAATAACAACACACAAACGGATGATAATACTATAACAACATAATTCTGAGTACCACTGTCTTTGTCTCTTGCTCTATGAGCTAATTAGCTCAGTTGTGTTCTGTACTCCTGTCTACTATAATTTTTCATTCTAAAAGATTTTTATGAAGGCATATAATAAAAGTATATTATATCAATCACAATTTTGGATAAATATACCAAGTTAGCAACTTGAAATCTAAGTGTTCTTATAAGGGAAACATGTACATTGAATCATATATTACATTTCAGTAATTGTATTATATGGTGCTTTAAAACACTTGGTTCTAATTTTATAATTAAATTTCAAGTATCCAGACTGACAGCATTTGTATGTACCCAATATTGAGTCTCCTTAAAAATTGTTAGGATTTTTAAAACATACGTTTAACATATAAAAACATAAAAAATCTGGTGTGTAGGATACTGTGTAACATTTGATATTCATATATGTTATTCAATACTTAAATCATTTTTACAGAGGAAAGTCTTACAAATCTTACAAGACTGTGAACCACAGCAATCATCATCATGGCAATATAGCCACAATAATAGGACAGTGGTAGTCATACTAAGAGACCAGATCTTGGATTCAGACTGAACCTTAGATAACCTGACATAAGGTTGAACTCTCTAGAACCAGTTTCCATTTTATACTCCATCAAACCCTCCAGATTACTCCCCAACACATTTCTTTATTTGATTTTGTTGTTGTTGTTTGTTTTGTTTTTTGTTTGTTTTTTGTTTGTTTTGTTTTGTTTTTTGCCTAAGGTTGTCACTGTATTATTTTTTCCCTGTTCCACTTTAGTATGTCTACTGATAGTCTCTTTATAACAAATGTAGATCATTACAGAAAACCATAACTGGACATACTGCAGTGTTAAATAGATAGTGAGAAGTCCAGTAACAATAGATATACTTAAGTTATAGGTCCTGCATCAGTAGTTCAGGGAACATTGTGGAAGAGAGAGCAGACAAAATTTAAGAGATAGAATACCACGGTGTATAATATTAATGTGTCTTGCATAGGAATAGCCTAATAAAAAAGAACTAAACAATGAAAATGTAAGAAAAATATTTTATATAGAGTGATTAATATTGTTATATGTATATGTGAGTGATTAATTTATATGTATGTGTAATATATGTATAGATAATATATGTGTCTAACTCATAAATATATAATATATACATATATAATATAAAATAATTAAACATTGTATAATATATATTATACATAGATGAAGAGCTATAGGCAGTTAAAGACAATTATTCTTGTGAGGACCATTCTCTTCCAGGGATGAGAACCTTGAGAGGTTTTCCTATCCTAAGTGTTCTTTCTTAAACATATATAAATAGGACAAACCCTAAATGGTCTCATCAGATTACATATATATTATAATATATATGAAGAAAAAATCAGATTTAAGAGGAGAGTAAGTAGACACAGGAAGTGTTGGAGAAAATTTTGAAGTGCTGGAACAGATATAAGTAGAATTTTCAGTTCTAAAGTTATAAAAGTTTAATAAAATATTTGAAATTTAAATATCAATTACCTTTATTTTGGTAGTATTATATAAAATATTTTAAACAGAAATTAATTTATTTTTTCTAGTTTACTTTCACTTGTGTTGTATATGACAATCATATTTAATATTACAGGGATATCATTCCTTGTCTTTGCATGATAATATATAAAGCTTTAAAATTATTTGTTAAAAGATTATATATTTATAAGATGTTCTTTCCTTAAAGTTCCCCCTCTTCGTTATCCTCCCTAGACTTCCCTTCTCATGAAATCTTTCTAAGGCCCCCTTTTGAATTCATTGCTTTTTTATGTGTATGTGACCAACTCTATTGAATTGGCCTAAATGAACACAGGCAAACATTGCTTACTGAAACAAATGGAAAGTGAACCCTACTAAGGAGTAGAGTTTTCCTGTAATTTTTAATAACCAATAGCTTTCAAAGAAGAGTGGTAGTGAGTGCTGAGGCCTCAGCACTAACTGAACACCTCTGTTATCCTCCAAGAATTAGGAAAACATCAAGTATGAGGGAACATAAAGAATATAAGACCAGTAAAATGTCAATATGTGCTATAAAATACTGTATTCTCACCATAATATGGCTGTGATAGCCATGGACTCAAAATAACAGTGGATGCCTGCACAAATCTGTACCATAATAGGCCCATCACTATGAGAAATTTGGTGTGAAAAACCATGAATAAACATTAGGAAAGAAGTAGAAGATATTTATCCCTGTAAATTATTGAATTCCTGTCTTGATTTATGCTTTATGAAACTGCAATTGTAAAGGTTATATTCTTTATGAGAAAAGGCTTTCTAGCAAAGGTAAAGATAAGAAAGGGTCAAACATAAATCAAAGTTACATCACTAATGTGTATTTCAGAATTATAGTTGGGATTGTAATTGTCAGAAGCATATATGTTTATTTCAATAGTTCTATGTACTAAAATAATAAAACAAAAATACAATAACATATATAGAAGAATTATGATAAGAATGAGAGAAACAGG
The DNA here is from genome assembly GCF_978045245.1 of Mus caroli. Classification (NCBI taxonomy): domain Eukaryota; kingdom Metazoa; phylum Chordata; class Mammalia; order Rodentia; family Muridae; genus Mus; species Mus caroli. The sequence goes on along the minus strand of NW_028227265.1, from coordinate 78,295,094 downwards.
TAAGTACAGGAAATAGATAAAGTGTTTGGAAAATAATAAGATTAATATAATGATAATAATGAAGTGATTCAGATATAATTTGACTTGCCAGGATCCTTGGTTTAATGATGAGCATTGCTGAAGTATTGGATTAGGTTTAGTTGGAGTCTCTCAAGCCCATATGACTCAGTAAAATATTTTGGTTATCATCTTATATCTTTTGTTGCTCTTTGCTGTCATCTAAGTTCTTTGCAATAACTTACATCATTGATAACACTACTATTTTTGCCTAGAATTAACAGTCACTCTCTTGATACACTCCATTTTTAGATTAAACATTTTCAAATAAGGAGATATAGTGGTTACTTTGCAGTCTGTTCTTGAAAAAATACAAATACAGGTTATACTTTTTGTCTTTTAATATGAATATAAATACTTGAATATATCATATATGTTATTTTCTTGAAAATGTAAAATGAAAGTATATTTCCCTTTAATTACTCAAATTATAAATAATTAGTTGGTTATTTTAGGGGTAATTTCATCTTTTGCATTCATCTAATCCAGCATTATTTCCATGTATTAAGTCTATAGTGTCAGCACACCAATAATTGACTGATAATTGTCCACACCACAATCAACCTGTGGAAAAAAAAAGGGGGTGTTGTTTCAGTTTACAGTGTTCAGAGAGTTCATTAGGAAGGAATGTCACACAAGAAACTCAAGACAACATGGGGCATGAGGTGAAGCAGAGGCTATGAAGCCTGGTTGTTTACTCACTTGCTTCTTATGGCTTGTCCAGCTGTCCATTGTTATCTCACCAGGCTCACTTCTACGCCAAGTGTTTTCTAGGAGTGTATTCAATTCCAAGGAAATTGGAGGGAATTTAAGCAGATAAATTACATGTAGCTTTATTTTTCTTTATGTTCTATATTAATAAAAGAAATCTGTTAATATCAAGACAATATTAGAACAACGTCTGTCTCTATCTTTCTCTTTTTCTCTCTATCTTTATATCTTTGTCTCTCTGTCTCTGCCTCCTTCTTTTGCTGAAGAGCAAACCTATGCTATGCACATGCTTTTCACAGAAAGAAAGGTTAGGCAATTGCATTTTTTTTTTTTTTTTTTTTTTTAGTTTTGAGTGTAGAATGAATCTAGGGCATCAAACATATTAAGGTCTTATTGTAAAGCTGAGATATACCTCAGATTCTTCCTAATTCCATACTTGTATATGCACACAATTTCCTGTTTACATGAAACTAGCATATATTTACATACAGTATGTAATATATAACTATAAAAAGAACATTGTATATGCTTTGACTCTATTATATATTTTCTAAATACATTTGAAATATACCAGTGAATTAGTGAACTTTAAGTAAGCAGGTGGTTTTCACTCTGTGGCAATAGGTATGCTGTAAAACAGAGGCTAGGAATTATAACAGGTTTTTTTTTAAACTACTTTGAATGACCAGCATTATTGTTACAATGCAAAATAAATGATTAACAAGAAAATAATTTGTTGACAAACACATAACTTAGTCAAATTTTGAAATGTAACCTAAATAGATTTCAAACAAAGTGTTTTCATGCTTACCACCAGTTGCCATTGCTTCTAAGAATAAGTCAATGACTTTTAATGCTGAATATAGAGTTTTTAACCCTTTGTTAGTTTGGGTACCATGAAATTGAAATTTTCTCTGCTGATAGCATCCTTCTCTCTGTGAATCGGGGAAACCTGAGGACACAACTGAAGAGCATACTCTTACCTATTGCAAAGAATTTAGGTTCATCTGATCCACAAATAATAAGAAGGATAGCGTGGCCTCCGATTCCGACCAGCAGAAAGGAACGATGACACTACGTTCTTCTCAAAGCAGTTTATTCAGGAACCTTTCATCATGCATGCAGGAATCTTTCTCCAGAAATCAATCTCTCTCGTAATCCTAATAATCTCTCCGCCCCCAATCGCAATCCCTTATATAACCCCTCAACCATGCCCCATCAGCCCACTCCACATAACAGCAGTCCATTGGCCAGAATCATCACTTGTCATATGGTCCGATCTTGCATCATAGTGCACCTGTGCAGTTATGATGGTTGTGGCTTATTTTCAAGTGTATGAGGAAGTCAGGTGCAAGTCATAAGACTTGGCTGCAGTCCCGGGCGACATCTTGGAACTGCTGCCACACCCGCTCCTCACAGGATAGCTTTGATGTGTATAACAAATTAGTACCAATAAGGAAACTTCCTTTTCTCTTGGAGGGACCTTGGATGAAATGTCTTACAGTGGAGAGAAGGAACTTGTAGTGTTCACCTCCAGTCAAAGACAGGACATCAAGTGGAGGGACAGTGTTGCCATCCCACAGTCAAAAACTCTGCTGCAGAATTGTTCATGTCTGAAAGAACTACAAAAGAAAAATGGAGAAGAGCCTGAGGAAAAGGAGGTCCAGTGACAGGCCCAAAATGGGATCCAACTCAAGAGGGGCCCAAGGCCTGACACTATTATTGATGCTATGGTGTGCTTACAAACAGGCATCTATCATGACTACCCTCCAAAGGGCCCAACAAGTAGCTGAAAGACTCAGATGCAGATATTTATACCCAACCAATAGACAGAAGCCAGGGACCTCTGTGGTTGAATTAGGAAAAAAAAACAAAACAAAACTGGAAGAATCTGAGGAGGAGGGCAACCCTATAGGAAGACCATCAGCCTCAACTAACCTGGACCCTGAGATCTCTCAGACACTGAACCACCAACTAGGCAGCATACACCAACTGATATAAGACCCCAAACACATGTACAGAAGAGGACTGCCTGGTCTGGCATCAGTGAGAGGAGATGCATCTAACCCTTATAAGACTTGAGGCCCAGGAAGTGGAGAGGTCTGGTGGCGTGAAGATGGGAGGGTGGGGATATCCTCGTGGAGACAGCAGGAGGAGTTATGGGATGTGGAATAGTCAGGGGGTAGACCAGGAGGGAGTTAAAGTCTGGACTGTAAAAAAAAAAAAAATGATTGACAAATAAAAATATAAATAAATAAGGAGAACCCCAAAAGACCATCAAGGAGCCGACTCCAATGTAATCACTTAAGGGTCTCTTTATTGCAAACTCGAGTTTGGGCTTACTGACTGGTGGCCCACAGAAATATTTGGTGAAGAAGCATCGAACACTAATGGGGACAAGGTCTTATAGGAAATGGAAGCAAGTGATGAGGGAGTCCTTTCTGACAAGCATTTAAATAAATAACTATTGTAAGTCGACAAGTGGATGATCTGAAGCAAATTATTATTTTCTTAAGTTAGAAGCATTCTTCTACATGTAGACATCTACTTAGAAGAGCACCATTTGTTGACAATGCTTTCTCTTTTTCATTGTATGGTTTTGCCTTCTTTGTCAAAAATCAAATGTCCATAGGTATGTGTGGGCTTATTTGTACATCGTACAGCTTGAGATTAGGACTGTGATTCCTGTGAAGTTCTTTCATTGTTTAGGATTTGTACCAGCTATCCCAGGTTTTTTGTTTTTCCATAGGAAGTAGATAATTGCTCTTTCAAGGGCTATAAAACTGTGTTGGAGTTTTGAGGATGCTTGCATTGAATCTGTGGATTGCTTTGGTAAAGATGACCATTTTCACTATGTTAATCTTATTGATTCATGAGCATGGGGAGATCTTTCCATTTTCTGATATCTTCTTCAAAAAGGTATTGTCAGTAGGACAAAACAACAGCAGCCTACAGATTGGGAAAAGATCTTCACTAACCCTATGTCTGACAGGGGCTAGCACCCAATATATATAAAGAACTCTAGAAAGTAGACACAAACTATTAAAATAATCCAATTTAAAAATGGGGTACAGAGCTAAAGTAAAAACTTTTAAATTGGAAAAGCGTATTTCAGGCAAATGGACTCAAGAAGCAAGCAAGTAGGCCATTTTAAGATCTGACAAGCCGGGCATGGTGGCGCACGCCTTTAATCCCAGCACTCGGGAGGCAGAGGCAGGCGGATTTCTGAGTTCGAGGCCAGCCTGGTCTACAAAGTGAGTGCCAGGACAGCCAGGGCTACACAGAGAAACCCTGTCTGGAAAAACCAAAAAAAAAAAAAAAAAAAAAAAAATCTGACAAAATAGGCTTCAAATCAAAAGTATCAGAAGATATAGGGAAAGACACCACATATTTATCAAGGAAAAAATCCATGAAGAGGATTTTGCAATCCTAAATGAGAAATAGAAGTAGTAATTAAGACTTCCAATCAAAACAAGACCAGGGCCAGATGGATTCAGCATGAAATTATACCAGACCTTCAAAGAATTAATGCTAATACTCCTCACATTCCTAAAAATCATAATTTTAGGAGCATTGCCTAATTGTTTTTAAGAGATGACAATTACTCTGATACCTAACTCACATAAAAATCCAACAAAGATAGAAATTACAGACCAATTTCTCCTGTGAACATAGATACAAAAATTTTCAATAAAACACTTGCACTTGCAATCCAAAAAAAAAAAAAAACCAAAAAAACAAAAAAAAAAAACCAAATAGGTTTGGCCTCTCAATTATAATTGTTTAAATATAGTGAAATTTTTGTTTTCATAGCTAAAAGAAATCAACCATGGAATTAATTGCTGACACCATATGCAGAAACTGAGAAAGTCATGCCTTGTTATACATAAGAAAATTTAGCTAGTCATCCTGTTGAAAATTTTCATGCATTTTATTAAATTCTTTATCAGCTTAGATTTTGGGAAGCCACTCTGAGCACTGCCAAAAAAGAATAAAAACAGAAAATATGTTATATAGACTGATATCCCTTATAGGCATCCATAGCTGCCTTATGTGTGAAATTATCTCCAATGTCCTGAGTGGCAACTATTCCAGTCTGAGTAACTTAGCTCATTGTACTGCTTCTATGATGTTTGATGTAATAATTATTTTTTTTGGCTGTTATTTTGTTACCCACATTTTCTTTAACACCCAGCTTTCTTATTTTAATATTGTTTTTACTTCCCTTCTTTCCTTCAAAACATGCCTTAATCAGAGTATAAACCCAATCCAATTGTTAAGAGACCCAAATCATATCTGATGTGCCGAAATATACAGTTATTCCCTGCTAAATCTCTCTTCTGCGTATGACAGAGGCTGACAAATGAAGGGTGACCTAAGATGAATAAAGGAAATTTCCTTTGAGTCATTCTCCAGTAAGGAGAAATGTAGGCATGTGAACACAAGAGAGAAAAGCAATTTGGCATATATAAGGATCTGCAGAAAGAGTGAGGCCAGAAGAGGATATTGCAAATTGTTTTTTTTTTTTTAAAGCATATAGAAAACGAGAAAAGCAAAGTATAGGAGGAAATGTCTGAAAAAAAAAGTTTAATGAAAATCAGCAAGATCGTTTTTCTGTCTGTGAGATAAGCAATAAAAGACTAAACCTGGTTCAGATCAAGTACTCTAGATATGGCTGATTGTCAAATGGTGAAGTCAGGGTTCAGGTCAGAAAGAGTGTGGAGACAATCATAGAGGGATTAGCATCCCCAAAAGGAGCCTGAGGAAAAAGTAGAATTTGAAAGAGAAGGATTATTATGGAGGATAATGGACAGGAGAAAAAGATCCACAAGGGGAAGAAAGGAAAATATAAATAAAACTTAATTAGATGGACATTGGTTTGGGGTACACAAAAGATGTATGTAGGTGTTAGGGGGTTTAAAGAGTAATGAATAAGAAAATAGCGGATAGCAAGGTCAGTGAAAGTAAAAGGAAACAGCTATTATTAACATACATTCAAGATTTTTACTAGATTGTATAGCCATGTTTAGAGGCAATGTCATTGTACTAAAATTCTGGTACCCTCAAATGAAGGGCAGAGGATTATAAAACAAACAAACAGCAATTCCCTAAGACAGGATGAGAGACTAAAATAGGCCTCTGTTGACACTGAGGTAATTTGTGTGTTTGCTTATTGGAAGTGTATGTAAAATTTAAAGAAACCCTGACATCTAGAAAGTCAATCAAAAACATACATGCCACAACTAAAATACATTTGAAAGGAAACCAGTCCTTTGATACTTCAAATCTACTACTGCTGACTGCAGATGGATGCTGAAGCAATATGCAACAGAAAGACTCCTGATCTCTGACTGCAACAAAAAGATATGGAAGGCAAAGAGATCAGAGACATTAGAACATCTGCTTGCGTTACCAAGAAAACATAGACAATATATGAGCAATGCTATGATGTTTAGGCCAATAGGGGCCTGCAAGTTCCAGTTTCGTGCATCTCAGATCAAGGAATTAGAACAGGTATGGGTGTCAGGAAGAAACAGAGGCAAATCTGCAAAAAGCACCAACAAATTGTGGGTATCAGAGCAAGTCATGGTTAAGATTCTGGCTTGTGTTCTAGAAAAAAATTTAGAAAAGGGGGAAGAAAAAGGCATGATTTTATTTTCAGTTGGAATTGAGGAATGCATTAAGGCACTACATTGAATCTATAAATAGTTGAATTCTAAGAGAAAGTTCAAGGGTCTATAAGTGCATATTGCATTAAGAATACCTATTCTTCCCTTTGTTTTTGCATTTTATTTTTTTATTAGATATTTTTGTCATTTACATTTTAATTGCTATCCCGAAAGTCCCCTCTGCCCTCCCTCTGCCCTACTCTCCAGCTCACCTATTCCTGCTTCCTGTCCCTGGCATTCCTCTGTACTGGGGCATATAAACTCAGACTAAGGGCCTCTCCTCCCAATGATGGCTGACTAAGCCATCCTCTGCTACATATTGGATGGAACACAGGGCCCTCAATGAAACAGCTAGAGAAAGTACCCAAGGAGGTAAAGGGTTCTGCAATCCTATAGGAGGAACAACAATATGAACTAACCAGTTCCCCACACCCCCCTCCCCTGAGCTTGTGTCTCTAGTTGCATATGTATTCTTCCCTTTAAAAAAAAGTGACTTCATATGTATCAGATTTCCTGAGATCTTCTGCACATGTGATTGTCAGGCCCAGATGATTAACTCTGAAAGGCAGGAGGCAATACTATGCTTTGGTGATGTTATTAATTTTGAGTGATGTAGAACGTCATGTCATCACCTGAAGTCAGAGGTAAGACTCAGATTTCATTCTTTAACCAAAATCATGTAATGTTAGGCTACTGACAACCAAAGAAACACAAAAAGGAGATAACATATAACTAAGCTTTACTGTGAAGAACAAATTTTCCTCACTGGGGCTCACCAAAGACCTGTTTCCCTTACATATTTTGTTTAAAATATTCACTCTTACTTTGTCCATATTTTATGTGCTTTATGCACATGGAGGTGTGCACATATGGATGTGAATATCCCTGCACAGGGAGGCAAGGGTTTAGTGTCAAATGGCTTATTTTGACTACTTGATACATTTATTTTGTGAGAAACACTCATTCAAAACCCGAAGATTACAAATGAACCAGTCTATCTGTCCAGTGAACCTGTCTTAATCCAGGATCTCTCTTTTCTGCTACTGAGCAACTTAATTTTATCATGGTAATATGAAACACTTTAGGTACCTGATACCAGATTTTTTTTCACATTACATATTGTCCATGAAGTGTTTACATCCATTGTTACATATACTTATTTTTCTCTTAGCATACAGGCTATTTCTCTGACCTGATTGTCTAAATTCTCTGAAGGATTTGAAATTTTAATTTCCCTTGATTTTAAGGCATTATTACTTTTAGTTTCAGTGTAAGGTTTATGTAAGTGGTTGAAATCCCAAATAGTTGGTAACTTCCCCAGACATTTTCAGCTGCCTGTTTAAGGGAACTATGGCCATCCCCTGGAACTGGAGATACATTTACATTTGTTAACTTCCATGTTTGTACTGAGAATTGAACCTGGGTCCTTTAGAAGAGCAGTCAGTGCTCTTAACCCCCAAGCCATCTCTCTAGCACCTAAATTCAATTTCCTAGTACAAAATTGATTTTTCATTAAATGTATTCTGTTTATGGATTTCTGACCACACATCTAAGTTTTGAAAGTATCTAATAATGTCTAATCCAAGAATCTCCCGTTTATATTTTCTATTTATTATTTAAAAATCTAGACTCCATAAAATATATAGACTCACAATCAGAGCTATAGTTGGTACATACATATTCTTCTTTTTATTAAATAAAGTTTTTATTTTTCTGTTTTATGTGTATCTGTGCTTCATCTACATATATGTCTGTACGCTATACATCTGCTTGGTGCTCATTGGGGCCAGAAGAAGATGGTGGCTTCCCAGAGACAGTCACAAACAGTAGTGAGCCATCATGCAAGATGTGAGTATTAAAGCAGAGGTTCCTGGACCAGTCACAAATGTTTTTAATTACTAGGCCATCTCTTTGCTTATTATATGCAGCAAGATGTCAGAAAGCTTCATCTTCACCGTAAAATGTCAGCTTCTCAATGGATTGTGTAAAGGAAACTAAGCACACTCACTTAGTCCTTCAGTAAGTATTTCCTAACGCTTACCAGAAGCCAGGCAAAACTCTAGCTGCTAAGATACCGTCTGTCACTCTCCATTTCATAACAGTACTAGAAAGGTGATGGAAGATGCAGAGTTCAATGAAAGTGTCAGAGAGGGTTTTGTAGAGGGAAGAGTGATTAATTGAGAGTTAGAGCAATAGTAAGCAGAAAATAAGGAAATGCAGAGGGACATAATGTAAGACTTATACTGATAACTTTTACTATATCTTAGGAAATAAGAAGTGAGAATTAAAGATAAAAGATATAGAAAAACCATGTAAAAGCCATGTCATATAGTCTAGTAGAGTCGCCATAAAATAGAATATGTTGTCTGAGTATGATTGAGACCCTCAGGGCTCAAAAATGGGTCTATGTAAGGTAAAAATGAAATGTGTGTCGAAAATATTTACTAAAAAATATACAAATACAATATGTACCTCAAATCATATATAAATTCAAGAAGCATTCATTTAGAATTGTGTCAAGTTGCATAGTAAATAATTTACACAACACTAAAGGGTTAGTATTAAATCCAGATGACACGAGCAGTTCTTATGTATCTGAACATGTGCTAAAGTAAAAGTTGTGTGGGAGAAAAAAATAACATCTCAGAAATTTATTATTCTAGAAGTATTGAAAAAAAAACATGTTTGTAAGAATAGTCTTCAGCACTTGAAATTACTGGGAACATTTAGACTGATTTCTAAGGAATAATGTCATAACACATAAAAAAAGGAAAGTGCTATGGTTCAAATGTACTTTCTTAATCTCAGCTGTAAATTTAAATGCTAGAAAACTATATTAGGGTATGTGACCTTAATGAATTGGTTATAAAATATAGAAAATTATATGTTTACAACAAAACATAGATAATTATATTCTTAAATTAAAAATAGGCTTTGTCTTCAAGAATGTGCTACAATTTCTGTGGGAGTGAGATTTTTATCAAAAAATATATATTTTTTTAATTCAGAAACTTCCTGTTTCTAAATTAGATAGTTTTATGCTCTCTGCATCATGATTTGTTCAAGATAATAGAGATTCTGGGCCACTTGCTGATGCTTGTATTCAGTTCTGGAATGAGTTAGTCTTCTTTGCAAAACTTAAATATATCAAATAAGTTCAAAGACTGCAGTATTGTTACTGCAAGAAAAATGGATTAAAATTTGCATGTATGTAATGAAACATTAATATGTGTTTAACTGATAACAGAGAGAACATTTTAAGGAGAAAATTATAACAATAATCAAATTAGAATATGTTGTACTTGGAAAACATAAAGAAAGAAAGAAGCAAATGGAAACAGAAATGATTTCCAAGTTTATGGAAGTGATATCGATAAACAGTAAAAACGAAAGAAAGGGAAGAGATTACTTCAAAAATTTTAAAGTTTCTGATATGAAATGTGACAGGATGTAAAATAGTATGGGTAACACTTTTCAATCGTTTTTTTTTTTTAATTTGAGATTATAATAGAATGGCAACATTTCTCCTCTCTCTTTAAAAATTTTAAAACATTCCTATATAACCTTACTTGTTCTCCTTCATTTCCATGGCATTTTTTTAAAGTTAGTTTTTTGTTACAAGTGTCTATATCTCTCTGACTCTCTCCCTATTTCTGTCTCTGTATGAATGTGTGTGTCTGTGTGTACAAATTAAATATATGCCACGGGACAGGTAAACTTAGAGGTTTTGTAACAAGAAGCAACAAGATAACATATTTTTCTCATATGAACTTTATAGAAGAAATCTATATCTACTCAATGTACTCTTGATGTTATTACAGGCAACCCTTACTCTTTAGTAATTAATTAAAAGTAGCATGATGTTCTCAAGGTTCAGAGGATAATTTCCTGAACAGAACACCAATGGTTTATTCTCTAAGATCAACAATTAAGAATTAGGACCTCATAAAATTGAAAAGCTTCTGTAAGGAAAAGGGCACTGTCAACACGGCAAAACAGCAACCCACAGATTGGGAAAAGAATTTTACCAACCCTACATCTGATAGAGGGCTAATATCAGAATTATACAAAGAACTCAAGAAATTAGACTCCAGAGAACAAAAATGGGTACAGAACTAAACAAGGAATTCTCAAACTGACCCTGATATTCTACTTCATACCAATCAGAATGGCTAAGATCAAAAAAATACAGAGGGTCAGGAAATTGAATAGAAACATGTAGCAGAGAGGGATGGAGATCAGTGTTTGCCACTAGAAAGTCCCCAGGTAAGCTAGAGGCTCCCAGGAGCCAATAGTGATGCCTTTAGCATAAATACCCAACAGAAGGAAGATACAACCTGTAGCAGCCAATCTCCAGCAGATAGGCACAGCCTCCAGTTGATGGATGAAACCACTCATGCAAACCGGAGGATCCTGCAATACCTCTTCTGGGCATATATCCAGAAGATGTTGTAATCGGTAAGAAGGACACATGCTCCACTATGTTCATAGCAGCCTTATTTATAATAGCGAGAAGCTGGAAAGAAACCAGATGCCCCTCAACAGAGAAATGGATGCAGAAAATGTGATACATTCACAGAATGGAGTACTACTCAGCTATAAAAAAATGATGAATTTATGAAATTCCTAGGCAAATGGATGTACCTGAAGGGCACCACCCTGAGTGAGGTAACCCAATCAAAAGATAACTCACATAATATATACTCACTGATATGTGTATATTAGCCCAGAAACTTAGAATACCCAAGGCACAAGATACAATTTGCAAAACACATGAAACTCAAGAAGAACCAAGACCAAAGTGTGGACACTTTGCCCCTTCTTAGAATTGAGAACAAAACACCCATGGAAGGAGTTACTGAGACAAAGTTTGGAGCTGAGACGAAAGGATAGACCATCTAGAGACTGCCATACCCGGGGATCCATCCCATAATCAGCCTGCAAATGCTGACACCATTGCATACACTAGCAAGATTTTGCTGAAAGGACCCAGATATAGCTGTCTCTTGTGAGGCTATGCCGGGGCCTAGCAAACACAGAAATAGATGCTGACAGTCAGATATTGGATGGATCACAGGGCCCCCAATGGAGGAGCTAGAGAAAGTACTCAAGGAGCTAAAGGGATCTGCAACCCTATAGGTGGAACAACAATATGAACTAACCAGTATCCCCCCTATCCCCCCTGAGCTCATGTCTCTAGCTGTATATGTATCAGAAGATGGCCTCGTCGGCCATCAGTGGAAAGAGAGGCCCATTGGTTTTGCAAACTTTATATGCCTCAGTACCCGGGAACGCCAGGGCCAAGAAGTGGGAGTGGATGGGTAGGGGAGTGGGGGGGGGAGGGAATGGGGGACTTTTGGATAGCATTGTAAATGTAAATGAAGAAAATACCTAATAAAAAATTAAAGCCAGAAACGTTCCTGTCCAAAGGAAAGACAGGGACAAATATTGGAACAGATTGGAACAAATATTGAAAAAAAGGCCATTCAGAGCCTGCTCCACCTAGGCATGTATCCCTTCTGCACATACCTATCCACCACACTACTCCTGACATCAAGAAGCACTTGCTGACAGGAACCTCATATGGCTGCTCCTTGAGCAGTTCTATCACCATCTGACTAATAAAAATACAGATACTTACAGCCAACCCCCAGATTGAACCTGGGAACCACAATGGAAGAGTTGGGGAAGGATTGAAGGAGCTGAATGGGATTGTAACTACAATATCCACCAACCAGATCCCCAGAGCTCCTAGGGACTAAACCACAATCAAAAGGGTACACATGGAGTTACCCATGGCCCCAGCCACATCTGTAGCAAAGGATGTCCTTGTTGGGCATCAATGGGAGGAGAGGTCCTCCTCGATCCAGTGAAGGCTCAAAACCACAGTGTAGGGAAATGCTAGAGTGGTGAGACAGGAGTAGGTGTGTGGGTGAGTGGAGGAACACCTTCATAGAAGCAGGGGGAGGGGAGAAGCGACAAAGGGCTTCTGAAGGGAAACTGGGAAAGGGGCTAACATTCGAAATGTAGATAAACAAAATGTCCAATAAAAAAATGTAAAAACCAACGAACAAGCACCAGACCTATTCTAAAGAACATAATTTTAGAGTATTTCTCTTGACACTGACAGATTCAGAAAGTAATATATTTAAATATTAAATTTCATTCATCAGATTAGACATTATTTGCAGAAATATTGCCAATAATCCTCATAATTTATTTCACTAGGCTTCCATAGAGATTCTTGGAAATCTTTTGTCTATGTATTGGGATGTCAATCCACGCATCTAAATTTAAATGGACATTTGTGGCAAGAGGTTACTATTACAATTGTTCTACAGCTGTTACAGACACCCAGCTGTTTGCATTTTCTGATTTCTTTCTATACAGAATGAGTTGTTCTTGGGCCTGGGAGAAAACATTTCTATTTTACATTTTATTATGCAGGCTATTTTTAACCAAGGAGTTAAATGCAAGCTGCTTAACTTTGCAGCACTTGAACAGGTCAAGATAATTATTGGTATTCCACAGCTGGTCGAATAACTTTATTTATTTATTTATTTATTTATTTATTTATTTATTTATTTATTTGGTATTGTCAATAATCCATGACAACAAATGATGGGAATACAAACTTTAAAATTTAAGAAATTAGGTTCCTTCTGGTCGGTGCCAGCCCTGTGCCACCTTGGTCGCAAACTCAGCGGACAGTCCCCAGGTCCTCAGAGGACTTTCCACACTGCAAGTGTCCTAGCACACAAAGGATCTTGGGATCACTGGTAAATGAAACGCAATATCTGTTCCAAAACAACCCAGAGGGGTTTGGACCACCAGGTACAGGGACACAGTACCCGACCAGCAGGTGGGGTTCTTTAAGGTTGGCACCAGCACCTCTCCACCTTGGACATGAACTCAGCAGAGGTTCACAAAGTCCCCAGAGGACTCTAAATGACACAGGTGCCCTAGCATACCCACGATCTTAGGACCGATCACTGAGGAGAGTCAGCCTCCAGACAGGGCTCTGACCCTGGGACTCAGATATGAGTGTCATCTTGTATCCCAAGTCTTGCAGAGACCAGGCCTCTCAGGAGAGCACATGGGCCTCAGAAGCAACAGAGCTTATTGGACAGGGTCCCTTTGGGCCTTCGTCTTCAGCTAAGAGGTAGATATGAGCCCCAGGCTTCTGTGTGTCTTCACTGCAAGAGGAGAGCTTGACTGCAGAGAGTGCTATGACCACTGGGACTCAGGAAAGTGATGGAATTCCAGGAGTGCTGACAGAATCACAAGAGGAACAAGCTCCAGCCAGAACCAGCTATAACAACTAATGCCAGAGATTACCAGACAACCAAAGGCTAACTTACTAACAGAAACCAAGACCATTCTGCATCATCAGAACCAAGTATGCCCACCACAGCGAGTCCTGGATAACCCAACACTACCGAAAAGCAAGATTCAAGTTTAAAATCATATATCATGATGCTGGTAGAGGATTTTAAGAAGGGCATTAATAACTCACTTAAAGAAACACAGGAGAATACTGCGAAACAGGTAGAAGCCCTTAAAGAAGAAGCACAAAAATCCCTCAAAGAATTACAGCAAAACACTGCTAAACAGATAGAAGACCTTAAAACGAAAACACAAAAATTCCTTAAAGAGTTACAAGAAAACAAAACCAAACAGGAGGTGGGATTGAACAAAACCATCCAAGATCTAAAAATGGAAGTAGAAACAATAAAGAAAACCAAAAGGGAAACAACTCTAGAGATAGAAATACTAGGAAAGAAATCAGGAACCATACAAGTGAGCATTAGCAACAGAATACAAGAGATGGAAGAGAGAATCTCAGGTGCAGAAGATTCCATAAAAAACATGGACACAACAAAGAAAATGGAAATTGCAAAAAGATCCTAACTCAAAACATCCAGGAAATCCAGGACACAATGAGAAGACCAAACCTAAGGATAATAGATATAGATGAAAATGAAGATTTTCAACTTAAAGGGCCAGTAAATATCTTCAACAAAATTATAGAAGAGAACTTCTGTAATCTAAAGAAAGAGATGCCTATTAAAATACAAGAAGCCTACAGAACTCAAAGTAGACTGGACCAGAAAAGAAATTCCTCCCGACATATAATAATCAGAACAGCAAAAGCACTAAATAAAGATAGAATAATAAAAGTAGTTAGTAAAAAGTCAAGGAACATATAAAGGCAGACCTAGTAGAATTACACCAGACTTCTTACCAGAGACTATGAAAGCCAGAAGATCCTGGACAGATGTTATACTGACCCTAAGAAAACACAAATGCCAGCCCAGGCTACTATTCCCAGCAAAACTCTCAATTACAATAGATGGAAAAACCAAAGTATTCTGTGAAAAAAAACAAATTCACAAAATATCTGTCCATGAATCCAGCCCTTCAAAGGAAAATAAAGGGAAAACACCAATACAAAGATGGAAACTAAAATTGTGATTAAGAACTGCATGGTACTGGTAAAGTGACAGACAGTTAGATCAATGGAATAGATTTGAAGACCCAGAAATGAACCCGCACACCTATGGTCACTTGATCTTTGATAAAGAAGCTAAAACCATCCAGTAAAAAAAAAGATAGCATTTTCTACAAATGGTGTGGGCTCAACTGGCACTTATCATGTAGAAGAATGTGAGTTGATCCATTCTTATCATCTGTACAAAGCTCAAGTCTAAGTGGATCAAGGAACTCCACATAAGACCAGAGACACTAAAACTTATAGAGGAAATAGTGGGGAAAAGCCTTGAAGGTATGGGCCCGGAAAAAAAAGTCCTGAACAGCAATGGCTTGTGCTGTATTAAAAATCTACAAATGGGACCTCATAAAATTGCTAAGATTTTGGAAGGCAAAAGACACTGTCAATAAGACAAAAAGGCCACCAACAGGTTGGAAAAGGATCTTTACCAATTCTATATCTGACTGGGAACTAATATCCAATATATACAAAGAACTCAGGAAGCTGGACTCCAGAATATCAAATTATTATTAAAAATGGGGAACAGAGCTAAACAAAGAATTCTCAACTGAGGAATACCAAATGGCTGAGAAGCACCTGAAAAAAAATGTTCAACACCCTTAATCATCGGGGAAATACAAATCAAACAACCGTGAGATTCCATGTCAAAACAGTCATAATGGCTAAGATAAAAAATTCAGGTGACAGCAGATGCGGGCAAGTATGTGGTGAAAGAGGAACACTCCTCCATTGCTGCTGGGTTTTTAAGCTGGTACAACCTCTCTGGAAATCAGTCTGGTGGTTCCTCAGAAAATTGAAATTGGAGTGGGTGGCTTGTGGAGCAGGGCATGGGGAGGGTGTAGGGGACTTTTGGGATAGCATTTGAAATGTAAATGAAAAAAAATCTAATAAAAAAAGAAAGAAAAAAGTACTACCAGAGGATCCAGCAATAACTCTCCTGGGCATATACCCAGAAGATGTTCATAGCAGCTTTATTTATAATAGGCAGAAGCTGGAAAGAACCCAGATGCCCCTCAACAGAGGAATGAATACAAAAATGTGATACAATTAAACAATGGGGTATGGCTCAGCTCCTAAAAACAATAAATTTATGAAATTCTGAGGAAAATGGATGGATCTGGAGAATATCATCCTGAGTGAGTTAACCCAATCACAAAAGAACTCACATGATACACACTCACTGATAAGTGTATATTAGCCCAGAAACTTAGAAGACCTAAGATACAATTTGCAAAACACATGAAACTCAAGAAGAAGGAAGACCAAAATGTGGATACTTCATTAATCATTAGAATTGGGAACAAAATACACATGCTGGGAGTTACAGAGACAAAGTTTGGAGCTGAGACAAAAGGAAGATCCATCCAGAGACAGCCCCACCTGGGGATCCATCCCATAAACTGCGATCAAACCCAGAAAACTATTGCATATGCCTGCAAGATTTTGCTGACAGGACTCTGATATAGCTGTCTCTTTTGAGGTTATGCCAGTGTCTGGCAAATACAGAAGTCAATGCTCACAGTCATCTATTGGAGGTAACACAGGGCCCCCAATGGAGGAGCTAGAGAAAGTACCCAAGGAGCTGAAGGGGTCTAAAACAATATAGGAGGAACAACAATATGAACTAACCAGTACACCCTCCCCCCCCCAGCTCTTGTCTCTAGCTGCATATGTAGAAGAAGATGGCCTAGTTGGCCATCATTGGGAGCAGAGTCACTTGGTCTTGCGAAGATTATATTCCCCAGTAAAGGAAAATGCCAGGGCCATGAATCAGGAATGGGTGGGTTGGGGAGCAGGGCAGGGGGAGTGTATAGGGGACTTTCGGGATAGCATTTGAAATGTCAATGAAAAAAAATCTGATAAAATCATTAAGAAATGAATTTAAAATATTTTATCTCCAGGTAGTATTGGTGTTCCAAGAGAAAACCTCAAAACACTGGACTTAATATTTTTTATCACTTAATGTACTTAAAAATTGCATAATTTTAAATTTTATGTTATGTGTGTTTATCTCTGTGTTTGTAGTGCCCTCCAGGCTGGGGAAGTTGGATCTCCAGAAACTAGTGCTATATATACATGGTGTAATCTGCCCAACATGGATTTTGGGAATTGAATTTTTGCCCAGGTTCTTAGCTTCCAAAGGCTACATCCTTCATAGAGCTTTAAATACTATAATAATAATATTCCTTAACAGCTGAACTTTATAAAGCAGAGATGTTTATCCAGCTCAAAGTTCAAGAGACACAAGTGTGAGATGACAGCATCTGCTCATATCTAAAGAGGATACAACTATGTCACATGACAGTAGGCAGCCAAAGTGTAGAGGCATAAACAAGCAATAACATTATCATAAGAAAAGTCAGAGACAAGTGTAGATGTTTGGGACCCTTTCATAAGCACTCATCTTGCTGGCAATCTGGCTCAGATGTTCAGAGCATTTTCTGCTCTTTCACAGGACCATAGATATGTTCACAGCACCCACACTGCTGACTTGTATCTTCTCAAAACTCCAGCTCCAGGGTGTCTGGTATTCTCTTCTGACATCTGTGATCACACATTCATACAAACCCATATACACATAGAAATTGAATTTTAGAAGAAGAGATAAAGAACTCACCAGGAACCTCCATAAAAATATCTAAATCTCAGAAAAAAAAAACCAAAACAAAGCAAAAACAACCAAACATATTCCCACTTAACTTAAAAACTCATTACTAGTCCACATCATTTAAATTTTCCATCTGCATCCTCCATCTGGATGCCTCCAGCCAGGAAAAGGCTCCCAATCAACCTTTGAAAAAACAATTTGAAGCCACATCCTAAAAGTAGCAATTATCTGTTGAGTATAGATAGTCTTACTCTTTGAGCTAGTCTGTTTTTTTTTTTCCTAAAGTTACACAAAAAAGTATATTATTCTTATTTTTCCTTTGAATATATTTACTGAACCTCTCAGTTCACATGAAATAAAACACACAGAACTTATAAGATAAAATTTTAACATTGCAAATATATTTCTAAATATATTAATTTTTAATATAAAGAATGAATTTATAAATTTATATTTCCAAAATAAAATATTGGAAGGAATAAGTCTTCAAATAATGAGAATACTTATTGAAACTTTCTAAGCTTTTAAAAAAACATGTAAGATTGTTCCATTTAATTATTCAGAGTGACTACAAATAATGAGATGTAATATTGGAAATAAGTTTGGGGCCAGATGTTGAAGGTTTTCAAGTGCAAGCTAAGATAATTGGAGTTTATCCTCCCATCTACAGGGATGCTTTGAGTGTGTTTAAAACAGAAGAGCCACAGGGAAATGAAACATGAAATGTAGTCCTGCTTCTGAAGCTTGCATGATGCCTTCTGGTGCCATAAAAGCTTCTTCTCAGAGACAGGGCTCTCCGATCCATTCCAGCTCAGGAATTTCTGGGTGCTGCAACTAAAGTCCATAGTATGTTCAGCAATGTCTTACATTTTCTCTCATCTGGAGGAAAGCAAGGGCAAACACAATAGCCTGTAATACTCTGGGAGTCTCTTGGACAACCATGAGTAATAACTTACAAAATGCCTCCTATTCCTGGTGTTGGGGTTTTTGTTAAATAGTCATTGGCTCTCGGAGGGGACACTTTTATAACTAATAAGGAATTTCATCTAAAGTATCTCCAGTATTTATATGCAGACTTATGTGTATTTTGCTTTTGAACATTTGTCATTGGAATTTTTGATTTACATGATAATTTTTAAAAGATATTCTTTTTTTTTATTGAATATTTTCTTTATTTTCTTTATTTACATCTCAAATGTTATTCACTTCCCTGGTTTCCCTCCCTCCCAGAAACACCTATCACGTCCTCCCCATTGAGTTATGTTTATTTTACTCTCCTTTCTCCTCCTTCTGCATTTACCTTTATTCTACTCTTAATTTCCCAATTGGATCACTAGTACCTTAATATTCCTTTCTTTATCACTCTCTGGTGCATATTCCCACATGTGTAGTGGCTATTCCTGGTTGTCAACTTGACTATATCTAAAATTAACTACAATCCAGAATTGGAAGGCGCACCAGTGACCCTAATCTGGAGGCTGGGAGATAGACGTTTCTGAACTGGATCTTGGTATGGAGATCTTGAGACATAGTGGTTATGGATTCTAGAAGATTAAGACAGGGAGATCTCTGAGTTCAAGGTCATCTAGGATTAAAGGTGTGGTGGCACACACCTTTAATCTGGGCTACACTTTCTGCTGGAGACTATATAAGGACATTGGAAGAAGGAAGGCTCTCTTTCTCCTTTGCTTGCTTGCCCTGTGGGACTGAGCAACTGCTAGATCGTTGAACATCCATTCACAGTTCCTACTGACCATTGTTTGGAGTTGGACTACAGACTGTAAGTCATCAATAAATTTCTTTACTATAGAGAGACTACCCATAAGTTCTGTGACTCTAGAGAACCCTGATTAATACACACATGTAGGCAGTATTTATACACATAGAATAAATAAATAAGCTGTTTAAATATTTCTTAAGAGGTCAAATGTTGGGAACATTTTCTTCATAAAAGTGTTCAAGGTTTGCACACATCTTTAATCCTAGCACTCAGGAGGCAGAGGCAGGCAGATCTATATGATTTCTATGACAGCATGATTTTCAAGGCTACAGAAATAATCTATATCCTGAAAAAACATATATAGATGCTACTGAATATATATCTATATATCTCTCTATCTCTATCTCTATCTCTCTATCTCTCTCTATCTCTATCTCTCTATATCTATCTATCTATCTATCTATCTATCTATCTATCTATCTATCTATCTATCTATCTATTTATACTCTACTGAAGAATAAATATAGGAGTTTAAGTTCTAAATATTTCCTCTTAGAATTCTTTCTTTGCTTCTACTAAGGACATATTTTTTTTTATGTAACATATCTAATTTATGTGGCTGTAACTACAAAATCTGGTTGTCCTCTTGCAGAGGAAGTTTCTTCCCAGTCATTTGTTGTTTTCTGATCTTCCCAATCCCCCCCTCAATTAGTCTACTACAGTCAGTCCCTCATTTCTCCCATTCTGCATCTCCCTTTATCTTGTATCCCTTTTATTTCTTTCATTTTCTTCACCTCCTTCACACTAACTCATTCTTTCCTCCATTTTTCACTTGCTTTTTGCTTCACCCCTCTCCTTTCATCTCAACATATTGCTATCAATTTATACAAATAAACCATTTGTTTAAGGAAACTGAGTGGCCACATTTTTGTTTATATGTCACATTCCAAATGTCAATCATTAGTGTATAGCTACAGCATTATCAAACTGAAAGAATAAAAATGCATGATCATCTCACTAGATATCAATTTGACCTAATCCAACAAATCTTCATGATAAACAACTTGGTGAGAGCAGGGATACAGTGTGCATACCTCTACATCAAAGAGACAACACAGAGTAAGCCAATAGATGACATTAAATTCAATAGAAATAACTGGAAAGCATTTCCACTAAAATCAGGGATAAGGCAAGGTTTTCCCCCTTCCCCATATCTCTCCAATATAGTACTTGAAGTTCTACCTAGAGCAAAAAGACAACTATTGGAGATCAAAGGGATACAGATTGAAAAGTAAGTAGTCAAAGTATCACTATGTGCAGATGATATATATATATATAAATCAGAATAAAAAAGTGACCCCAAAAATTCTACCAGAAAACTCTACAACTGATAAACAATTTCAGGAAACTGGATAGATACAATATTATTTCAAAGAAATCAGAAGCCTTCCTCTATACAAGCTATAAATTGGCTGAGAAAGAAGCCAGGGAAATAGTACCCTTCAAATAGCCACAGATCACATAAAATACCTTGGTGTAACAGTAACCAAGTTTATGAAAAACCTATAATACAAGAACATCGAGTCTCTGAAGAAAGAAAATGAGGAAAATACCAGCGAGTGAAAAAATCTCCCTTGTTCATGGATCAGTAGCTTTGGCATAGTTAAAATTACCATCTTAACAAAACCAATCTTCAGATTAAATGCAATCCCCAGCAAAATTCCAATATAACTCTTCATAAAACTTGAAAGGACAGTTCCCAAATTAATATGAAAACAACAACAACAATAAAAATCCAGGATAGCTAAAACAATACAGAACCATAAAAGAACTTCTAGAGGTATCATTATCCCTGACTTCAAGCTGTACTAAAGAATTACAGTAATAAAAACTGCATGATTGGTATAGGAACAGACAGGATGATCAATGGAATCTAATCAAAGTCACAGAAATAAAAACACAGACCAAAGGATTGTTGATTTTTGACAAAGAAGCCAAAAAAATACACAATGGAACAAGGACAGCATCTTCAACAAAAGGTGCTGTTCTAAATAAATGCCTGCATGTAAAAGAATGCAAATATATCCATGATTATCATAGTGCATAAAACTCAAGTCCCAATGAATCAATGACCTCATGATAAAACTAGAGATACTTATTCTAATAGAACAGAAATTGGGGAATAACCATGAGCTCTTCAGTACAGAAGACAACTTCCTAAACAAAGCATTAGTGACTCAGGCACTAAGACCAAAAATTAATAAAGGGGACCTCATGAAACTGAAAAGCTTCTGTAAGTCAAAAGATACCATTAATGGGAAAAATGAAAGCCTACAAATTTGGAAAAGATTTTCAATAACACTACATCTGACAGTAGACAAATATCCAAAATCTATAAATAACTGGATTAAGGTCTGTCCCTGAACCTGTTGCCTACCTGCCTGCCTGTGAATCCCACATTGATTTCAGCAACTTAACTTGTGGGATGGGGGTAGGGGGTGTGATGGGTGAGTGTTGGGAGTTTGACAGCCAGAGAGCATCTTCACCTCCTAAGGGGAATGTGGTGAGGACTTATGTGAGAAAGTACTTGGAGTAGAGGAAGAGCCAATATTGGGATATAAAATGAATGATAAATGAATGTAATTAAAAATATTATTTTAAAGTGACTGTTCAAATTGCAATTTTCACAATAGGAATGCATGATCATGCTAAAGCTAAATAATTTACGTTCATGTATCTGTGGAAAGTTTTATTTATTTGTTTGTTTGTTTGTTTGTTTATTTTAAAATTTCTAACTTAGTAGGTTTCTCCTTCGTGAAAAGTACAAACATTAGTGAAAACAAGACCCATTATTTATAAATGAAGGTAATTATGATACTTGTTTTCTATGCTCTGTTATAAGAGTAAGTAAGAAACTCAACAGTAGGCAAAGCACTTATATAATTTCAATCTGATACTGTATTTCCTTTATGCTTTGGTAACTTAATGGCTTACTACTTTAATACTTATTTTTGGTGTTACACATGATTTATATTACATATGAATACATATTAATTCCAAGAGAATATAAAAAATAATTTGTACATAATTTGTACTAATACAGCACATAGGGACCGTCTATACTATATAATGACTGAACCAAATTTTTCCAAAATATTCTTCCACTTACAGGTTATTCCTAGATACAAAGTGTAAAAGGTCTAGTGAGTATCTTACATTCCTCTTGTTTTTAGGAGCAGGTGGCTTAGAGTTTTAAATGTTAACTACTAGTATCTTTCCACTTACTAGGTAAGATAGATAATGTTAAAGTGACAAAAGAAACATGGACAGGAATATTGAATATATGAATATATATGTAATAAAGTTAAACCCATCATATAACATCATGATGTTAGTTTTATGCTTTAGATTGCTATTTTAGGTTAAACTAGATTGTATCCTATATATCATTTCATTTACAACACTTGTAATGTCTTTATGGGAAAAGGGGGAAAAAACTATGTATCAAAAAAAGAGAGGTTATTTGTCCAAAACAATTGTACTATGAATCTTCAGCTGAAAAAGAATTTGAAGTTTCTCCTCTTTTGTCAGTTTTTTTTTTCATTTTTTAAAAAACTATTCTACCCTCATATATTACATCACAACTACAGTTTCCCATCTCTCCACTCCACCTAGTTACCCACTCCCTTTTCCAGATCCATTCCTTCTTTTACCTTTAAAGGAAGAGTAGGCCTTCCAGGGATATGGGCCAAACATAGCATAACAAGATGCAATAAGACTAGTCCTCTGATTTGGATGGAACAAAGCATAGTTCAGAACCCAGCCCAATGTCATCACTGAAGCTCCATCCAGCAACTGATGGGAACCAATGCAGAGATCCATGGCCAAACATCAGGTGCTGCTCCAAGTGCCTGGCAAAAGAGAAATGGGAAGGACTGTAAAAGACAAAATGGTTCCAGAACAGCAGGAGAAAACAGTCCACAGAAGTAACTAAGCAGAGCTCTTAAGGGCTCACGGAGACTGAAGCAGCAATCATGGAACCTGCATAGGCCCGAGCTAGGTCCCTTTTGCATTTATGGTACCATTATGTAGCTTGGTGTTGTGTGGATTGAGGAATACTTCTGACTCTTTTGCATAGTCTTGGGACTATTTTCCTTCTACTAGTTTGTCTTATTCAGCCTTGATTTGTAGATGCCTAGTTTTACTGTAACTTGTTATGCTGTGTTCAGTTTTACATTTTAGTAGACATTCCTTGAAGCAAGTCATACATATATTCATATATCATGTGCCATTCTTTGTAGCCTAGGCTTACGAAAACTCACAATAAGTAAAGAACAATTAAACATGCAGTATGTTTATAATTACGACACTTATAAAGGAATGTTAAATAGGTAAAAATAGTAAATTGGGAAATACTAATATGTTAACTGATTCATTCTTAGGAAGATCTTTTACATTTTCGTTTTACGTAGGTTTTATCAGGTCCCATTATATAGTTAATTAATATAGCTTTATTTCAGAGTTCCAAGTCTACGAAACATTTAAGACTATTATAAAAATTGTGCAATAATATATATTTTATGGAATGCAAACAAAAATGCCACCACTATTATAGTTCATCATTTAAAACAATAACTTGACGTACTAGAAAATCATGTAGGCTCTTGCAACATTAATCTGCCACTCTGGCAAGAGTAGCAAGTGATCTTAACCACAAAAACACTCAGCCCCATTTCTTCGTTACCATAATTTTGAACACATTTGAAGATAATCCATATCCATTTAGTTTTATTAAGCATTCTTTTTGTGTTTGAAATTATTTTCTTCACTTTTAGAGAAGCGTTTTTTGGTTGTTATTGGTAAGCTTTGATTTCTAATTAAAAGTCTTCCTGAAAACCTCTCCTATTGTTTCTGTTTAATTAATTGTCAGATATAGAAACCTGTGTTTCAGGATATCTTCCCACCTAACGGTGTGTTATTTTTGGTGAAGTCATAAGAATTCATAAAATAAGCTTGTGCTTTGGACTCAACAATTGTCTCCTGAAAGGCACTATTAGAACCTATTTCCTTATCAACTAAATAGATAAAAAATAAATCACAATAAACTGGGTTCTGTAGTTTGAACACATAAGTATCAGACTCAGTGTAATCCCTATCTTACATCCACAAGACTATAGATGTTTAATGTGATAGTCAGAGGATGGTAAAATAATGACTCTATGTATGTTAAGATTTATCCATAACAGAAGATATTTTCTTGAATATATAATACAAAACTGAGACAACAAAAAACTTCAGTTGCCACAGAAAATGTTTTTGACAAATTATGTAAAATCAGGGTGACCTAATATTCAAGGTTATAAAGAATATGTCCTTCAAACAAAATACTTCATTCCACATATGTTCTTTTTTTCCTAACTCTTGGCTTCATTCTATGAACTGAGTAATGAAAAACTATAAATGCCACATTCAGCAGACACAAGGACTGAGACACTGGCATGCAATGTTCTTATCCTTTAATTTTGTGACTCCTCTAGGAATGCTCTGTCATTAGTATTTAAATCACTTCATAAATATTTCACTTTAAATACCACTGTAAAGTCTTGTGTATGCCTTAATTTGTGTCTAACATAATGGTTTTGTATAGTGAGACAATTTCATCAGGACACTCTCACGATTAAAAAGAGATTTAATAGAACTCTGTATCTTTACTTGGATTTGTGCATGGCATAGAAAACAAAAAATCATTTGATCTTCAGAAATAGCATCTTAGCTATTTGTGCTTTTAAAGAAAAATCAATAAAAAAATCAACAAATGTATACATACATACATACACACACACACACTAACTGTGGATATTATTTCAACCAGGGTCTAAGTGTGGGAGGAAAAATGAGGAGCATAGGGGTGCATTTAAAGCCATCAGCTATTGTTTTATGAGGAAAATGATAGTCAAAAGGCAGAGCAAATTAATATAAAATATGAAAATTATCTTAGGTACTTTTAACCCTTAATATTTTTTGAACTCTATTCTGTTGTTATCCTGTCATTTGGGTGATTTTATTAAAATCAAATATTTGCACAATTTTTAAAAGAAAATATCAATACCAACACCCTATGTGGAAAATGGAAAACAGAAGTCTATTATATTTGTCTTTCTGCTCGAGGCATGTCAATGGCAGCTACCTAGCAAATATCCTTCTTTGGACATTCGCTCTTCTTATGTAGCCTGGTTTTCCGTAGTCTAAAGGCTCACAAAATAACTGTAGAGGGGAGTTATATTTTTTCTGTTCCATCTTTTAAAATATCAATACCATTGAATAGCAAACAGTGAATTTTAAATTTTATTTTATTTTTAATTGATATTTTTTATACTCCATATTACATTCTCAACACTTCCAACCACCCTCTGTCTTTTCCACATCCAACACCTCTACCCCACCTGACCTCTAAACTCCCTAGGGCCTCCAGTCTCTTGAGGGTTAGATGCATCATCACTAAATGAATATAGATCAGGAAGTCCTCTGCTGTATGTGTGTTGGGGGCCTCATATCAGCTGGTATACGCTGTCTGTTTGGTGTTCCAGTGTTTTAGATATCTTAGGTTTCCAGATTAACTGAGATTAATTAAAAACTTTCTTTGAATGTTTCATCTATGAAAACAGTAAAAGCAGTTATAGTTTTTCTTCATACTCAGTAGTCACACTCTTAACCATTAAGTAAATTTTTGGTATAATTTTAAGTTACATAACAAGACAAAAATATCTGTTAGGTTTATGTACAGAAAGTGAGGTGGAAATTAATTTAAAATTTGAATTTGAAAATTTATCTCAATAACATTGAATCTAGCAAGATAAGTGAATGAAGCCTGTGAAATAGTACAGCGCTTTTTTAAACCTTTAGCTTAAAGTTAGGACAGAGGGTCATGATTAAAATGAAGTAAAGTTCTTATATACTTTCTCACCCAGTTCTTAGTCTTCCATGAGCCATAAATTTGGGAGCTGTGCTGCATCTGCAAATACTGGATCTGGGTGTCCCACAGTCTATTGATATTTGTGTTGTACATATCTGTGTGTGTGTGTGTGTGTTTTCTTGTAAAAGTCTCCAGTTCTGTAGAGAGAAGCTTCTTTAATAGAGCTTTGAGAGGTAGCTGCACAATTCTGTACATATGAAGATAAGATTTTGAATATAGTTAAAAGGTGCACTGTGTGACTGCCTTTCATAGACAGAGCTGTATGAATAGAACAATAACAATATCAATACACATAATACACAGAATGGGAGAAAGGTCATGTGATCTGGGTGTTTTGAATGAGAATGCACCCCAAGGTTTCAATAGATTTGAATAGTTGGTCTCCAATTGGCTCTCTTTATGATGGTTTATCTTGTTAGTGTAGGTGTGTATGTGAGTGTGGACATTGAGGTTTAAAAGGCCAGTACCATTTCCATTTATCTCTTTCTACATTGTAATTGTGGATGAACATGTAAACTCAAAGATAAACTTTGATTGTCGTTCCTTCTGATTGTTGTCATTCTCCATGTTCCCTAAATGGTCAAGGTCTCTAACTTTCTGAGAATGTAAACCCAAGTAAACTCTAATTTCTTTATGTCGGTTTGGTCATGGTAACATCCTAATGCTCAGGAAACATTGTAGAAAAGGGAAGGGGACGAGGAAGACTGAAAGAGCCAGAGATCATAAAGTTTGTTGAGAGACTGCATCTCCTAGTAATACCAGAAAAGAAGTGAATAAAGCTACACTGGCATGAGTGCTAAAACATAACCTGGACAGTTATGACACCAGTAAACAGAGGTGGGCAGCAAGAACCTGTAGCTAAAAACTTACATGAAGAACTTTATACAAGCTAGGAATTGAAGAGGTAATGATCACCAGGGAAGATGTTACCAAAATGTTGCTGAATGACAAAATCTCAGGCCTAAAGTCATATATAGAGGTAGCATATTTTTATGAATATGCATATAGATATATACATACATATGCATGCAATAAAAATTAATACAAAGTAACATAAAATAAATAGCCAGTGAATTTGAAATCAAGTTACAGAGTTGACAGGATTAAATATATATATATATATTTGAAGGAAGGAAAAGTAATGGAGAAGTGTTGTAATTAAATAATAATCTCAAAAAAGAAAAAAGAAAAGTAAAATAACTAAAAAAAGGTAGAGGAAAAGAATAAATTGTATAAAGTTGTTCTTTGACTTCTACACATGTGTGCTGGTCACATATTTTCATGGATGCACCACAGGCACACACACACACACAGTATGTGTGAAAAAATAAAAATATTTTCCATTCTTATCTCCTTGAACAAAGCTTAAGCTCAAGTGGTTCTTGGACCTCCACATAAAACCAGATACACTAAATCTAATAAAAGAGAAAGCGGGAAAGAGTCTAGAACAGTTGGGCACAGGGGAAAAGTTCCTGAACAGAACACCAATGAATTATGTTCTAAGATCAACAATAGACAACTAGGACCTCATAAAATTGCAAAGCTTTTGTGAGACAAAGGTCACTCTCAGTAGGACAAAATGGCAATGATTAGACTGGGAAAAGAATTTTACCAATCTTTAATTTGAGAAAGGGATAATATTCAATATATACAAAGAACTCAAGAAGTTAGACTCCAGAGAACCAAATAACCTTATTAAAAATGGGGAACAGAGCTAAACAGAATTCTCACCCGAACAAATTCGAATGGCTGAGAAGCACCTAACGAAATCTTCAACATCCTTAGTCATCAGGGAAATGCAAATCAAATCAACCTGAGCTTCCACTTCATACCAGTCAGAATGGCTAAGTTCAACAACTCAGGTGACAGCAGATTCTGGCAAGGATGTGGAGAAAGAAGAACACTCCTGTGGGAAGCCATTTGTGTCGTTGCAGGGTGGCGCTGGCTACTGGTGGCCACCATGCATACATAAGCATTAATTTTTTTTTTTGCCAAGATGAGGTTTTGAGAATTAACCAAAATTAACCAATCAGAGGAGAGACAATTAACCAATCAGATAAGAGACAAGTTAACCAATCAGATGAGAGAGAAGTTAACCAATCAGATGAGAGAGAAGTTAACCAATCAGATGTAGGCATGCAAATGAGGTGGTAAGCATAACCCAAGCACAACCAATCCGGGTGTGAGACACGCCTCTCCTAGGCCTATATAAGCAGCACCAGTTCTGCGCTTGTGGTCTCTTCACCTCTGCAATCAAGCTCTTCCAATAAACGTGTGCAGAAGGATCATGTTGCAGCATCGTTCTTGCTGGTGAGTCGGGTATGCGCAAGACACTCCTTCATTGCTGGTGGGTTTGCAAGCTGATACAACCACAGTGAAAATCAGTCTGGGGGTTCCAAAGAAAATTGGACATAGTACTACCTGAGAACCCAGCTATACCATTCCTGGGCATATATCCAGAAGATGCTCCAACATGAAATAAGAATACATGCTCCACTATGTTCATAGCATCCATATTTATAATAGCCAGAAGCAGAGAACAACCCAGATATCTCTCAACAGAGGAATGGATACAGAAAATGTGGTACATTTACATAATAGAGTACTACTCAACTATTAAAAATGATGAATACATGAAGTTCTTTGGTAAATTTATGGAACTAGAAAACATCATCCTGAGTGAGGTAACCCAATCACAAAAAAAGTACACAGTGTATGCACTCACTGATAAGTGGATATTAGCCCAGAAGCTCAGAATATCCAAAATAGAGTTTTTAAAACATGAAATTCAAGAAGGAAGACCGAAGTATGGATACGTCTATCCTTCTTAGAAGAGTGAAAAAATACCCATGGAAGGAATTACAGAGACAAAGTTCAGAGTAGAGACTGAAGGAATCATCATCCAGAAAGTGTCCCACCTGGGGATCCATCCCATAAACAACCACCAAAAACAGACACTATCGTGGATGCCAACAAGAGCTTGCCGACAGGAGCCTGATATAGCTTTCTCATGAGAGGCTCTGCCAGTGCCTGGCAAATACAGAAGTGGGTGCTCACAGCCAACCATTGAACAAAGCACAGAGTCCCCATGAAGAAGCTAGAGAAAGCACCCAAGGAGCTGAAAGGGATTGCAGACCCATAGGAGGAACAACAATATGAATTAACTAGTACCCCCAGAGCTCCCTGGGCCCAAACCACCAATCAAAGAAAACATGGTTGGACTCATGGCTCCAGCTACATATGCAGCAGAGAATGGCCCAGTAGGTCATCAATAGGAGGAGAGACCCTTGGTCTTGTGAAGATCTATGACCCAGTATAGGGGAATGCCAGGGCCAGAAAGCAGGAGTGGGTGGGTTGGTGAGCTGGGAGGCAGGGGAGGGGATAGGGGATTTTCAGAGGGGAAAGTAGGAAATGGAATAATGTTTGAAATGTAAATAAAGAAAATATCTAATAACAAAAAATTAATGCGAAAAAGAAAAAGAAATTGAGGACAAGTCTCTTTTTAAAACTACTGCACTTTTTGCTAGCCGTTCTATCCTCAACTTTCAGAATTAGAAGCATTGCTTCCAATCTTGCCTCTTCTTTAAGTAACATGGTCGAATTCACTGTATGCTTCATGTCCCTATGCATGAAGAAAGGATTAATTTGATTCCATGACAGAAATGTTGCCTTTTCTATTGAAGGCAACTTAGCAAAATCTTACTGTACTCTTGGGAATTAATCCCTGATTAGCTTGCACCCCTGTGCTTGTAAGCAGAAAAACATTGCAAGCATCCTATCCTTTGGAAAGTTAGTCTTTATTCTTGCAGATATAAACACTTATTTTTCATTGTTATTTTTGCCTGGGAAAGCTTTCCAAGACATGATACAACATTTGCTTTATTAATTTATAACCCTTGCTATGCCAAGGGCTTTTAAAACAAGACAATGCTATTGGTGTTCTGTTCAGAAACTTGTCTTCTGGCTCAGACTGTGAGATCTAAAAATTGATAACTGGGACCTTATGGAACTGCAAAGCTTCTGTAAGGCAAAGGACACGGTCAATATGACAAATCAGGAGCCCACAGACTGGGAAAAGATCTTCACCAGCTTACATCTGATGGAGGACTAATGTCCAAAATTTACAAAAAAAAAAAAAAAAAAAAAACAAAAAACAAAAAAACAAAACAAAACAAAACAAAAAAAAAAACAAGAAGTTGGACACTAACAACCCAAATAACCCAATTAAAAGTGGTGTCCAGAACTAACCAGATAGTTCTCAACAGAGGAATACCAAATGGCCAAGAAACACTTAAAGAAATGTGCAAAGTCCTTGGTCATCTAGGAGATGCAATAAAAACAACTCTAAAGTCCCATCAGAATGGTGAAGATAAAAAACTCCAGAGAAAGAACATGATGATGAGGATGTCAAGCAAGAGGAACTCTCCTCCGTTGATGGTGTGTTACGATTTGGCTGTAAAGCATTGCCGAAATAAATTCCTCAAAACCTGATGGAAAAGGTTCTAGTACTTTTATTTATCCATAAAGGGCAAAAAGCAAATAAATGGTAAAACAGGAAAAAAGCAAAAAACAAAACAAACAAACAAACAAACAAAAAACAGTAGCCTAGTAGGTCTGCCCTCTGAGAGGCCCAACAATCAGCTGAAAGAGTCATATGCAGACACTTACACTTAAATAATGGATGGAAGCCAGGAACCACTGTGAACGCATTAGAAAAGAGCTGGAAGAACTAAGGACTATGGTGACCCCATAGGAAGACCAGCAGTATCAACTTATCTGGACCCCTGAGATCTTTCAGATACTGAGCCACCAACCAGGCAGCATACACCACTGATATGAGTCCTCCAACATATACAAGGCAGAAGACTTTCTAATTTGGCCTCAGTGAGAGAATATGCACCTAACCCTGGGGAGATTTGAGACCCCAGGGACTATGGAAGTCTCATGGGGGTGGGGGTGGGGGTGTGGAAGCATCCTATTGGAGATGGGAGAAGCAGGGAAGGTATAGGATGAGGAATAGTCAGAGCATGGACCAGGGGGGCAATAAAGGCTAGACTGTTAAAAAAAAAAAAGAATTAAAACAAAAGAAAGAAAAGAAAGACTAATTCTCCAGCCCAGAAAAAAATGCTGAATTAAAATAAGCCTAAAGAATAATATTCAAATAAATGCATTGATAAATATGTACAGTTACAAAATTAATTTGACTTACAGTAACACAGAAAGTTTTAAACTTAAGAACACAGAGTTGGTTGGCTAGGGAATGATGAGGGAATCTAGGAGGAATTGGGAAAATGGTTGAATATAATTAACACTATATGACATTCACAAAGAACTCTTAAACATTTATTAAGAGAAATATAAATTAGATGTGTTAAATAGTCAAAAATATGGGAAAACAGAAATAAATTTATACAGCCACAGTTCTACAATTTTTGGCAAATGTGTCAGAAATTGGAATTGTATAGAAGAAAAGAATGACTGAGATAAAAGTAACATTGTCATCTTAATGTAAAGATGGAAGAAATTGTGATAAAAACAAAAGACCAAGGATGGTTACTATAATATAATAAAAATTTTAGGATGATCCTGGAATTTAGATTAAGAACAGAATACACTTAATGAGCATTTCCACTTGACATACTCATATTACGGGAGAAAGTATTTCAGTTAGAGGATTTGCTAAGTTTCCAAATTATAGAGACATCATAGGCAGACAATTTTTCATTTGGTTTGAAAAGTCAAGAATTGAAAAAAAAAAGTTGCATTCCTACTAACCAGAACTTTTCAAAAATCTACTTGACATTTGGAGCTCCAAGTTCCTAGTGATATATTTGCATCATAAGATTTCTGAGATTGGTCAGTCTGGTTCAATTAATAGTACACTTAAAACTATACTCTCATTTTTCTGGGACATAGAGTAAATATACTTACTGTATTTCTCCTATGAAATACAAGTAAAATCACATTTTGTAAAAAAAATCAGTGGAAGTGCGCAGTAAAAATAGATTGTCTAGAGACACCAAAAACCAAGGTACAATGTTTTGATGTATCCATCTTCTTCCAACATGTCCACACTTATTTTTCTCAAACAGATTCACTCATTCTGGATTAAGCACTTTAACATATGAGACCATAAGATCCATTCTCATTCAAGCCACCACAATCAGGAATGTTTTGTATAATTAATGGACACTCCAGGAAGATAGTAAGCTTTAACCTTTTGTCTGGCAGAAGTATGTCTTTACATCAGTCTCTCTCTCTCTCTCTCTCTCTCTCTCTCTCTCTCTCTCTCTCTCTCTCTCTCTCTCTCCCTCCCTCCCTCCCTCCCTCCCTCTCTCTCTCTCTCTCTCTCTCACACACAACACACATCTATTTATTTAGTATTTCATAAACACATTTTAGATAAAGATTTGCTTTTTTTGTTTGTTGTTTGTTTGTTTGTTTGTTTGTTTTTCGAGACAGTGTTTCTCTGTATAGCTCTGGCTGTCCTTGAACTCATTTTGTAGACCAGGCTGGCCTCGAACTCAGAAATCCGCCTGCCTCTGCCTCCTGAGCGCTGGGATCAAAGGCGTGCGCCACCACACCCGGACAAGATTTGCTGTTTTATTTCATACAGCCTGAACGTTACTTTAGTAACAACAACAACCAAAAAATCTGTCTTAATTCATTGAATTATTTCAACACAGCAATGCTTTATTTTCTGAACAGTACCCATGTTCTTTTTTTTTTTTCATCATAAGTGTTTTTAAGTTGTGTTACAGAGTAAGCAGCATTGTAGTAACAAAAAAAGAAAACTATTATCTTAACATAAGCAAAAATTAGAAATTCTTTGTTTTCAAAATACTCAGAATATGCATGCTATTTTTATGTTCCTAAATTATATGATTATCATAAAAAATTCCAGTAGTATTTATTTCTGTGTGTCACAGATGTTATTTTCACATAAAAGCACTAGCACTAAATAATCAAATTGTCAAATGTGCATATACACTGTTATGACCCGAGGTATACATTGGTGATATGAAGATTTTGTCACTATGACAACCTTACAGAAGAGTGCTTGATATTTTGTTTATAGATAACTTAATCTGAAACCTTAGCATGATATTTACTACATTATGAGTTGAAGCCAATGATTTTATAATAGCTTAGACCAGTACCCAAGTTCTTAATTGCCTTCTGTATTATTCTCCTCTAACAGTTCTTTTGTGACAGAACTCTTCAGTAACTCTATAAGCACTGATAATTGGTGTGTCACAATGTGAAGTCATTTAATTTTCCATTTATCAAATCAGATTGAGGAAGTCCAGTGTGAATGGCACAAATGGTTGAAGGAGTGTTGTGAAGCAAAAGTCAATGGGATAAGGTGCTTACCAACTTCATGAAAGCTGTAACATAACTGATGTAGTAGTGTTCAACACACTCAAATGTGCTGAAGGATAAATTTATCTAGATTTTAAAAGGTCCCTTAATTACTATAAGAAAGGCTGCATGCTTAAATGATTTTAGAAAATATCAAATTTAGTCTGCCTAAATGGTTCTTCTAGATTTTAAAACTAAAGTGCCATTCAGAGAAATTTTTGTTGTTGTTGTTGTTTTTATATCTTGGAACCTATTGTCATATGAATTATTCTACACTTTACAACATTGTCAAGGAAAATTTGGTAATATTATAGCATATGCAGAGAGAAGAAATACTGACAAAAGTGATATTTGAAACTCAGGAAGGCTGCAAAATACTAATAGTGTATCATTATTTTTATGTATTTAAAAACTTGTACACTAAATGACAGAAAAAACAAAAATTATATAAAAATACATTTTATAGATTTTCAATATCCATTAAATAAAAATTAAATTATATCTCCTAAATTTGGTATTTATTGCATAAAAA
The DNA here is from genome assembly GCF_978045245.1 of Mus caroli. Taxonomy (NCBI): domain Eukaryota; kingdom Metazoa; phylum Chordata; class Mammalia; order Rodentia; family Muridae; genus Mus; species Mus caroli. The sequence continues at coordinate 78,260,950 of NW_028227265.1, read as the reverse complement.
TCAACTTCTCTACATAAAATATATTATAGTATTTCACAGTGTATTAGTTGAGTGTAAATAAACTCTCCCAAGATGCATTTATTGCACTGAACATCCTACTATTTAATCACTCAAATTTAATGTGACCCCTTTGTGTTTAAAGGAGTATAAAGTGATATCCAGTGATTTTAGAGATTCTAATTTTCAGATCACATTTTATTATATCTAGAAGTTCAGAGACTTGGAATGCTCAGAAGGCAAAAATATCTGAGACTATAATTGCCTTTTGTTTTCTTTGGAATGCTTTTTTTCATATGCCCAAAGGCCAAAGGGGAAAAAAAAAACCTCATAATTTTTATCTGAAATCATTTGCTCATAGAAGATTAGTATAAGTATTTTGCACACATAAAATAAAACTGATTCTTCATTTTTTATAGTATTTTTCATATTTTTACATAACACAATGAGTTCATGGCTAATTTAACAACATTGCTAAACTTTATATGGGAATGCTGTCAGAAACCAGATTTAATTCTTAGTTATGTCTGTACTATTAGAAATTGTTGGTATTAGCCCATTTCATGTACATAGTACCATGGGCTTGTCAGCTTTTCTCCTATTTCAGAAGTAGGAATCTTTTCTGTTTTAGCTCAATGCCAGTTTTGTGCTGAAGGCCTGCTGCTTCCCAACGACATATCTAGGATTTTGTAGTTTAATTGCCACTTGCACAGTGGTATTGTACATAAACACAGCAGCTGCTACTGTATGTTGGAAGTGGCTCAGAAAAATCTATGGACACTGTTCAGCATTGAATAAAAAGCCAAAAAAAATTTAGACCCAGCTGTATTACTCTAACAGCTTGGCAATATAACACCTTCACAAAAAGTATTCAACTCATTGAAAAATTTCTTGCAATATGTTTGAGACCATACAAGAGAAAATTGCATGGGGCCATGTGGATTAGTGCTAAAAAAACCTTTTGAAGATGAATATTTTTTCTTTCTTTCTTTCTTTTCCTAGCCACAGTTATCCTTGGATTTTGTTCATTAGTATTCTGTGTTGCTACAGATTTCCACTAGAGATAAAAAAAGCTAATATGAAACTTGGATATCTTTCTGGTAGCAGGTAGAGATTATGTTCTTTTTTGGTTAAACCAATTAAAAAGTGAAATCAAATGGGAAATCCAAAGAAACCTTCACAGTAGACCTTTGCTGGGGCAGATTGCACACTTTAATGAACTCTTTGGTATATGGATAAGGTGGTCTGATGTCACATTCAAAACTTAGCAATGCCAAAAATTAAATAAGCAAATAAAATAAAAAATGAAACCACTTTAAGCACATACTTATTACCTCTGTGTATTTTTTTTCAAGAGTATATCTTAGAGAGACACTTTTATTTCAACTGCAGGTAATATGCAGATATTTGTTTTAGAAAAGTAAGAAATTCAGACCATCTTATTTTTATTTCATTGACATGATACTTAACCCTATTGTTTAAGGGAATATTTGTACTTCAACATTTACAACCCCAACTGAAATCTCTGAAGAAAACAGATTCTTACGTACTACAGAAACCATTATAGGTCTAATATGAAACATTGCCTTCATGTCATTATCTGGCTTTCTGGTAAATTTAGGAAGTCTAAGAATGTCTAGAGATAAATTTTCAAGCTCAATTACAAACATGCAGCTTCTCTTTTTCCTCTTCATTGGGTTCATGTTCATGTGTGTGTCTTTTAAAATCAAGTTTGATCTTCAATAATTTTATGTATGTGTGATGTACATTCATTTTACTTAACCCCTCAATTCTCCTTACATATACCCTTATTTGACCTCACTCTAAATAATACTTCCCTTCCCACACTATTTTGAGACCCAAGGAGTTTAACCAAGATTATCTGGGTTTGTAACTATTCACCTACTCTGCTAAGCTCCTCCGTGGGTACACAAATAGAGATATTAGCTACCACTCTTTCAGGCATTATCGTTAACCAGGTATTTTATGAAAGCAAGAGGATAGAGTCACATTAGCTGTACCATAAACACTTCCCTATATGTGGAGACCGCTATAACTTCTGTGATATCATAGCTGCATTGGCTGTGCTGCATCCAGAATATGACATTTCAGAGTACTTCACATAAAATTGTTTTCTGATATTCAAAATAGCTCTATATCATCAAAAGTGTTGTCATTCATATGTGTCTTAGAAACACAAAAGAGATGTTTTGTCTTAACATCTAAAAGGACCCCTTACATTACAGTAAACCTAGATCCATTAGCTTACTTTTTTAATATTGAAATTATTAGAATATGTATTTTCATGAGCTAGAAAAATTATCTGCCATATGCTAATCTACTTCTTGTTAAGCTCTGACTTAATCTTTGCCGTAGTTAACATAGTGGAGTGATTTCTTTTCTTATCAAAATGGCAATGTAGATTTTCTTATTGTTACCTAAGATCGATCAGTCAATTCTACTGCCTTGCACCTGTGAGAATCTAGATGGGTCTTTTCCCTTGTTTACTAATTACAGTACCATTGAGCACACACACACACACACACACACACACACACACACACACTATTTCAAAATCACTATTTTTCTAAAGATATATTTTTGTTTTCTTTCATTTTTATTTTCTATTTTATTTTGCAAATATAGTACATATTTGTAATACCTGAAATATCGACTACGTAATACTTTGAATAATTAAAAGCCAATATTTTTTCTTCTAAATAGAAATTTGTTTAAAATTTTGGTTCTCTTATTTTGCCTATTTTATTAGCTCCATTTTCATTATAAATTTGATTTCTCTGAAACATATCAAATATGTCATCTACAATTTAATATTTTACTTTAGTTTCTCAAGAATCATCTTCTCCAAGTTGGAGTTTCAAGGCTTCTCAGGCACATTTCATTCAGTAGCAATCTATCTATTCCTACCAAGCCCACTTCCTCATTTCTTAAATCATTCTACATTTTTCCTAGACAAAGCATTTTCTTTAGTCATGAAAAAAAAATAAACTGACTAATTCCATCCTACACCTCCACTATTGAAGTTGGGTAGAATATTATTATTAATTTAAAATAACGTTTCCCTTTCATGCTTTAATAGTGCTAACTATATTTTACAAATTCTTTATAAATATTTTACTTTTCCATGAGACTCACTGTCATCAACCTTACAGCTTCACACTTTTCTCAGCAAAAGAGATGTGTGTGTGTGTGAGTGTGTGTGTGTGTGTGGGTGTGTATGTGTGTGCACATTAGGAGTGATACCTGTAGGGAACACAATATATTTCTGTCTGTCAAACATCAGCTTCAATAATATCTTGTTTTCTAGTTTTTTACCAAATACTTCATGGAAATTAATTTGGGAGAAGAAATATTTAATTTTAGCCCATGATCAGTTGGCTCCATTGGTTTAGAAATTATTTTGATGCAGAATATCAAGGGGTTGAAGTATGAAGAATTACAAGAGTGTTCTCATTGACAACGTCCAGGAAGGGATGGAATAGTGATAGAGAAAACTGTAGTGAGTTTTTAGCTACTCTGTTTTATGCTCCCAATGGGTCACACTTCCAGCTATCTGCCCAAGAAATCTTTGGGTTAGCAAATGAAACACACACACACACACACACACACACACACACACACACACACACAGCATCTAGCTCAATGGCTGGCCACTTCTCATCCTCCCCTTTGCTACCCTAGGACCAATGGGGAAGTGGCCAATGGTCACTTACTCAAAATCTCTCATGGCTAGTTGGTTTTATCTACTGCAGCTCCTATGTCCATCCATATCTGACCACTTTCATGGCAATTTCTCCTTCTCCTCTCCGCTGCATCCTAGCTCTGCCCTGTCTCCCTTTGTCCAACCATTGGCCACTGGAATCTTTATGGATTGATCAAAAACCAATTGAAGACAAGAACCTTACCCTTTGGACTCGCAGATTCTTGATTAGAAACAATCTCCAATATAATGCCAATGATATTCAATCCTTTAGACAATAAATCTACCAATAAAGCATTCATGATTCAGTCATCTGAATACCAGCTCATCTCTGAAAACAAGTATATCGAAGACCAAGTACTCATCAAATGCCCATTGAAGGAATCAAATATTGACCCATTTCTTAATTTGTTTCGAGGATGAAGGTCTTGAAGATATAAATCACAAGAACCAAAAATAGCTTTGGAAACAGCTGTCAATATACTTGATTTTTTTTTCGGAAATTTTCATTAAAGTATAAATAGAAATCATGTTTTAATTCAAAAATGTTCCCTGAAAAACATCACTAATCATATTTCTAATCTTGAAAATTCATAGAATTCACCAAGACACACCATAAAATATCCATTTTATTGTACATACAGAAATTGAAGGTTTTCCAGACTTATATTTTCTTCGATATGGCTCAAAGCTGGGACAATTGTTTTAGTAATCACATGTAAGGAACCACAAATTTTAAATTTGTATCTTGTTATTATTTTCTGACATCCTTCAAAACAATAACAATAAAATAATGCAAAAATATTTATTTTCTTTAAAACTTGTTTTTTGTAATAAGAGGTAATATATTTTTTCTATCACAATCATTAAAAAGACTGCTATTCCATGTACTATTCAGAAAAGCCAAGATATTTTTTGTATTAAAAAAGCATTACTTTTAGAATGTTCACAAAAATAAGTTAATATTTGAAAATCTCAAATTTTGAATTTTAAATAATTTGCAGTTGGCATATATTGTACACTTATCTTAGTGTTCAACATAACTTGCTGAGTTCTAATTAAACAATTTTAAGTTCTTTTGAAAAGCAAGATGGGAATAATAATTATTTTACACTTTATAATTTTTTCAAATTAAAATGAGAAAATTTTATCAGTAATTTCTATTGGCATACAATTTTCATATATAATGAAAATCAACACATAATATATTATATATCATAAGTATACACTAAAAACTCAATAATAAAGTCATATTCATCCTAAAAATATTTAAAGTCATATTCACCCTGAATAGTAAAATATTTCTAACAAAATGTTTCTTATTCATATATATTGTTTGTGAGTCAATATAAAATGTGATTGTTGATATTAAATTTTTCACCAATGAAAATCACATCGTATCTTCTTTTATATGTTGGGAAGCTGGCAAGATTATCCAGTCATTAAATTGCTTTATGTGAAAACATCGGGTCCCATGCTAAATACTCAGAACCAAAGAAAACAGAGAAGGTAGAGATGGTAGTTGTGATATAATACCAGTGCATAAGACTAAAGAGGAACAGATCCCTAGCCCCTGCTGGCTGACCATCCTAGAGAGTTCTCAGAGAGCTCCAGGTCAGTGAAAAATATTGTCTCTTGAAAAAGAAAATATGGTAGACACCAGCACTCCCCAAATATTCTTTAGTTATTAAAAACTTTTGCCCATAGCTACTCACATGAGTATGCTTTGCAAATATAATCTCTCATGCTCCTTCACCAATATGCCTGGAAATTCAAGCTCACTATTTTAAGAATAGCTGGATATGAAGTAAGAAATATGTAGTCACATATTTTTATTCAATTTTTTGTGTTTTATTGGTTGACCTCAGTTCTCTTAGCATGTCATTTTCTCAGAATGTTCATATATATATATATATATATATATATATATATATATGTATATTACTTCTATCCATGCAACATATAAGGAATGTATATTACAAAGCCCAGTTTTGTTATGATATAATATAAATATATTATTTAAATAAAATAATATAAATATAAATAATATAATATAATATAATATAATATAATATAATATAATATAAATAATATAATTTTTAATCCCTTACATGGACTTAATCTGTGATCATAATTTATTCCTTTCCATTTGTAAAATATATTCATCATTTCATATCAGTGATGGACAGTTTATATGGGAAGGAGGGGTAGTGAGAGCTCATGGCATACATGAGCATCATGATTAACATGTTGTGACAGAGAATATGCTCAACATGAATATAAGATCATATTATCTGTGTAATTAACAATCAAAACCCACCCATTTCTTCATGCAGTCTGTCTGCTATATCTCTATGTCACCCTTTTATACTAGACCCACTTAGGACTGATTTTCATTTTAAGATATTGTTTAACCTTAATTGTTTTTGCTAATTTTTCAGGTTTTTTATAATTTTGTTGTAATATTGTATTCCATTGCTTGATTTTCCATTTTAATTGTCTATCATAGTTCTATGTATGAGCATTCTTTGGATGGTCATAAGTGAAATATCTGTTAGCTATCTGTTTTCTCCATCTTATTTTATCTCCATGATAGTATGTTGTTATCATATACCAAAGGTTCAATAGATCTTCTTTCATATTGAAATGTTCTGTTCATTATATTTAGTTATATACTAACTTGAACAATATGAGGCAATGTATTTTGAAAGTCATAATACAAGTATTGGAAGTTGATAGTTTTCTTTTCATTCTTATTATCTACTACAGAAAGCCTTATTTCTACCTGATTAAATATATTACTTCACATTATTTAAAGAAAATTGATATTTAAGATTACTTAATGTCATTAGACTCTACCAAAACACATATTTTCAAATAATACAGTTGAAGTACAAGTAATTCCATGGGAGATGGAAAAGTCTCTGTACTTTATGACTACAGACTGAGGTTACAGAGAAAGAGTGTCTAATTACCAGCAATCACATGGCAGCTCACAATTTCTTGTGAGTCTAGACTCAGAAGATCCAATTTCTCTTCTGGACTCTCCATGTACGAGTTAAGCAAATGATTTACATGCAAAAACCCAGATAATTATGTCCATATTCATAAATTAATACATTAGTTTAAAATATCTAATATACAAGTAATTATATTATTAATGTTATCATAATGTACAGTTATTGTAGCAGTCTATTGTAAATAAAACCATAAGTTACTTACTTCATTTAACAAACAGAATATAGGATTTCTTAAAATCCAACACTGAAGTAAATCTTCTTGTGCCATTGCAGGGAACAGACAACAGAGAGCTTCCTGCTTGTACTTGAGCCACATCCTGATGAATTCTGTTGCCTTGGAGAGTTTAAAGTAAAACTTGCTATTATGGAGAAAAGATCACCGAGTCCAATAATGCCTTGTGAGAATAATATTTCCATCAACATGCATGTTCCTGGCATTTTTCTTAGCTTCCTATTTAGCTATAAATTAAAATTTGTATTTGATAAAAGTTTGTAATTGATGTGTTTTTAAACTGATTACATTGTAAATGATTAGTGATTGCAATTTAATTCTGCCTCCTAAAATGCTTTTCTCACATTGAATATGTATATAAACATATACCAGTAACATGCAATCTATGATGCTAAACAAACAAATTCACAAGGAAGAATAGAGACAAAGAGCTGTGGTGGTAGGCAGAGGAGTCAATACCTGACCTGAAGATGCAGCATAAATAGGCATCAAGTTTTAGACAATCGGTGCAGTTCTAATTGAGGCCATACACATAAGCAATATCAATATCATTGGACAAAGAGAAGAGAGAAACACTTCAGTTTTACTTAGGTAGCCAATAAAGAGGTTCAGAGCTATTTTGTTCCATGATATTTCCATATTCAGTCCTGCGTTTAAATATCCTTAATGATCTCCAATCAGAAACCTCATGTTTCTGATTGAAACACAACGGCATTTAGTTGTGTGGAATTGAATGACAGTAGTTCTGTTTCCCAATGGGTCCGATTAGAATAAGGCATCTTTAAATGTTTAAATATAAAACACATTTACTTGCTCTTCTTTATTTTCTTATGCCAGAGATCGTTACTAAATAAAACAATTTTAAGTGGCTTACATTATGCATATTTTATCATAAGTTCATCATGTTGCATGAATTAAGAAAAAACATACCTAAGGTTTTCAGGTTCCTGCTAACTAAATACGCATCAAGCAGAAATTGGAGATTATTCTCACTGTTGATCTGTGTACTACTTGGTCTGCTCAATCAGCTTACTTTATAAAATGTCTTGTCTGTGCACACGTTAGCAAACACCATTTAAGTAATTATTTCCACATTAATTAATGGATCCCAATTGACAGTCTAGTAATACCACATATAGACTCCATCGAATGTTATATTTCCCCTTGAAATGGACTCATTCAACAAGTGGTCCATAAATATTGTGCTTCTTCCCAGATATTTCCTCCATTTATGAGGAAATACATATAAGTCTGATATAATCTTTCCACTCACCCCCACCCCCAAATAAAAATGTAAGAGTACAGATACAGTTAACTGCAGAGGATACAGTCACAATCAGCCACTTTGCTGTCACATAATAAGAATAAGGAACAAAGTTGTAATATTAAAAGTCACTCCAAATAGGAATGGCTCCTTTCTATAGCAAAAGCTAACAAAAATTATTTTTTTTACAAAATGTGTATGATTAATTATCCGTATAAACTACTCTGTAGAATGAACAATCTGAATACTAAGCAGCAATACAAAAGGGCTTCATCATTCTATCAGAGCCAATACTTGATACACTAAAATACTTCTTAATTTTTCTAAACCAAAAGAAAGAAAATGGTAGGTAATTATTCTCTTTTACTTGTGATGTTTATGATTATTGATGATACTAAGACTCTGATTCTGTATTAAATGTTGTTTCCTCTCTGTAAATTGTATCACATGGGAACATAATGTATTATTCTACAAAATTTGGTGTCTTTTCATGTCTTACATAACATGTGAGCTCATCTTTTCTTTATTTGTGATGTCTTATTTAGTGAGTATTGAGTCTTACTCAATTTTCCATTTTGCTGTATTGCTCTATTTATCTATTACTGTATAAATACCACACTAATTTTATTGCTATGAAATTAAGACTATGGTGTTTTCTTCATTGTTTGAAGGTACAATTTATTGAAGATTTTCAATAACTAAATAGACAATGTGATGTTGAGCAATTCACATACAAAAAAATCTTCTAAAATATTATTGAAACTGTTTATTTTGTGAATTAATTGGCACACCATCCACATGTACATCAATCACTGCAAAGACAAATCACAACAGGGGTCTTAGCTTCCACCAGGCTAATGTCTCTCCAGATGCTCAGCTCCTTCATAAATGTGCTGATATTGTTAAAAATATCTTCAATTAAATTACTTTCAAAAGTTGAATATTGCTACTATAAAGGAAGTATTTTGTAGCTTGATATATATTTAGAAATTTGAGGATTTTTGAAGATTTATGGGGGTTTTGTGTATTTATCTCCTACCTCTGCTTTGAGCAGTAGACAGGATCATCATCAAACAAGGATTCTCAGATGATGGTAAAAAATATCAACAGTCTTCAAGTCTATTTAATTCTATGATTAAAACAACTGGGGAAATGTATGCTAACACACTCATTGATAAGAGGCTAAATGTCAGAAACTGTGTCTCTAAGTAAAAAGAGGCATAGTTCGTCCATAACAATAACAAGCTCTGCTGTTGCTTATATTTCTAACACAAATAATGCAGTTTTTATTTAAAATAAACATTTCCTCTTATTTTAAATAATTGATTTAAAATGTCTTAATAAATATTTAATGAAAATATGTTTTCAATGAAGATTGGATTCAAATATATCCAGGCTATTAACTTAGCACAGTAGTTAGATGAAGTTAGAGGATGGACCTAGTATCTTAATAATATGAGACAGCATATTTTGCAAGTCATAATGCAAGTATTGGAAGTTAATAATTCACTTTTCATGCTTAATTTCTACCATGCAAACGTTACTTCTACCTGATAAAACCCTGCTCATTCACATTATACTATGCAACTAGATATAAAAAAATATTTAATGTCATTAGAATCTACCAAAGCACAAATTTTTAATATCATTTTTGCACTGTGTCGAATAGTATAATACAAAGTCTTGATTTATTTGTAATTGTAATCATAACAAAAATGAAGTAACTATGTTATTACATTGTCAGTGTGTGGATCTTCAGTTATTTTTGCAAACAGGAATGGTTTACCCTATTTAACATCTGTGTATACACATGGGCACAATTCATATTATTTGTCAATTAATCTAGCAGATGAAGTGCAAAGACCATGTTAGATATTTTTATATTATTTTCTAAATGAAAATGTAGAGCAGAATTACGTAGAAATTGATATCAGGCAACAGATGTTATTTTCAGGTCAGTATTAAAATGAATTTGTCAAAATGCAGAATACTGTAGAGAGCTGAACTCAGGACTTTTACTTCTCTAAGATGTCTTTGAAGTGGAAATTATATCAACCTTTTATGTCTTGTCCAACTAGTAAGGTGTAAAGATATCAAAGGCATGTTGGATAGAGATAAGACACATTGCAAATCCAGCTTAGATGGGTAACTTTAACATTTATGCTCCCAACAGAATAATGTCAAGATAAAATAGCTAGTAATTTCATCTGAATATACAGCAGTACTTAGTCATGTCGTCTTTAGTCTTATTCTATAAAAGTCATTGTATAGAGGTCTATTTTGTGAGTGGGGCTATTGTAGCAAATATGTATTAAAATTACTACCAGTGCAGTTACTAAGTTCTAGAAATATCCCCAATGAATTTCTGTTTGATAAAACTCCAGTAATAACAGATGTTCCTGTTCTTATCACTTTACAGCTTTGGTTACATCTTGTACTGCTACTATCTTTGCATGAATAAAGATAGAAATTGATGGAATCATTTAGAGTCTATGTTAAAAGCAAGTGCCAGAGATAACAAAGGTACAAGAAATAACACATTGAAGGAGCTATTCTGGAAATCTGCAGACAGCAAATGATTTCAAAGTAGCCAAAGTGGAATTTTTAACTTCTAAACAAACACTAAACAGTTACAGAGCTTGGCTCTGGCTTCCCTGAAAGCTTATGCTTGTGAGGGGGTTTTCCTATAACCATAACACTTGCTACCATGTTGATAAAGGTAAATGGAACATCTACTGTGCCTCAATAAGGGAAACTGATAACTAAGGTCTGGACAGCTGAGACCAGCAGGGTGCTCCTACTGAACTCAGATTCATTGATTTTCCTCTTTCACAGGAAGACACCATTCCATTTGCTTTGTCAAAACTTTTGCTTCTAAGCCATGTAGGTGCATGTCTCATGGGAAGAAAAGGCACACTGACATTATTTAAGTGCCTGAGAACATTTTGTTCCTTTGTTCGGACAAGAGTTTTGGAAGAAAATTTAGCCTTTACTCAAACTGCAATGCTAAATAAATATGCTTTAAATATTCCTATAAATAAATTGGTTCACTAATGCTAATAGAAATGCATTCATTAGAATATATTAATTTTCTATCTTCAAATTTTTTCTTTCCAAAATAATAGTATTTATTAAATGTCATTAATATTTTTCCTGTCATGCTAGTGAATACTTGAAACAATGAGAGAAAAAGGAAGATTGAGAATAAATGAAGGGGTTGGGGGAAGACAAAGGGAGAAGAGGAAGATTTAAGTGGACATAGAATAGCTGATGAGGTAAAGGAATGCACCCAAAGACTCAGACACAATATCAACCTCCAGAAGCCTGGGACAGCAAGACTCCCTACTTCATAGAATTTCTCTTACATAACACTTGACACCCTTCTTCTAAAGCCATATACAGAAACAATAAGACAAACAGCAAAATAAATAAAGAAAAAACAACATATATTAAAGCTCATGCCATAAATTAAAATTGGATTTTAATTTAATAAAACTGAAATAAAGAAATGGAGGTAGGAGGAGTTCCCATTATATCCCACAGACTTTTCTTCAATTATCAGAATTTCAAGGAAATATTTTTCATTCATTTTATGAAAATGAGCTGATATTTATTTCATCAAGAAAAATAGATTTCCTTCCCATACAACATATACCAGCCAGTTTTTCCTCCATCTACTTTTTCCCCCTCCATATTTCCATCTTCCAGATCCAATCTACTTCCATTTTTCCCTCAGAAAAGACCAGGCCTTTGAGAGACAACAACCAATCTAGAAAAAACAAGATAAAAAAACACAAAGACAACTCAAAATCATCTTGTGTCTGTGAGAATGAAGACAATTTGTTTAAGAAGTATACTGAACAAGCTTGCAATCCCACCAGCAATGGAGGAGTGTAATTTTTACTCCACATCCTCATGAGCATCTGCTGTTACCTGAGTTTTTGATCTTAGTCATTCTTACTGGTGTGAGGTGCAATCTCAGGGTTGTTTTGATTTGCATTTCCCTTATGACTAAGGATATTCAGCATTTTTTAGTTGCTTCTCAACCATTTGCTATTGTTTAGCTCTGTACCCCATTTTTAATAGGGTTATTTGGTTTTCTGTAGTCTAATTTCTTGAGTTATTTGTATATATTGTATATTACTCTCTATTGGGTTTAGGATTGGTAAAGATCTTTTCCCAATCTGCTGGATGCCTTTTTGTCTTATTGCCAGTGTCTTTTGCCTTACAGAAGCAACCATTTTGGAAATAAGTTTGGTGGTTCCTTAGAAAATTGGATATAGTACTATCAGAGGATCCAGAAATACCACTCCTGGGCATATACCCAGAAATTGCTCCAACATGTAATAAGGATACATGCTCCACTATGTTCACAGCAGCCTTTTTTATAATAACCAGAAGCTTGAAAGAACCCAGATGTCCCTCAACAGAAGAATGGATACAGAAAATGTTGTAATTTACACAGTAGAGTACTATGCAACTATTAAAAGCAATGACTTTATGAAATTCTTAGACAAATGGTTGGATCTGGAGGATATCATCATGAGTGAGATAACCAAATCACAAAAGAAAACACATATTATGCACTCAACAATAAGTAGATATTAGCACAGAAATTCGGAATACCCAAGATACAATTTGCAGAACACATTAAACTCAAGAAGAAGGAAGACCAAAGTGTGGATACTTCTTCCCTTCTAGAAGAGGGAACAAAATACCCATGGAAGGAGATACAGAGACAAATTGTGAAGCAGAGACTGAAAGAATGACTATCCAGAGACTGCTCCACCTGGGGATCTATCCCATATATAGTTACCAAACCCACATACTATTGTGGATGCACACAAGTGCTCTCTGAGAGGACCCTGACAAATACAGAAGTGTATGCTCACTGCCAAGCATTGGACTGAGTACAGTGTCCCCAACAAAGGAGCTAAAGAAAAGACTCAAGGATCTAATGAGGTTTTCAGCTCCATAGGAGGACTAACAATATGAACTAACCAGTATTACAGAACTCCCAGGGACTAAACCACCAACCAAAGAATACACGTAGTGGGACTCATGGCTCTAGTTGCATATGTAGCAGAGTATGGCCTAGTCAGTCATCAATGGCAGGAGAGGCCCTTGGTCCTGTGAAAGTTCTATGACCCATTATAGGGGAATGCCAGGGCCAGAAAGCAGGAGTGGTTGGGGAGCAGGGGAAGGGGAAAGAGGGTAGGGAATTTTTGGAGGAGAAACTAGGAAAGGGGATAACATTTGAAATGTAAATAAAATATCTAATTTTTAAAAGCTGAAGAAAAAAGTATACTGAATGTTCATAAAAACAATTTCAATCATAGCTTATTAGTCTTTTAAAAATAGCTCATGCTTATGTTGTCAGAGAGATACTAATTTCTCAGGCATACCATCTCCAAAAATGAAAATAACTAATAACTCACATTAATATCTCATGGAACGCAGAAAGTCTCAGCAGAATATAACTCAGATATAGTATTTACTAATCCCTCTCAGTATATCTCTAATGTTCTATATCTTCAAGGACATTTATTCTAAAATTAGATTTTGAAAGCAATCACCAGTGGATCTTATTAAAGTATATATATGATAGAGATTTCCTGAGTTGGTTCCTGAGAACCAGCATTTCTGAGAAAATCCTGGGTAATATTTAGGCTGTTGTTTTTGCAAAATAGTTCAGAACAGAAAATTTTTATGCTATCAGTCTCATAAAATCCATGAAACTATATGATATTCTTGGAGGGAAATATAGAACTATGGACTTCATTCTTCTTATTGGTAGTAACAAGAGATGCATAATAATGATTTTACTATTTTATTTTGTATTTTAACAAAGGCTTATAGCTAATATCTTTGACTGATGAAAAGGACCCCTCAGTCAAATTTTATCCTAAGAATTCAGACATTATTTATGGTCAATTTTCTCTACAGCTATTTCTGTCACTTACCAATGGAGTAACCTAAAATGAATTCTTTTTAAAAATTCATAAATTCCAGCAATAGTACAACATCAAAGAACTTGCTTCAACTCTGTAAAAACTTTATAAAGACAGAGAAATAAAAGCAAATTTCTTTCTGGAAAGTTTTGGAGACCGAATTAGAGTCATTTATCAACTCTTGAAATTTTTGATTAGGAGAGGTGGCTCCATGACATCCCATGTGACTGAGAACACTGTGTTGGTTAGTGACGAATAAACAGCATTTTACTGCAGTGCAACACTTTACTCTTGTGTTGAGTGTAAACATGGGTGAAGATATTGCTTTTACTGTGGATCATAGAAAGGTGTAGTCAATACAATTATGTAAAACACAAAGTAATTGATAATGTTAAACAACAAAAATAAACTGAATTAAGTATTTACAGTACTTGTGTTTTTACCAACATGCCTTCAGTTACATGAAAAATATGATTCCTCACATTTGAGCTATATAATTTTTTAAGATTTTAGACAGTATAGAATAACAAGTATTATTTATTAAGTCTTCATATGGTATTTTAGTCAAGTGTCATTTTGTTACCTTTCAAATGTTAATTTTGAAAATGTATACATTTATAATGTATTGTGAGCATATTTGCCACTTATTAATCTCACTGACTCCCATTTATTGCCAAGACACCTAATAACTGAATGGATAGAAAACAAGGTCTATCCTTCAGTTACATCCAAGAAACACACTTAAACATCAAGGATAGTTATTATCTCTGGATAAGGTGTTGAAATAGCTATTACAAGCAAATGAACCCAAGAAATAAGCAGATTCATCTATTTTAATATCTAACAAAGTAGACTTCAAGCAAAAATTAAGCAAAAGTGACATTAATCAAAGGAAAAATCCACAAAGATGACATTTTCATTCTAAATATCTAAGCACCCAAATCAAGGGAACCATTTTTGTAAAAGTAATATCACTAAAGTTTAAGTCACATATTAAACCTTACACTCGGATTGTGGAAGACTTCAATGCACACTCTCACCAATGGACATGCCATCAGGCATTAAGTAACTAGAGAAATCCCGGAATTAACAGATGTTAAAACCAACATACCTAGATAGTGTAGCAAATGTTAAGAAACATAAGTACTTAGCATTGTTTAATATTAGACAAATGAAAACCTAAACTTTGATTATGTCTTTTTATTCTTTAAAATACTGGCAAAATTCAATAACTGTAAACTATTATGATTCTGAATAATAAACATCAATTTTACTAGTTGGTACAACCAATTAAAAAACAATATTACATTTGAAATCAGGTAAATTCATTTTACATGTACATTGGCTACAAAAATCATCATATCTATTTTGGGGTAATTATTTTAAAATTTGAGAGGTTTTTGCTTATCAATATGCTTTCTTTTTTTAATATATTTTATTACGTATTTCCCTCAATTACATTTCCAATGCTATCCCAAAAGTTCTCCATACCCTCCACCCTCTCCCCCATTTCCCTACCCACCCATTCCCATTTTTTTTTTTTTTTTTTGGCTCTGGAGTTCCCCTGTACTGGGGCATATAAAGTTTGTGTATCCAATGGCCCTCTCTTTCCAGTGATGGCCGACTAGGCCATCTTTTGATACATATGCAGCTAGAGTCAAGAGCTCCGGGGTACTGGTTAGTTCATAATGTTGTACCACCTATAGGGTTGCAAGTCCCTTTAGCTCCTTGGGTACTTTCTCTAGCTCCTCCACTGGGAAACCTGTGATCCATCCACTAGCTGACTGTGAGCATCCACTTCTGTGTTTGCTAGGCCCCGCATAGTCATAATCTCACAGGAGACAGCTATATCAGGGTCCTTTCAACAAAATCTTGCTAGTGTATGCAATGGTTTCAGCGTTTGGAAGCTGATTATGGGATGGATCCCTAGGTATGGCAGTCTCTAGATGGTCCATCCTTTCGTCACAGCTCCAATTTTTGTTTCTGTAACTCCTTCCATGGATGTTTTGTTCCCAATTCTAAGAAAGGGTACCGTGACCCCACTTTGGTCTTCATTCTTCTTGAGTTTCATGTGTTTAGCAGATTGTATTATATATCTTGGGTATCCTAAGTTTTGGGCTAATATCCACTTATCAATGAGTACATATTGTGTGAGTTCCTTTGGGATTGTGTTACCTCACTCAGGATGATGTCCTCCAGGTCCATCCATTTGCCTAGGAATTTCATAAATTCATTCTTTTTAAGCTGAGTAGTACTCCATTGTGTAAATGTACCACATTTTCTGTATCCATTCCTCTGTTGAGGGGCATCTGGGTTCTTTCCAGCTTCTGGCTATTATAATTAAGGCTGCTATGAACATAGTGGAGCATGTGTCCTTCTTACCGGTTGGAACATCTTCTGGATATATGCCCAGGAGAGGAATTGCTGAATCCTCCGGTAGTTCTATGTCCAATTTTCTAAGGAACTGCCAGACTGATTTCCAGAGTGGTTGTACAAGCTTGCAATCCCACCAACAATGGAGGAGTGTTCCTCTTTCTCCACATCCTCGCCAGCATCTGCTGTCACCTGAATTTTTGATCTCAGCCATTCTGACTGGTGTGAGGTGGAATCTCAGGGTTGTTTTGATTTGCATTTCCCTAATGATTAAGGATGTTGAACATTTTTTCAGGTGCTTCTCAGCCATTCGGTATTCCTCAGGTGAGAATTCATTATTCAATTTTGAGCCCCAATTTTTAATGGGGTTATTTGATTTTCTGGAGTCCACCTTCTTGAGTTCTGTATTTATATTGAATATTAGTCCCCTATCTGATTTAGGATAGGTAAAGATCCTTTCCCAATCTGTTGGTGGTCTTTTTGTCTTATTGACGGTGTCTTTTGCCTTGCAGAAGCTTTGTAGTTTCATGAGGTCCCATTTATCAATTCTTGATCTTTCCATACAAGCCATTGCTGTTCTGTTCAGGAATTTTTCCCCTGTGCCCATATCTTCAAGGCTTTTCCCCACTTTCTCCTCTATAAGTTTCACTGTCTCTGGTTTTATGTGAAGTTCCTTGATCCACTTAGATCTGACCTTAGTACAAGGAGATAGGAATGGATCAATTCACATTCTTCTACATGATAACAACCAGTTGTGCCAGCACCATTTGTTGAAAATGCTGTCTTTCTTCCACTGGATGGTTTTAGCTCCCTTGTCGAAGATCAAGTGACCGTAGCTGTGTGGGTTCATTTCTGGGTCTTCAATTCTATTCCATTGCTCTACTTGTCTGTAACTGTACAAGTACCATGTAGTTTTTATCACAATTGCTCTGTAGTAAAGCTTTAGGTCTGGCATGGTGATTCCACCAGAGGTTCTTTTATCCTTGAGAAGAGTTTTTGCTATCCTAGGTTTTTTGTTATTCCAGATGAATTTGCAGATTGCTCTTTTGAATTCGTTGAAGAATTGAGTTGGAATTTTGATGGGGATTGCATTGAATCTGTAGATTGCTTTTGGCAAGATAGCCATCTTTACAATGTTGATCCTGCCAATCCATGAGCATGGGAGATCTTTCCATCTTCTGAGATCTTCTTTAATTTCTTTCTTCAGAGACTTGAAGTTTTTATCATACAGATCTTTCACTTCCTTAGTTAGATTCACACCAAGATATTTTATATTATTTGTGACTATTGAGAAGGGTGTTGTTTCCCTAATTTCTTTCTCAGCCTGTTTATTCTTTGTGTAGAGAAAGGCCATTGACTTGTTTGAGTTAATTTTATATCCAGCTACTTCACTGAAGCTGTTTATCAGGTTTAGGGGTTCTCTGGTGGAATTTTTTGGGTCACTTATATATACTATCATATCTTCTGCAAAAAGTGATATTTTGACTTCATCTTTTCCAATTTGTATCCCCTTGATCTCTATTTGTTGTCGAATTGGTCTGGCTAGGACTTCAAGTACAATGTTGAATAGGTATGGAGAAAGTGGACAGCCTTGTCTAGTCCCTGATTTTAGAGGGACTGTTTCAAGTTTCTCACCATTTACTTTGATGTTGGCTACTGGTTTGTTGTAGAATGCTTTTATCATGACTAGGTATGGACCTTGGATTCCTGATCTTTCCAAGACTTTTATCATGAATGGGTGTTGGATCTTTTCAAATGCTTTTTCTGCATCTAATGAGATGATCATGTGGTTTTTGTTTTTTAGTTTGTTTATATAATTGATTACGTTGATGGATTTCCGTATATTAAACCATCCCTGCATCCCTGGAATAAAACCTACTTGGTCAGGATTCATGATTGCTTTAATGTGTCCTTGGATTTGGTTAGCAAGAATTTTATTTAGGATTTTGCATCTATATTCATAAGGGAAATTGGACTGAAGTTCTCTATCTTTGTTGGATCTTTCTGTGGTTTAGGTATCAGAGTAATTGTGGCTTCATAGAATGAGTTGGGTAGAGTTCCTTCTACTTCAATTTTGTGGAATAGTTTGTACAGAACTATAATTAGATCTTCTTTGAAGGTCTTATAGAACTCTGCACTAAACCCATCTGGTCCTGGGCTTTTTTTGACTGGTTGACTATTAATGACTGCTTCTATTTCTTTAGGGGATATGGGACTGTTTAGATCGTTAACTTGATCCTGATTTAACTTTGGTACCTGGTATCTGTCTAAAAATTTGTCCATTTCGTCCAGGTTTTCCAATTTTGTTGAGTATAGCCTTTTGTAGAAGGATCTGATGGTATTTTGGATTTCTTCAGGATCTGTTGTTATGTCTCACCTTTCATTTCTGATTTTGTTAATTAGGATGTTGTCCCTGTGCCCTCTAGTGAGTCTAGCTAAGTGTTTATCTATCTTGTTGATTTTCTCAAAGAACCAACTCCGCGTTTGGTTAATTCTTTGAATAGTTCTTCTTGTTTCCACTTGGTTGATTTCACCCCTGTGTTTGATTATTTCCTGCTGTCTCCTCCTCTTGGGTGAATTTTCTTCTTTTTTTTCTAGAGCTTTTAGATGTGTTGTCAAGCTGCTAGTGTGTGCTTTCTCCAGTTTCTTTTTGTAGGCACTCAGAGCTATGAGTTTCCCTCTTAGAAATGCTTTCATTGTGTCCCATATGTTTGGGTATGTTGTGGCTTCATTTTCATTAATCTCTAAAAAGTCTTTAATTTCTTTCTTTATTCCTTCCTTGACCAAGCTATCATTGAGAAGAGTGTTGTTCAGTTTCCATGCAAATGTTGGCTTTCCATTATTTATGTTGTTATTGAAGATCATTCTTAGTCCATGGTGGTCTGATAGGATGCATGAGACAATTTCAATATTTTTGTATCTATTGAGGCCTGTTTTGTGACCAATTATATGGTCAATTTTGGAGAAGGTCCCGTGAAGTGCTGAGAAGAAGGTATATCCTTTTGTTTTAGGATAAAATGTTCTGTAGATATCTCTTAAGTCCATTTGTCTCATAACTTCTGTTAGTTTCACTGTTTCCCTGTTTAGTTTCTGTTTCCACGATCTGTCCATTGATGAAAGTTGTGTGTTGAAGTTGCCCACTATTATTGTGTGAGGTGCAATGTGTGCTTTGAGCTTTACTAAAGTGTCTTTAATGAATGTGGATGCCCTTGCATTTGGAGCATAGATATTCAGAATTGAGAGTTCCTCTTGGAGGATTTTACTTTGGTGATTATGAAGTGGCCCTCCTTGTCTTTTTTGATAACTTTGGGTTGGAAAACTATTTTATACGATATTAGAATGGCTACTCGAGCTTGTTTCTTCAGGCCATTTGTTTGGAAAATTATTTTCCAGTCTTTTACTCTGAGGTAGTGTCTGTCTTTTTCCCTGAGATGGGTTTCCTGTAAGCAGCAGAATGTTGGGTCCTGTTTGTGTAGCCAGTCTGTTAGTCTTTTTATTGGGGAATTGTGTCCATTTTCCTCAGGCTGGAGGAAAGTGGTCTGAGCGGAGAGGGAGCGCCTAGCCTGAGCATCGGCAGCAGACATCCTGCTTCTGGGACCCTGCTGAGTGTATTCTGCACAGGTGAGAGTATGGAATACATAAGCTAAAACTTCTGGGTTGGGGGAGCCACAGAGCTTCTAAGGCAGCCCCCTTTTCCAGCCCCAGACAGCTGGACACTTTTCTGGTCAGTGGTTAGGGATCCATCCGGCCCAGGAACGAGAGGGAGCGTTTTGCCTGAGCATCAGCAACAGAATCTTGGTTCCAGGACCCCGCCCAATGTATTCTGCACAGCCCCAGAGATTACCAGATGGCGAAAGGCAAACGCAAGAATCCTACTAACAGAAATCAAGACCACTCACCATCATCAGAACACAGCACTCCCACCCCACCTAGTCCTGGGCACCCCAACACAACCAAAAGGCTAGACCCAGATTTAAAAGCATATCTCATAATGATGGTAGAGGACATCAAGAAGGACTTAAATAACTCAGTTAAAGAAATACAGGAGAACATTGCTAAAGAGTTACAAATCCTTAAAGAAAAACAGGAAAACATAACCAAACAGGTAGAAGTCCTCAAAGAAAAACAGGAAAACACATCCAAATAGGTGATGGAAATGAACAAAACTATACTAGACCTAAAAAGGGAAGTAGACACAATAAAGAAAACCCAAAGTGAGGCAATGCTGGAGATAGAAACCCTAGGAAAGAAATCTGGAACCATAGATGCGAGCATCAGCAACAGAATACAAGAGATGGAAGACAGAATCTCAGGTGCAGAAGATTCCATAGAGAACTTCGGCACAACAATCAAAGAAAATACAAAACGCAAAAGGATCCTAACTCAAAACATCCAGGAAATCCAGGACACAATGAGAAGACCAAACCTACGGATAATAGGAGTTGATGAGAGGGAAGATTTTCAACTTAAAGGACCAGCAAACATCTTCAACAAAATTTTAGAAGAAAACTTCCCAAACCTAAAGAAAGAGATGCCCATGATCATACAAGAAGCCTACAGAATTCCAAATAGACTGGACCAAAAAAGAAATTCCTCCCGACACATAATAATCAGAACAACAAATGCACTAAATAAAGATAGAATATTAAAAGCAGCAAGGGAGAAAGATCAAGTAACATATAAATGCAGGCCTATCAGAATTACACCAGACTTTTCACCAGACTATGAAAGCCAGAAGAGCCTGGACAGATGTTCTACAGACACTAAGAGAACACAAATGCCAGCCCAGGCTTCTATACCTGGCCAAACTCTCAATTACCATAGATGGAGAAACCAAAGTATTCCATGACAAAACCAAATTCACACATTATCTTTCCACGAATCCAGCCCTTCAAATGATAATAACAGAAAAAATCCAATACAAGGAAGGAAATCACGCCCTAGAAAAAGCAAGAAAGTAATCCCTCAACAAACCAAAAAGAAGACAGCCACAAGAACAGAATGCCAACTCTAACAACAAAAATAAAAGGAAGCAACAATTACTTTTCCTTAATGTCTTTTTTTTTTTTTTTTTTTTTTTTTTTTTTTTGGTTTTTGAGACAGGGTTTCTCTGTATAGCCCTGGCTGTCCTGGAACTCACTTTGTAGACCAGGCTGGCCTTGAACTCAGAAATCTGCCTGCCTCTGCCTCCCAAGTGCTGGGATTAAAGGCATGGGACACGACTGCCTGGCCAATATGCTTTCTTATGATGTCGACATATTTTCTCATTACTTTTTTTTTTTTTTTTTAATTTATGAGGGTGCTCCCCCACCCTCCCACTCCCATTCTCCTGCCCTGAAATTTCCCTACACTGGGGCATTGAACCGAGGGCCTCTTTTCCCACAAGGCCATCTTCTGCCACATATGTGGACAGTGCCATAGGTCCCTTCATGTACATTCATTGGTTGGTTGTCTAGTCTCTGAGAGCTCCAGGAGTCTGGCATGTTGACACTCTTGCTCCTTCCATGGAGCTGCAAGCTCCCTCAGCTCCTTCAGTCCCTTCTCCAACTCCTTCACTGTGGACCCTCAAACTCAGTTCGTGGGTTGGCTGAGAGCTTCCTCCTCTGTATTTGTCAGGCTCTTGTAGATTCTTGCAGGAGACAGCAGTGTCAGACTTCTATCAGCAAACACTTACCAGCATCCACACAACATTCAGGTTTGGTGGCTGTATACTGGATGCATCCCCTGGTGTGGCAGTGGCTGGATGGCCTTTTTAGAATATGTGTCTTGTCCTTTCCAGCTGGAAATTTTGGGGGAATTTTCCTGATGAAGATCCATCCCCTTGTTTCCTATTTAATATTTAATAAATGATTACTTTAAATATAAAAAATGCTTTCTTATTATTGTTTCGAATTTATTTAAGGTACTTATGATTTTTTAGTGTATGTTTAAGTGATAGACACAATGAAGGAAAATACAAGTAAAAATGACACTGCATTGTGAAAACCAAGCTGAAGGTAAATGCATTTAGTGTGCCCTTGTATTTAAGATAGCTCAAACCATCTTCATGGATTATACAGAAAAAACTATTTGAACCAAAATTTACAAAGCAAATATGCATTAAAGAAATCTGAGAGTTTGCATTTTTAAGTAAGTGAAACAACAAGATACATTTAACAACCACATAAAACATTATGTTACATATTTACTGAGCTTACATTATATGATGAGTTATATTATAATCTGTATTGGGCCATTAAATCCGTAGGATTCATTGCATCTTATTGCTACTATATTCAGAAAGTCATGTGCATGCAATCAGATATGACATCACGTAAAATCAAATTTCAAGCTTGCCAAATTAAGAAACCATCATTTATGATCATTGTAACTATTTTTATTAAAAGTTTATAACAGAAATTTCTAATCTTTTGTCTAATGTGTAATTATTTAAAGACATCTAATGGCCCCTTATAGATTTCCTCCTGTCATAATCCCATAATGTGTCATATATGATTATATTTTGAAATAAAAATTTTCTAATAAAGTAGTTTGTGACAACATTTATCCAATAAAAATAAGATTCCATAAATAAATATAATTATATATTCATACACACACACACACACACATATATATATATATATATATATATATATATATATATGTGTGTGCTATAAATACTGTAAGATTGTGAAACAAATATACTATCATTATAGACAAAGATTCAACATACTTTTAGAAGTTAATATGGCTTTTAAAATCTCCCACTTCCCTCTAGTAGTATCACTTAGATATAAGTTGTAAATTATAAAACAAGCAAGATTAGTTTATAGCAGATAAATGGAAAATGGACTTAATGAGGCATGGCTGTGCTCTTCCAGAAAATAGATTTTATTTTCAATCAAATTCTTTGTTTCAGTTTAAAATATACTTTGGAATTTTTTCTTGTTAAGTAGCACATCTATTAGAATTACTAACATACTGTAAAACATAAGATTTTCCTTTAACCCAGTGCAAAATTGAATTTAGAAATAGCTTGGGTAGAAAGATTTTAAATTATTATGATAAAAGGCATAAACAGTGACAATTTCCACCTTTGCACATTATTTAAGTAAATAAAACATCAATTTGTTTTGTCCAGAACCTCCCTATCTTCCTTTGTTTTTCAATATATAATCCAATCCAATTTTTCCTTTTTCAGTGTTATGGTCTGACCCTTAAAACCCAGCCAGAATAGTTGTAGCCATTTTGTTCCATGCCTGCTATCTATTTCCTATTGGTGCAGCAACACACCTGTCAGTCATTGACACAGAATAGTGACACTCTCAAGACATACTGACCACCTACCCGGTTTTGTTCTGTATGTTCTTAATGTTCTATATGAGGTTTGCTAATCTTAAAGAATTCCACAAAGCTTTATGTTGGACCTGTCCTATAAAAGGTCAGTATGAACTGTTATATCTAAAATATCTTGATTCCTAGCTGACCACAAGGCAGCTCTGCCTGCATCTATGTAGGAGCTTACTGTGGTTTTGGTGGCTGACAATAAAGAATGCTACTAATAAGCGAAAAAGTTATGATTATAAAACTCATATTGTTATCTTAATGTTCTGAAAGTTCCCTGTGTGCCAACCATCCTCCACCTTGCTTAACTTGCTGGGGACCAATGAGCTTAAAGGTTAGCTGATAATATTTTGGTTAGTAAGCCAACTCTCCCGACCTGCCCTGTTCTTTAAACTTTTGAACCTGTTTCTTCCTATAAACAGTCTATTCACAGAGCAATCTAGTGCCATATTTATGACTTTCCTTCTTGAGCACCTTGTTGTCCAGTAATATGGTGGACATTCAATAAACTACTATTTCTTAACTTAGAAAGGTGTACATGTGCTTTGTGTGGCAATTTTCTTAACCCAAACATTTAATATCTTTAGTTCTGACCCAGTCTTAATTTTCTTTTGCTATAATACAGCCACATCCATTTATTTTAAAATACATATTCTTCTTTTAATTCTAAAAATGTCCATAGTGAAAAAGATTTGAGTTTCTAAATAATCATAATGTATTTTTCCTGTAAGATTCTTATATAAGATATTTGCCTTTTTCTACATATTAATACATTGAAAAAGAGCCAAAGTGCTAATTTATTAGTGTACCCTGCCACATATCATGCAGAGCACACATACACACATACATATACAAATATATGAAAAAGTATTTTAAGACTTTGAGTAAGAATATGAAGAAATGTATGGAATCAAGTGCAAAGCAGACCAATAAAGCATGATGTAAAAATAACTTTTATTCATCACATGTCATCTTTGAGTATGACTTTGTAGCTCATTCCGAACTCTGGCTAGTTCAGATTAGCTCTTCAGCCTAAACTCCTCTCCAAGCTGACTGATTCAAGATGGATTCTCTCAGCTTCTCACTGCATTGCCACATGCTGAATATGGCAATTTGTTCTAATCTTCCGGTTTCTTATTCTCTACCTTCTACCTGCCTCTGAACTGAACTAACAAATCTCAGCTGAACTGATGACTGAAAAGAACTCAACAAATGAATTCAGAAAAGACATCAACTCCACTCTACTAACTGATCTCAACTGAACTGCATCAAATTGCAGGAACTGAATGCAATAGCCTCTTTAATAGCCTCTATTTCCATTGTGTGCTTCAGAAAATTGTGTGTATCCTATCTCTTACTTATTCTGTCAAATCTTTCCCTAGTTAGTCACTTATCTACCCCTCAGTTAGATGTTATTGTTTTGGATTAAAGGTGTGTAATAAAGGTGTGTATGCCAACAAGATAGATTCAAGGTATAGAATTCCATCCACATCACATAGACTGGAAAGTCCTTGGATGTGATTCCTTACCAGAGAAACCATATTACTAATTAAAATTCATCTATAGTATAAGAAATAAGAAGACATTGGTAGCATTAGATGGATAGAATGTGAAATTCAGTAATATATAGTATATGAAGAGTTATGTAAATTGTTTATTTTATAACTTTATGGGCCACATTAAAATATAGGGACTTCATATTTAAAATCATAAGAAATATATCAAATGATGCTACTTTTATGAGAGTATATGTTATCTACAGTTCGTATTATGTAGGTTTATTCCAGAAGATAATAATTTTGGACGGAGGCATATGTTCAGAAATCTAATTAATATGTAATTAACTGGAGCAGGGATATGGCTATGGAAATTTTCTGAATATTGGACATGTAAAGAGGTCTTGTTCCTTCAAGAATAACCAGTGTTCAGATTTTGATCTTTCTACAACTAAGCATAGGCTGTTTCCATAGAGGGTTTATAATATTAGACAGTAGGTGTTTTCTAGAAAGGGAATTGCTTTTGTCCCATTGTCCTGTAATTTCTATGGCAGCATGGAAAATGGGGAATTTTACTTACATTTGGTGAAAGGGGGATGGGCAGGTTGTAAGCTATTCCATTATTTTATAGCATGTCCTCTATGATACTCTCATTCAATTCAAATACAGAAAAACTTTCCCATATGTGGAAATTTTGAGTTCTTTCATCTCTTCACAGTTGTCTCAACTTATGGAAAACATATGAACAGTTTAAATAGATATATCTATTTGTCTAATAAACAAATATATCTATTTAAACTGCAGAGAAATTCAGGGTGTTTAAGAGTTCACTATTTAGTTAGTAAATTCATTTAGATAAGTTCTGAAATAAGAAAAAAAAATAAAGCAAATCAACATAGAAAACTCCTTCAGGAGAATGGGTATAAATAAAATAAATCAGCAACTTTTGTAAATAGCAAAAGGCAGATATTTAGAATCAATACATTTCTAAGTTTTCATTTATTTTCATAAATGGTTGGACTGAAGGAAAAGGAATTGGTTTGAGGTGGCATAGAAACAAATAAGCCACTGGAGTTTATCACTGAGGAACGAATTCCCTTAGGGAGGCCAGAGCACCTCTGTCCCCTTCACCCAGAGTCAGCACCATGAAAGCTGAGGATAAAACTCTCTTGAAGATCAGCTTTTCTTCTGGAATCCACCTGTGTCAGGGATGGGTTTCCTGGTGTCACAACATACTCAAGATTGCTCTTTTAAACTTGTAGCTATGGAGTAATAAAAATGTCCATAACAAGAGCAATGACCGAACTGGGAGTGGGTTAAGTGACCTTGTTCAAACATTTTAGTTTTGTGATTTATTATTTTTAAATAAAATGAAACTAAGTATTCAAAACAAAAAAAAAAAAAAAAGGAAAGAAACAAAGAAACCTTGACTCTTGAAATGGAGGACAGTTGTGAAAACAATAGGTTGGATCACACAGCATCACTCTTAAGATGAAAAGGTTATTCAACAAACTGACTTGTCATATAAACTTATGGATTTAGTTTATTGTCAATAGAAAACATGTGTGATAGTATAAAATTAGTTTTGCTGCTAATGATAATACGGTGGTAGGGGTGGTACCGACTGTTCTAATATTTCTTAACGTGTAAAATAAGAGCCCAGTGGATTCACAAAACACGTGCCAGTGTACAATAGAGAGTTATAGATGTTGAAAATTTAAGGAAAAAACAAACAAACTAAAAACAACAACAACAAAAAAAAAAACCCAGAATTATGTAAGAAAGCAATACTGAGGAAATTTCTGATAAATTGTGAGAATATATAATAAAATAAAAAATTTTAATAGAACTACATATAAATAAATCTAATTTCTTACTCACATGAGGAAATTGATATGACTCAAAATCCTGGCTAGACACATAATGAAAGTAGAATAAAAATTTTGTAAATAAATTTATTAAGGATGTTCAAGTATATGTCTCTGTCAGCCAAAAGATGAACAGAAAATAGATATTATAAACTTTACAAAGACTATAACTTTTATTACTACATACTCTTTTATTTTATAGTTCAGGGTAACATAACTTCTTACATAAACCATATAATTTGAGGTAATATCAATCTAAATTACATTGGAAATGCAGATATAATTGCTTTGTACTCTCAATTCTCTATATGAAAAGATATTATGCATGTTTTAAAACTCAGATGTTAAAAATAAAATAAAAATTGGCAAAGGATAAATGACAAATATGAACAAAAATGGCTAACTTAGGCTCATTTATTCTTATCCAATAAATTTAATCCCTGCATATCAATTTCATCTAAAATAACAATGTATTTTATGTTGTATGTTGATAAAATCATATTTTCAAAGATTTCATATTAATACTAAGTATATATTTTAGCTGCCCTAACACTGGATTTATTTTCAGCTTTTCAATATTTGTTGAGTATCTACTGAAATACTGGAAGCTGTAGTAATTGCTGATATTCTTCAATAATGCTTGCAGAGGCTTTTTTTTTTCTAGGATGTCCACAAATATCATTACAGATTTAATCCATGATTTCTCTTCTTTGAGTACATATAATAATCATTCATGTCTATACAGAGAGATCACTATTATGTAGGACCAGGCAATGGAAGCCCAGTTACCTTCTATTGGGAAATCAGAAAGTCTTCCTGGTTTCCATAAATATAACCTCATAAGTTTCTGTGCGATACTGATGAGTGAACCCTCACACTGAATTTGTTGTTGTCATTGCTGTTTATTTGTTGATGTAATATCAAAACTGACTAAGGTAGCTAATACATTTAAAAAGCTTTAAACTGAGACTTTTCATCAATTTTATTCTTAACTTCTGAGCATATTTATTAAATAAAATGTCATAAATATTGCAAAAATAGCAAAAGTTGATGTTTGAATGTATAATAATTCACAAATTTGATCATATCCTCAGTTCACATAGCCTCTCTGGATGAATAGATGTGCATATATATATATATATATATATATATATATATATATTACCTACCATACATATAATAGGTAAGTAAGCATGCTTTCAAAGCAGATTGCAATGCTATTTTATAAGTTGTTAAAAATAATAAACATGCTTTCTTATTACGATATGTAATATATACATTATCCCATCATTGCATGATGAATAATGTACATGAAAGTTACAATAAGCTCTTCAAGAAAATACAAGTAAAAAAGTTGAAATCAAAGTTTCAAGGGAATTGAATTACTCATCATAAGGTTCTTGTAATTGACTTCCTGAGTACGGGCTGTGACTTTATTTCTGACAGGTCTGTAGTTACATGTTAAGATGACAAAGGCAAGCATTAAATCATTAGCTCTGATGGCCAGCAGAAGAACATCCTTTACTTAGATCCTCAGCACTTCATGTAATCCCATTTGACAAATGCTGCTTCAATTTAGATACTATCTTGATAAAATAACTTTGATTTTTAAAGCACATGGATTATATGAATGTTACAGTCTAAAGCTTTCTCTTTGTACTTGTAAAACAGTAATACGTGAAGGAAAAAATGTGTTCACTTCAGACTTAATTTAAGTATTATCAAATTGAAGCATTTTAGAACTTATCATTTAAATTGTGATAATATTGCTGTTTTTATAATTTTTACTTTAAGTAGTTTTCTAGACATGAAATATTTTTTCTGCCTCAATCCTGCAAATACTGGTTATTGGCTTCTTATTTCAATGGTTAAGTGTGACTTGGGAATATGTATTAATGTACTCTTTCAGAAATTTTCAATGAAAAATAATATTAATCGATATAAGAAAAGAATTGGTGCTGATAATTATTCGATTTGTGTCTCATAAATTTATTATTTAGCAGTTCAATTAACCCCATCTTCCAAAAAATGGTTATTTTTTCTAAATGTTATTGTGATGAATTATTTAACCTTCTTTCAGTGTCCCAGGAACATGATATTTACTGAATTCTGTGAGTTTCTGCTGAATCTAAGTCAAAACATTTGCTTCTTTCTACAGCGGATTCTTCATTCCTACTAATTTATTTTTTTCATGTTATTTGAGTTTTTTCAAAAAGATATTATAAGTTCCTTAAGAAATTGTGTATTTTTTAAAAATCCCATTTCCAAATCTTTACTTCATCTCTGTAGACCCAACACACATCCCAATTCAACCAACATTTTTGTTCGTTTTTGTTTTTAATAAAAGCAAATAAGAACAACTTTGTATTTCAAAAAAAAAAAAAAATTACTGTACATGTGGCCTTACAGACGGTGAGGGTATCACTCTTGGGAAGAAAGTAGAATCTTCTTTTCATAGTATGAAACAATCTCTATTAACTCCAAAGCTAGGGGTATGATTTCATGTTCAATTCCTAGCTTGTTGACATAATTTTTATTGTTCAGACTTGCACAGGTCTTATCCATATTGTCACAGATGTTTTGAGTTAATCATAGCTACCTGTTCTTTCATATGTAGAGTATACTGTTTACTGTATATTTTTATAATTTGTATACTCAAATAACTATGATGCTTAATCATTTTTAACCCTATATGCTTCAATGATCACTGTGCCTTGGGATGTGGTTGGTGTATATGTCCTGTTTAGGACTGAGCATTCTCAAGTGTCATATTCTCTGCAAGTTAGCCTGTGTGGTATCTCTGTGCTACTTACTTCACATAGAAGCTTCTCTAATCAGACTTGATATATAAGTTAATCAATGTGTATAAGAAGCTATTAGGGGGTTATATAATAGAATGGTCATTTAGAAGAATAATAACGCTGGCTTCTCACTTAAGACACACATTATTGGTTCAGGAATGGTGCCACATATGGATTTCATCTTGTGGAGTGGGACTAAAACCCTGCTGGCAAGTAGTGTGTTATGCCCATAATGTCTTATGTTGCTAATGCACAGTAAGCTGGTCTTGCCATACAAATCATTAGTAAGTCTTGAAGAGTAAAGTATCTGGGTGAGACTGTTGACTACTTTTCTCTGCAGTGTGAATAGCCTCTTCCAGCACTCAAGCATGTGGTGCCTACGGCAGTAGTGTCTTACAGACAATTCTGGAGCCTGTAATACTGCAGGTTCATAAGATTTCACTGGCTAAAATAATGCAACACATCAACACTGGGATTTTATTTTTATATTTTAAATGTATTTAACTTTGTGTTTATTTTTATTGAAAATAATTTTAATTTAATATATTATTTTCATGGTTTTCTTTTCACTTTTCCCTCTCAGATCAACCTGCCCCATCCCCACTATCAAAACTCCATATTTTAGTTCACTTTCTCTTTGGAAAACAAGAAGGAAAAGATAAAGAAAGCATGATGACTGCTACTCATAATAGCCAGAAACTAGAAATATCCCCAATGTCCATCAGAAGGTGAATGGATATGAAACATACAGCACATTTACACAATGGGATATCATTCAGCTATACAAAAATTAACACAACAAAATCAAGAACTTTTAAGATAAATGATCATAGCTAGAAAATGATCATCCTGAGTGAGGTAACACAAACACCAAAAGACAAACATTGTGTGCACTCTTTTACCTGTAGATGTTAGCTTTTATGTCTTTGATGAGTGTAATACATTCCATACATTACCAGTACTTATGTCAACAGTAAGGGACCAGAAGGTAAAGAAAAATCCCTTAAGGTCAGGGAAACAGAATGTATGGCTATGGAGATGCTAGAGGGAGAGTGGAATGGTAGTGTTAAAGAGGGAAGAGTGGAAAGAGTAGCATAAAGAAGGGACTACAGGGAGGTTCAAGTGACACACTCGCCATAAGAGGAGTCAAATAGAAAACAACTATGGTAAAAACTCCCTAAATTCTCAAATTATATGAAAGAAATCTAAATGTAGTCAACATATAATGGGAGAAAGGTCCCCACTATGCACCTTTTGTCACCAAATAAAAAGTTCACTGTCAGGAATGTGTTATGTGCAAATTAGTTAACAACTGCACTTTTACTCATTACTATCTGTTACAGAGATTGGCATTGTTGCACTGTTATAGGATACCCTCTCTGTGTGTCTCTCTATGTCTCTGTCTCTGTGCTCTCTCTCTCTCTCTCTCTCTCTCTCTCTCTCTCTCTCTCTCTCTCTCTCTCTCTCTCTCTCTCTCTCTCTCTCTCTCTCCCTCTCCCTCTCTCCCTCCCTCTCTCTCTCTCTCTCTCTCTCTCTCTCTCTCTCTCTCTCTCTCTCTCTCTCTCTCTCTGTTTCCAAACTGAAGCAATGTGTATAAATTTAAAAAATTACATAAAGGTCCTGTCTACAATTATACTTTATTCTGTATCAGTGTAATGAAACAGTTTTCCATAATGTGATTTAAGATTTATTCTGTCCTTATGCCAAACAAAAGATGGTGGTTTTCTCCTTAGCTTGCTACACCAATTCAACTTGGGAAACCATCCAAATATTCTGAAATAAACAAAATGAAACAATTTTTTCTTCCTCCCCCTTCTCTCCCCCTCTTCCTCTCTGTTTCTTTCTCCCTCTCTCCCTTCTCTCTGTCTTCTCTCCTTTCTCTCTGCTTTCTTTCTTTGTCTTATATATTTTCATTCTTTTCCCTCTCTTTCTTCCTCCCTTAATCCCCTTCTCACTTCTTCCCTATTGACTATACTTTTCTTTTTTATTACATTTTTATCCCACCACCATATGCAGGTCCTTCTAATGGATTTCAAGTGTTTAGATGTGAAGCAAAAAAGAAACAAAGTGTGGAAATGTCACAACGTTTCACCTTTGATAACCAAGTATGCGAGATTGTTTCACAAGTATAAAATAAGCAATAATAATACATTACAGAGATTAAGAGTGGAAAATATTTAAATCCAGATGTCCTTACTATAAAATTATGTATGAGAAATTGTATATGTGATAATCATGTTAATTAATCATTTAAATTTTATAAAAGGATCAATATCATAATTTATCCAGTATATATATATATATATATATATATATATATATATATATATATATCAGAAAACTAATGAAGCTGACAGAAAAATTAAAATTATGAAAATAAAATACAAGTTATAATGGAAACAAATTACAGAGTTGAAATTAATCTAATTGTAAGTAGATTTGATGAGCTGAGTTTGAAGCTCTAAAGACAATAGTTGGACAATGTTAAAATATGAAAATAAACTACATCATGTTTTACAATATACTTTTAAACTTGCCTTTTGTTCTTAGGTATTATATTCAAATATAAAGATACTTATGTAACAGAACTATTTACTTCATCTTCAAAGTACAAATGCTGTTTCACAAATGCAACTTTGTCAGTATATTTATGTTTGACATTTTAAAAGAAACTAATTTTATAAGTTGAATAATTGAGTTTAAGGGTTTTAAAGGTAAGGATGGATGAAAATTTAGGGAAAGCTATCTTATGTATTAACTCAGTGCTTTAGATTAAGAATATTTGGGCTTGGGCTTATTTTTATTTGAGTATGGAAAATAATGCCTTATAAGTAAAGAATTAGCAAATACAAGTGAAATAAAAATAAATGGAGGAAAATAAAGAAGAAGAAACTAAGAAATTGAAACAATAAATAAAAATGTAAGTGAAAGTAAGCCATATGAGATGGGTACTGCCTGTGATCAGCTCTGGAGAGGCTGAAGCAGGAGGAATACTGCAAACTTGAGGCATGTGTGGTTTCAGAGTGACTTTGAAGTCCATTTGGGCCACAGAATAAGACTAGGTGTTCTTCTTCAGAGAACATAAACAAAAGAAATTTTATTATAATTATGGGGAATACTCTCATGCATTTATGTATAGAGAAAAATGCATTTAAGTTTATCTTTTGAAGACAACAAAGAAGGCTTGAGTGGAAGTATGTGGTGCTAAATTCTTGCAGCAGATTGGAGACAGGATCTGAAGGAATATCCACCATCACTGAAATCCCTAGGATCTGTGAGTGACACCTTGACTACCAAGGGTCTAATTTATATGTCTCACTCACTGGTCAACCTATTGGACTCTGGTGTTAATATAATCTTAAAATAGCATGCATGGTTAAAATAAACTACACAAAGTGTGTTGACTGTTTGAGATGAAAGTAAAAGAAAACCTAAATCACTGGGCAACTAGGGAGGAAAATCATTTTAAATAAACAAATCACATCAATACACAGAAAAAAAATTCTTTAGAAATACTTTGCAAGCCTATTCATATATTTTAGTATGTTATCAATTTTAAGAAGAAATGTATTCATAGCAAGTTTTTGTTAATTTAGAATCACGTTTTATTAGGCTGCCTCTTTCATATGACATCTCTGAATTTTCAGCCTTTCTGATAACTTAGATGAATATTATTAAATGTTCCTATGAAACATCTAAGAAGCTGTGATGGTGAAAAATTACAACAATGTCATCCATGTTTTTAACTGTCATGATTGGGAGTGAAGCACCTAGGAAACATTGGCTATCTGTCTTAGAGTGTTTTAACAAAAACATTTGTCACTAAAACAAAGTAATGCTAAAGCAACACTATTAGTCTTCGTTGTTCCTCATCTACCACTGATTACACTTTGTATACAAGACATCAAATCAATGTTAGGATGTAGCTGGAAAGTACAGACACTATTACAGATGTCAAGACGTGGTTATTTACAGGAGCCCAGTATAACTGTCTTCTAAGACAGTTATACCAGAGCCTCATCAATACTGATGGGGATGTATAGAGCCAAACATTGGACTGAGGGTAGGTATCACAATGGAGAAGTGAGAGCAAGGACTGTAGGAGCTGAAGGGGTTTGCATCCTCATAGGAAGAACAATATCAACCAACCAGACTCCCCTAAGCTCCCAGGGATTAATCACCCAACCAAAGAGTTCATGGTGGTGGTGGGGGGGGGGGCATGGCTCCAGCTGGATATGTAGCAGAGGATAACATTCCAGGGCATCACTTGAGGGGATCTCTTTGCTCCTGTGGAAGCTTGATGACCCAGGATAGGAAAATGCTAGGGCAATGAGGCAGGAGTGGGTGAGCAGGTGGGGGAGCACCCTCATAGAGTCAGGGAGGAGGAAGGAGGAGCTAGAAGACTTATAGAGGGGCAACTGGGAAGGAGGATAACATTTGAAATGTAAATAAATAAAATAAACTATAAAAATGTAAAAAAGAAAGTAAAAAATATAAAGTACAGACAAGTAGCTTACTTATAATAAGTGAGAAAGTACACACATAATAGGCAAATGTCACACAATAAAAATAGGGTTTTTGAAAATGTTGAAAAAGACTCATCATCTATTTTAAAATGCTAACTGGATAAAGGACTTGCCTATAAGTAATACTTACAGGAATTCAACAGTAATTATTTAAAGGAATATTGTATTTCTTGCAAATGATGGGTAGAGAAAATACTAAAGTCTTTGAATACAGGTAAATTCGGGAACTTTTCACATTTAGGAAATATCTAACATGCTGTATTGATGAAAGACCTTATAAAACGTGAAAGTAAAAATCCTTGTATGTAAATTGACGAGGATATGGGAGAGACAGTGACAGTGGTAGACTGGTCCTGGTAGTGGTTGATACCTGAGAGTTATGGCACTTTCAAGACTGAAATGGCTGTCAAATTACTCTTGAAGTTCCCATTGAAAATGTTAAAGGAATATAACTCTTAGTTCATGTAGCAAATAATTTATACAACACAACAGAGAGTTATAGAAAAGCCAACACCAAAAACAGAAACAAGGCAGATGCTGAAGGAAAGAAAAAAACAAAACTTCCTAGCTTGTAACAGAAGTATTAGATGTATATTAAATACTTAATCCAGCATAACTCTTTTTTAATTCGTTTTTGGTGTTTAATTCATTTTATTTTTAATTGGTTATTTTATATATCATATTTCAAATGTTATCTCCCTCCCCAGTTTCCCCTCCTCAAAACTCCTATTCTATCTCCCCTCCCCACTGCTTCTATGGGGGCACTCCCCCACCTACCCACCAATTTATGCCTCCCCCTCCCCCGGCATTTCCCTATCCTGGGTCATAGAGCCTTCACAGGACCAAGGGCCTCCCCTCCGATTGTTGCAAGATAAGGCACTTCTCTGTTATATATGCAGCTGGAGCCATGGGTCCCTACATGTGCACTCTGGATGGTGGTTTATTCCTTGGAAGCTCTGGATGGTCTAGTTGTTCATTATTGTTGTTCTTGCTATGGGGTTGTGAATCTGTTCAGCAACTTCAGTTCTTCTACGAATTTTTCCTTTGGGGCAAGTATAAATCTTATCTGGGATCTCAAATTATTCTGCATGAAGAAGGAAGAAGAAACAAATTTTAAAAAACTGACAAAATAAGCTATAAAAATTAGGCAACTTAATTTTTTGCATATAGGTTATGCATCTAAAACTTGCTTGTAATACCTGGCAGAGGATATACCAAGACAACAATGGTGTATTTTTCAAGGAGAGGTTTATCCATTTCACACTGGCTATTCTGTTATTTTCCCAAATGTGGAAAACTTAATTACATGCTTTGTACTAGTATGGGATTGCATTCAATATTATTTTTAAATTAAAGAGGATGACTATGTGGT
Source organism: Mus caroli (assembly GCF_978045245.1). NCBI lineage: Eukaryota > Metazoa > Chordata > Mammalia > Rodentia > Muridae > Mus > Mus caroli. Next base: position 78,225,003 of record NW_028227265.1, on the reverse strand, counting down.
TTTATTCTTTTTGTCTTATTTATTATGACTTTGAATTTTAGTATTTAATGTCAGGAAATCTTTTCTTCTATCTCATATTTCATGAGAAGACCTAATCATATGAGTTGTTAAAATTTGCCAAACAATGACATTTGTATATTAAAAATATTTTATACAATTGAATTATATATTTATATAACCAATTATATTTTAAGCTGTGATTTTTGCTTGTGCATAATGTGATTATTATTTTATAATTACTTGTTTAGCCCTGCATGTCCTTTAAGTTGCTACCTTGTGTCACTCCCAAATTTTATAAGATTCATTAATTTTGTTTTGTCAGTTTTCCTGTAAGTTTACTAATTTTAGTTACCTTTTCTCAGACTATCAGCATTTGGGTTTCTTGGTTTTGTCCATTGCATCTTCCTTGTCAACTTAATCAATTTTGTTCTTGCCAATATAATATACTTTAGATACACTTGGATATAATTTAATCATTGCTTGATATGTTATTTAGACATTCCTTTCTCAGACATCAAGGCATGGCTTAATTACCAGACAATTTAATTAAAACACATTATTTTAGCTACATATTTTATTTTTAATGTTTAAGTTAATTACCATTTTATTTCCCTAAAATTATTTTAAAATATTTTCATGAGTATACATGTATTTGCTATTTTTCATCTTTTTTTTTTGTTGTTGTTTTTCTTTTTTGTTTTTGTTGTTGTTGTTTTAGAAAGGGTTTCTCTGTATAGCCCTGGATGTCCAGGGACTCACTTTTTAGACCAGGCTGGCCTCAAACTCAGAAATCCACGTCTCTGCCTCATGATTGCTGGGATTAAAGGTGTGTGCCACCACGCCTGGCTGTTTTTATTAGTTATACTTTATATATCTACACATAATAGTTTCCTGTTAATACCAATTTTAGTTAACATAAACTTTGAGGTAACATCTCTGCAAGTTAGTAATCAATCTACTTCAAGATCCAGCTCTGCCACTGCTGGACATATCTCCAAAGAACAAGGACACTTGCTCAGCTAGTCCACAAAATTAGGCTCAGCTTTGGTCATAATAGACAGTAAATGGAAACAATCTAGATGTCTCTCAACCAGAGAGAGGATAAAGTGTGGTGCATTTGCACAATGGAATATTATTCAGCTGTTAAAATAATTACACAGTGAAGTGTTCAGGCAAATGATGGAACTAGAAAAATCATCCTGAGTGATGTACACAGACTCAGAAAGCCAAGCATAGTATTCACTCACATAGAGCTGTATATTAACTGTAATCTAAAAATACAACCATGTATCAATCCATAGACCCAGAGAAACAAAGTATCAAGAAGTAATTAAGGAGAAACCCAAGGTACCCTTGGAAAAGTAAAATAGAAAAAAAAAATCATGGGTAGATGCAGGTGGGAGGAGGTTGTGATAATACATGGAGGGATCAGATGGCAAAGAGTGAGTGAGAGAACAGTGGCAGAAAAGAATGGAATTGTGGGAGGGGGCAGTGGAACTCCATTGCAATAGAAACTCCATGGAAACTAGGAGAGTAACCCTTAGCAAACAATCTTAGTAATGGGGAAGAGGGAGCCTGCACCAGCCATCTTCTTAACTAGGTAAGTCTTTAAGTCAAGAGATTGGGACACCAACCCAGACGAAAGACTTAGTTCTCCAGTTTGTCATGCCTAAAGGGTGTTCTGCTCCTGGAGTCTAGCAGAATCATCATCAAAGATACCAGAAAGATTTCATCTAGCAACTGATAGGAGGAGATGAAGAGTCTTACAGTCGAACATTAGGTAGATCTTGAAGAGTAATGCAGAGCAGGGGGAGGGACCATCTGAGCAACCAGGAGATCAGGGCATTATGAGATCATAAAACCATGGGGCACAGAATCAACTGACCAGGACACATGGGGCTTCACAGATATCTGAGAACCTGTAGGCCTTTGACCTAGGTCTTCTGGATATATATTACGGCTAAGTAGTTTGGTGTACTTGAGGAAATCTTAACAGTGGGAGCAGTTAAGTCGATGTCACAGACTGTTCTTCCTACTTGTGAAACACTTTTCCTTTTACTGTGTTGCCTTGTGGATCCTTAATGTGATGGTATATGCCTGGTCTTACTGTAGCTTGTCATACCATGTTTAGTTGATGGCCTATCCTTTTCTGTGGGGAAGCAGGGTGATGGATCTGGAGTAGAGGGTAAGTTGTGGTGAGAAACTCTGGGGAAGTGAAGAGTAGGAAACTTCCCTTGGAATGTAAGATATGACAAAATCTTTAAAAAGGGAAACGGAATGTCCCATACACATAAACACACACATGCGCGCGCACACACACACACACACACACACACACACACATGCACACACAGACCCCAAACAAAAAACGGAGGCATATGGAGTATGCTATGAAACTGTGAGTCCTAGTAATGCCAGAAGTTATGCCCATGAAATCTCATCAGAATGACTGCCTAACATGAGCTTATCATGTACAAAAGCAATACAGTTCTTAGTACTATTGTATTGGACAAATTGTATTGATTTATCTTTAAGATAATTGCCTCTCTGCTATCTTTCAAAAATAATTATTGGATTTGTTTGCAGCTCTGAAATTACCAATTGTTTTTGTTATTTCTCTGTAGAGATCTTATGTTTTTACATTTGTTTTCAAATCACTTTGTGGGACATACTACTGTATTAAAATCTTTGGGAGTTAATACCAACATCTCTGTCCATTTTATAGCAAATGATACTTTTGCCATTCAACTTGATAATTTCCTCATCCTTTATATGGGAGGAAGCTTCATTGAATCAATAACATTTTTAATATTAATTTAAGAGTTCTAAGCCTTTCAAATTATGATAATGAATGAATGATAATGAACTTGCTTGATTAGGCTTATCAACATAGTGATTACAGACTAAGGTCTGTAGAATGGTGTTCAATATGGGTCTTCATGCCTGGCAAGTAGCTTTGCCAATCTCCTGTTCTCTGCTATTTCTCTGATACTGGAAATCATGGCTCTAGCTGCATATGTAGCAGAGAATGGCCTAGTCATTCATCAATGGGAGAAAAGGCACTTGATCCTGTGAAGGTTATATGTCCCAGTATAGGGGAATGCCAGGGCCAGAAAACAGGAGTGGGTGGGTTGGTGAGCAGGGAAAAGAGAGAAGAGATAGGGGATTGGGGGCAGTTCAGAAGGGATACTAGGAAAGGAGATAATATTTGAAATGAAAAAAGGAAAATATCTAATAAAATATTTTTTAAAAATCTAAATCTAAAAGAAAAAAAAGGTAGATCTATAAGGTTCTACACCAAAAATTCTGTTTTGTGTTTAAAAGAAAACTGAAAAACAAGCCAATAAAACTAAAAAGCAATGCATTTGATTTAACTTCTGTTAACTGAATTTAATTAGTAAATGCTTTAAGTTATTAGTATGACCTGGCCAACCGCCAATAACCAAGACAGAGTCCTATGGATTTATCATCAAGGGCAACCAGATCTTGGGGGCCAATATTTAGCCTTTGCGTGCATAGGAGCACCAGACCAACTTCCAACACTACAATATGGTCGATCAGACTTCCTTAAGGACTCACCTTCCACTAACAGGAAAGTGGTTCCTATAGGATTGCAGTCCTTATAGGTGGCAGCGGATTATTCTATTTCATTAGCATTGTTGAAAAATTATACAGTGGAAAATTTAATAAAAAAATTTCTGTATTCTTTTTCTAGTTAGGAATTCTCATTTTCAATATTCAAACCAGAATTATAGAGTTTCTTCTTATTATTTCATAGTATCTTGATACTTCTTGCTTAATTCTGTGAACATCTAAGAGAAAATAGAAACTAGATTTAGGTGTCTCACACACAAACACATACACAAACACACACACACACACACACACATACACACAGGCACACATGCACTCGAAAGAAACAAAATGTTTCACATATTCAGGCTTAATGAGCAAATACACTGGAGCAGAAGTTTATATGATTGTTTCATTTTGTGTAGAAGAGGAATACATAGTTCTATAGCTTTATCACTTGTTTTATTTTTAATATTAGGGATTAAAACTAGAGGCTTCTACTCTAGAACTGGGGTACACCCAACCGTTTAAAGAAAAAGAAAACAAATTGTCAGTATTTAGCTCTTGGTCTTGAACTCACCATTTCACAATGATTGCCCTCAAACTCATCATTATCTTATATCACGCACCCACATTCGAAGATTGCTGGGACACATAGCTATGTCATTACATTTCCACAAAAAAGTTCTGACTTTTAATCTGTATGCTTAATATTAATTTAACTTTTACAAATCTCAATATATTTCTACATAAATACATTAGATCTTATATTTTAGATATGTATTTCATCATTGTATTACTTACAGTACAGTGAATAGTATAACATGTTATGAAAAGAAATATTTTAGATTTCAATTATAAAATAAGCAACTATTGTATACATTAAAGTGTACATTTCCATAAGACACTTTGCATAATTGCTTAGCTTTTGCGGATGATACCCAAAGAAAGGGAAAATTATGCAATGCTAGGATTCATATGAAATTGACACAAAACATTGTTAAAATTAAAGAATAACCAGGATGAGATATTGCTCAAGTTGACTAAAATGTGATGAGTTTTATTCTTGCTTCACTTATCTGTACTTGGGTGGAATTATGAACAGATCCTTCACAAATGTGAGTCTTATGTAAAGTAGCTGATAAGGTCTTTTTCAAAATATGAGGCATGTATTTATCTCACTGTGTTTATTTAAATAGCATCCATGTTGCATTTCACTGGAGTTACTAAACTTCAGTTTGGAGCTAGTAAGCCATCACTCTTTGGGGCTGATGCTCATCACTTCTTTTTATGTGCATCTTTAAATGATCACCTGTGAGAAAGTGCTTTTCTCAACAAGCACAAATGAGATAGCAGAGTTTTATTCTTTGGAGATCAGACAAGATAGGGAATGTTTACAATGGATGGACATAGATCACAGTTCTATTTATAAAACTATGTGATTGAATGGACAAAATGTCTTCCCTCTTTCCTCTTTTCAATAAAAATTTTCATTTCACAGCATGCTGAGCCCCTCTTATAATCATGAATAATTGCCTACAGGTTAAGTTATTGTAGAAAATGTTCCATTAAAATGCTCTTATAACATTTTTAACTAACATATCAGAATTCAAGTTCTCATTTTAAAACAGCTTTCTTTCTGTAACATTTGATACATGCAGAAAATTAGCATAAGAAGTAACAAAATAACATAAATTTATTTTTAATAAATTATTAAAAACTGTATATGCTTAGTATAATAGTATTTATAAATTGAGCAATAAGTTGAGTACATATATAATATTTCAAATATATTTATAAAGTTTGTTCTTTGTAAAAAATAAACTGAGACCAATAGCTTCTTCATATTTTGTTCTTACAAATGTTTTGCAGTTAAAATTATTTAAACTCACTCCTACTTTCAAAAATGCACTATTGCTCTTCTGTTAAGATTTATCTCTTTAAAATATGTGCAATGAAAACTGCAATATTTGCATTTTTGCAAATCTGGTAAGGATCAGCACATTAATTTTTCTAGTTTTCCTGGGTAAGCATAATTTTTGTACTACTATTAAAATTTTAGGTATATAAAATGAGGTAGTCATTTTCTATTTTTTTAAGCTGTGTTTATTTACTTGGTAGGCATTTAAAAAGTGTTTTCAAAGATGATTTGCATATATATTTATACAAAATGGAACAAAATGTAAATTACAATGAAATATTAGGATTATGTATTTAAACTTAATCTTATAATTAATAATTTTAGTATAATACTTAAACAACTAAGTTACATAACAAGAATTAATTATTATTATTATTAAATTCATTCAGATTCAGGCTAGTGATATGTGAGGGTGTAGATAACAGAGGTCTATGTATCGGAAGATCATATTTTCCACTTTACTTTATAAGACTAGGTTTCTCATCATTTGATCAATAATCAAATAGAATAATTCAATATTCATTATTTCAAAGAAAAATATGAAGATACAGGTTTCATCATGTTTGTTGCTATAACTCTTATAGTGAGAACAGGACTTTAATATTACACAATAACAATAAGCATTTGCTTAATGAAAGGGTTTATAAGCTATGGTTTCTTTAAATATAATGACATTAGAATGAAATATGAAAGGTGTCAACATATTCATACATACTTAGAAAAATAAGACCAACTATTTTATTTAGTCATTGAAAGGTTAATAGTGGAAAAAAAAGTGTTTGAAATTCAGGAGATCATTTGTAATTAAATATAAAGTTATTTTCTTCTACCTTTCAAAAATAATTCAATTTTAAATTTTAAACTTAGGAGTTGGACACACTATAATAAAAATTCCACATCTGGGCCCTAAGTATTGATGTGTACTCTAATAATCAGATTTCTGATATTTACAAAAATACACTACATTCAACATACAAAGGAGAAAATGTGGAATCTTTAAATAAGTAGTTAGCTCACATGTGCAATGAGTTCTCCAGACTATATTGAAATCAATATTTTCAGGAGTCTGTTCAAGATGAACTGCAAAGCCTTAAAAACACCATGCAATATAAATTGCTTATATCTTTTAAAGGTACTAAAATTCTTCCAATCAATAAATACTCTGAAAAGTATCACCAGAAATAGAAGAGTAAAGCTAATTAAAATGAGACAGAGTTAGATTTAGAAATATCATTATCTCTGTATAAGATTCTATTTATTAATGTAAAACCAAGAAACAGTGATTGACAGGAATCATCACCTTAAATAGCTATAATTCGTAGACTAATGAAATGCTGCAGAAATAGGTAGCTAGAGAATCACACATTGCTCTTCAAATCAACAGTGGTGGTGGTAATAATATCATTTTTAATCTTTCTATTTCCAGAATGAATGCTTCAATATGTTGTATTGATCCTCTAAAGCAATGTCTCAAAGATAAATTTTCATAACCAAATATGCTGGTCAAAAACGTTCAAAATCTAACCTTTGTGAACATTGATTGATTCAGGATTAGAATTTTACTTTTATCTTGGAATGGAATTTATTTTTATTCAAACTTAAACCATATTTTTTAAAAAGAATATTTTAGTATTTATATACTTAGTAAAGAATTTTTCAGCCAAATTTCATTATAAATTTTGCATGACTTATTGTATACATTGTAAATCTAACACAGGAACACACATGTCTACCAACTGAAACACTCCCATTTTCTAGACTTAGTACATCACAAACATTTCAAATTAATTGTTATATGTTATTGTTCTAAAATGTTGCATTTATTTATATTCCTTGTATATATTATGATATATAAATTATGTCAAAATTAGAAGGATAGAGATAGTTAAATGGAATATATTAATTCTCAGATTTTACAGGAGGTTTGATAACTGGAAGAACAAATTTTCAAATTTACTAGTCTTTCATTTTATCTGTATTATGGAGAATTTTTCCAAAGCCAGAAATTTCCTATCAATATTATTAAAATAACCACATTTTGATATTCAACCAAAATTATTAATTTCAGTCAGATATAATATATATTTTCATAGATGTCCCATTTTTAATAATTAAATGTAAATTTGGTATTTTATTTACAGTTCCTAAAAGATAAAAATATATTAATGAATACATTAAAAATATGAATTTAGTAGGTTCTAGAGTTTATCATTAGCTATGGAAATAAAATCTGAGTATAATTGGTTGGTAATAATCTCACTGCAGTCTGAATGCAGACGATATCACTAAAACAAATCAAAATGAGAAATTTTAAGTTTTACACATTTTTTTTGGAAATTATATACATGGAAGTAATGTTTGAAATTTAGTTAAAAGCATTCCTTACAAGTTATATTGACATGGTTAGTCTATGATTCAGTCATGCTTGGTTATAAGTTGTGTGCTTTACAGCTGTATGTAGGTCATTTTAAACAAAGTAAGGTGATGAAAACTGCATCATTGTTTTAAAGCAAATAATCTATGAATTCACGTTGTTTTTTTTTTTAATTGGGTATTTCATTTACATTTACAATGCTATCTCAAAAGTCCCCTACACGCTCTCCCACCCACTCCCCCACCCACCCACTCCCACTTCTTGGCCCCATTGTTCCTCTGTACTGAGGCATATAAAGTTTGTACAACTAATGAGTCTCTCTTTCCACTGATGGCCAACTAGGCCATTTTCTGATTCATATGCAGCTAGAGACACCAGCTCCAAGGAGGTACTGGTTAGTTCATATTGTTGTTCCACCTATAGGAGTGCAGATCCCTTTAGATCCTTGGATACTTTCTCTAGATCCTCCACTGGTGGCCCTGTGGTCCATCCATATCTGATTGTGAGCATCCACGTCTGTGTTTGCTAGGCCCCAGCATAGTCTAAAAAGAGACAGTTATATCTGGGTCCTTTCAACAAAATCTTGCTAGTGTATGCAATGGTGTCAGCTTTAGGAAGCTGATTATGGGATGGACCCTGGAAATGGCAGTCTCTAGATGGTCCATCCTTTCCTCACAGGTCCAAATTTGCCTCTCTAACTCCTTACATGGGTGTTTTATTCCCAATTCTAAGAAGGGGCACAGTGGCCGCACTTTGGTCTTCCTTCTTCTTGAGTTTCATGTGTTTAGCAAATTGTATCTTATATCTTGGGTATCCTAATTTTCTGGGCTAATAGCCACTTATCAGTGAGTACACATTGTGTGAGATCCTTTGTGATTGGGTTACCTCACTCAGGATGATGCCCTCCAGCTCCATCCATTTGCCTAGAAATTTCATAAATTCATTATATTTAAGAGCTGAGTAGTACTCCATTGTGTACTACTTGTGTAAATGTACATTTTCTGTATCCATTCCTCTGTTGAGGAGCATCTGGGTTCTTTCCAGCTTCTGGCTATTATAAATAAGGCTGATATGAACATAGTGGAGCTTGTGTCCTTCTTACCGGTTGGAATATCTTCTGGATATATGCCCAGGAGAGGTATTGCTGGATCCTCTGGTAGTACTATGTCCAATTTTCTGAGGAACCACCAGACTGACTTCCAGAGTAGTTGTACAAGCTTGCAATCCCACCAACAATGAAGGAGTGTTCCTCCTTCTCCACATCCTTGCTAGCATCTGCTGTCACCTGAATTCTCCATCCTAGCCACTCTGACAGGCTGATGTGGAATCTTAGGGTTGTTTTGATCTGCATCTCCCTGATGATTACAGATGTTGAACATTTTTTCAGGTGCTTCTCAGCCATTCAGAATTCCTCGGGTGAGAATTCTTTGTTCAGTTCTGAGCCCCATTTTTTCATGGGGTTATTTGATTTTATGGAGTCCACCTTCTTGAGTTCTTTATATGTATTGGATATTAGTCCCCTATATGATTTAGGATAGGTAAAGGTACTTTCCCAATCTGTTGGTGATCTTTTTGTCTTATTGATGGTGTCTTTTGCCTTGGAGAATCTTTGCAACTTTATGAGGTCCCATTTATCAATTCTTGATCTTACAGCACAAGCCATTGCTGTTCTATTCAGGAATTTTTCCCCTGTACCCATATCTTTGAGGCTTTTCCCTACTTTCTCCTCTATAAGTTTCAGTTTCTCTGGTTTTATGTGGAGTTCCTTAATCCACTTAGATTTGACCTTAGTACAAGGAGATAGGAATGGATCAATTCGTTTTCTTCTACATGATAACTGCCAACACCATTTGTTGAAAATGCTGTTTTTTTTCCACTGGATGGTTTTAGCTCCCTTGTCAAAAATCAAGTGACCATAGGTGTGTGGGTTCATCTCTGGATCTTCAATTCTATTCCATTGGTCTACTTGTCTGTCGCTATACCAGTACCATGAAGCTTTTTATCACAATTGCTCTGTAGAACAGTTTTGGGTCAGGCATGGTGATTCCACAAGACGTTCTTTTATACTTGAGAATAGCTTTTGCTATCCTAGGTTTCTTGCTATTCCAGATGAATCTGCTGAATACACTTTCTAATTCATTGAAGAACTGAATTGGAATTTTGATGGGGATTGCATTGAATCTGTAGATTGCTTTTGGCAAGATAGCCATTTTAACTATATTGATCCTGCCAATCCATGAGCATGGAAGATCTTTCCATCTTCTCAGATCTTCTTAATTTCTTTCTTCAGAGACTTGAAGTTCTTATCATACAGATCTTTCACTTCCTTAGTTAGAGTCACACCAAGGTATTTTACATTATTTGTGACTATTGAGAAGGGTGTTGTTTCCTAGTTTCTTTCTCAGCCTGTTTATCCTTTGTGTACAGAAAGGCCATTGACTTGTTTGAGTTAATTTTATATCCAGCTACTTCATTGAAGGTGTCTTTCAGGCTTAGGAGGTCTCTGGTGGATTTTTTTTTTCTAAGAGAGTGTTTCTCTGTGTAGCCTTGGCTGTCCTGGACCTCACTTTGTAGACCAGGCTGGTCTCGAACTCAGAAATCCGCCTGCCTCTGCCTCCCGAGTGCTGGGATTAAAGGCATGCGCCACCACGCCCGGCTTCTGGTGGAATTTTTTGGGTCACTTATATATACTATCATATCATCTGCAAAAAGTGATATTTTGACTTCTTTTCCAATTTGTAACCCTTGATCTCCTTTTGTTGTCTAATTGCTCTGGCTAGGACTTCAAGTACAATTTTGAATAGGTAGGGAGAGACTGCGCAGCCTTGTCTAGTCCCTGATTTTAGTGGGATTGCTTCCAGCTTCTCACCATTTACTTTGATGTTGGCTACTGGTTTGCTGTAGATTGCTTTTATCATGTTTAGGTATGGGACTTGAATTCCGGATCTTTCCAAGACTTGTATCATGAAAGGTTGTTGGATTTTGTCAAATGCTTCCTCTGCATCTAACAAGATGATCATCTGGTTTTTGTCTTTGAGTTTGTTTATATATTGGATTATGTTGATGGATTTCCTTATATTGAACCATCCTTGCATCCCTGGGATGAAACCTACTTGGTCAGGATGGATGATTGTTTTGATGTGTTCTTGGATTCAGTGAGTGAGAAATTTATTGAGGATTTTTGCATCGATATTAATAAGGGAGATTGGTCTGAAGTTCTATATCTTTGTTGGATCTTTCTGTGGTTTAGGTATCAGAGTAATTGTGGCTTCATATAATGAGTTAGGTAGAGTAACTTCTGTTTCTTTTTTGTGGAATAGTTTGTGAAGAACTGGGATTAGATCTTCTTTGAAGGTCTGATAGAACTCTGCACTGAACCCATCTGGTCCTGGGCTTTTTTTTTTTTTTTTTTTTTTTTTTTGGTTGGGAGACTATTAATGACTGCTTCTATATCTTTTGGGGATATAGGACTGTTTAGATCATTAACCTGATCTTGATTTAACTTTGGTACCTGGTATCTGTCTAGAAACTTGTCCATTTCATCCAGGTTTTCCAGTTTTGTTGAAGGATCTGATGGTTTTTTGGATTTCTTCAGGATCTGTTGTTATGTCTCCCTTTTCATTTCTGATTTTGTTAATTAGGTTGCTTTCCCTGTGCCCTCTAGTGAGTCTGGCTAAGGGTTTATCTATCTTGTTCATTTTCTCAAAGAACCAGCTCCTCATTTGGTTGATTCTTTGAATAGTTCTTCTTGTTTCCACTTGGTTGATTTTGTCCCTGAGTTTGATTATTTCCTGCTGTCTACTCCTATTGGATGAATTTGCTTCCTTTTGTTCTAGAGCTTTTAGGTGTGTTGTCAAGCTGCTAATGTGTGCTCTCTCTAGTTTCTTTTTGATGGCACTCAGAGGTATGAGTTCTCCTCTTAGAAATGATTTGGGTATGTTGTGGCTTCACTTTCATTAACCTCCAAAAAGTCCTTAATTTCATTCTTTATTCCTTCCTTGACCAAGTTATCATTGAAAAGAGTGTTGTTCAGTTTCCACATGAATGTTGGCTTTCTATTATTTATTTTGTTATTAAACATCACTCTTAATCCATGGTGATCTAATAGGGTGCATGGGACAATTTCAATATTTTTGTATATGTTGAGGCTTCTTTTGTGACCAATTATGTGGTCAATTTTGGAGAAGGTACCATGAGGTACTGAGAAGAAGATATATCCTTTTGTTTTAGAATAAACTGTTCCATAGATATCTGTCAGATTCATTTGTTTCATAACTTTTGTTAGTTTCACTGTGTCCCTGTTTAGATTCTGTTTCCATGGTTTGTCCATTGGTGAAAGTGGTGTGTTGAAGTCTCCCACTATTATTGTGTGAGGTGCAATGTGTGCTTTGAGCTTTACTAAGGTTTCTTTAATGAATGTGGCCTCCCTTGTATTTGAAGCATAGATATTCAGAATTGATAGTTCCTCTTGGAGGATTTTACCTTTGGTGTTTATGAAGTGGCCCTCCTTGTCTTTTTTGATGACGTTGGTTTGGAAGTCAATTTTTTTGGGGGGGAGTTTACGAGACAGGGTTTCTCTGTATAGCCCTGGCTGTCCTGGAGCTCACTTTGTAGACCAGGCTGGCCTCGAACTCAGAAATCCGCCTGCCTCTGCCTCCCGAGTGCTGGGATTAAAGGAGTGTGCCACCACGCCCGGCGGAAGTCAATTTTATTAGATATTAGAATGGCTACTCCAGCTTTTTTCTTCATACCATTTCCCTGGAAAATTGTTTTGCAGCCTTTCATTCTGAGGTAGTGTCTATCTTTTTCTCTGAGATGAGTTTCCTGTAAGCAACAGAATGTTGGGTACTGTTTGTGTAGCCAGTCTGTTAGTCTAGGTCTTTTTACTGGGGAATTGAGTCCATTGATATTAAGAGATATTAAAGAAAAGTAATTGTTGCTTCCTATTATTTTTGTTGTTAGAGTTCGCATTCTGTTCTTGTGGCTGTCTTCTTTTACATTTGTTGAGGGATTACTTTCTTGCTTTTTCTGTGGTGTTGTTTCCCTCCTTGTATTGATTTTTTTTCTGTTATTATCCTTTGAAGGGCAGGATTCATGGAAAGATAATGTGTGAACTTGGTTCTGTTGTGAAATACTTTCATTTCTCCATCTAAGGTAATTGAAATTTTGGCCGGGTATAGTATCCCGGGCTTGCATTTGTGTTCTCTTAGTGTCTGTATAACATCTGTCCAGGCTCTTATGTCATTCATAGTATCTGGTGAAAAATCTGGTGTAATTCTGATAGGCTTGCCTTTATATGTTACTTGACCTTTTTCCCTTACTGCTTTTAATATTCTATCTTTATTTAGTGCATTTGATGTTCTGATTATTATGTGTCAGTAAGAATTTCTTTTCTTGTCCAATCTATTTGGAGTTCTGTAGGCTTCTTGTATGTTCATAGGCATTTCTTTCTTTAGGTTTGGGAAGTTTCCTTCTATATTTTTTTTGACGATATTTGCTGGTACTTTGAGTTGAAAATCTTCATTCTCATCTATTCCTATTATCTGTATGTTTGGTCTTCTCATTGTGTCCTGGATTTCCTGGATGTTTTGAGTTAGGATTTTTTTTTTTTTTTTTTTGCATTTTCCATTTTCTTTGATTGTTGTGCCAATGTTCTCTATGGAATCTTCTGCACCTGACATTCTCTCTTCCATTTCTTGTATTCTGTTGCTGATGCTTGCATCTATGGTTCCAGATTTCTTTCCTAGGGTTTCTATCTCCAGCGTTGCCTCACCTTGGGTTTTCTTTTTTGTGTCTACTTCCCTTTTTGGGTCTTGGATGGTTTTATTTAATTCCATCACCTGTTTGGTTGTGTTTTCCTGCAGTTCTTTAAGAGATTTTTGTGCTACCTCTTTAAGGTCTTCTACCTATTTAACAGTGTTCTCCTGTATTTCTTTAAGTAAGTTGTTAAAGTCCTTCTTGATGTCCTCTACCATCATCATGAGATATGCTTTTAAATCTGGGTCTAGCTTTTCGGGTGTTTTGAGATGCCCTGGACTAGGTGAAGTGGGAGTGCTGGGTTCTGATGCTGGTGAGTGGTCTTGGTTTCTGTTAGCAAGATTCTTATGTTTACCTATTGCCATCTGGTAATCTCTGGAGTTAGTTGTTATAGTTGTCTCTGATTAGAGATTGTTCCTCTGGTGATTCTGTTAGCCTTTATCAGCAGACCTGGGAGACTAGCTTTCTCCTCTGAGTTTCAGTGGTCAGAGCACTCTCTGCAGGCAAGCTCTCCTCTTACAGGGAAGGTGCACAGATATCTGGTGTCGGACCTCACTTCTAGTGAAGATGAAGGCCCAAAACAGGACATGTCCCAGAAGCTGTGTTGCTTTGACCTGTCACAGAAGCTGTTTGCTTCTGTAGTCTACACTCTCACCTGTGCAGACTACTTTTGGCGGAGTCTCAGAACCAAGATGTCTCCTGCAGATGCTGAAGCAAAGCTCTCCTGGGCCGGGTGGACACCTATCCTCTGGCTCAGAAGGTGGCAGGATGTCTGGAGCCTGAAAAGGGGGCTGCCTCAGGAGCTCTGTGTCTCCCGCCTGTCCCAGAAGCTGTTAGCTTCTGTACTGCACACTCTCACCTGTGCAGATTACTTTCGGTGGAGTCCCAGATCCAACCACGTTGTCTTTTGAGAGATGCCTTTGTTTAGATCTTTAATCACGCCATCACTCTCTCATCCCTTAGAATTCCTGTTATATCACTTTTCCTTCTATGTTTTACTTGTTTACCCACACCAAGCACCAACTTCTCTTTCTTCTGAAGACTCTGGTCTACAAAGTGGCTCAAGATTGTCTCTGTTTCCACAGGCTACTCACTCACTCTCTTTGCTTAATTGCCTTATCTGTCTCTGAGGACACATTTTCCTTATAACATCCAAGCACGTCAGCTTTCTCAGAATATGAACTCTGTCTGTCTCTGTCTCTGTCTCTGTCTCTGTCTGTCTCTGTCTGTCTCTGTCTCTCTGTCTCTGTCTCTCTGTCTCTGTCTCTCTCTGTCTCTGTCTCTCTCTCTGTCTCTCTGTCTCTGTCTCTGTCTCTGTCTCTGTCTCTGTCTCTCTCTCTGTCTCTCTCTCTCTCTCTCTCTCTCTCTCTCGTGTTCATTTTCTAATAAAATGGCATTTCTCCTTTGTACATTGTTCTAAGTTTTATAAATAATCCCCTTTCTTGTTAATCTTTATCTGGCTAAAATTTGGAACCAAATAGAGGATATTTTTCAAGGAAATTATGGCTTAAAGGTGTCTTTTTGTGTCAAGTTTTATATGATGGAAGACCATAGATTTTAAAATTAATTTAACATAATCTAAAGTCACCTAAAAAGAAGAAACCTCAATTGAAGAATTCCCTTGATTATATTGGCTGGTGGATATATCTTAGGGAATTTCTTGATTGGTAATTGATATGGAAGGCTCCATCCCACTGTGAACACCATCAAGCTTAAGCAGGTGGCCCAGTGCTTTGTAAGAATGCTATCTGAGTTCATACCAGTGAAAAAGCCAGCCAACAACATTCCTTTATAGGTTTGTGTTAAGTTCCTGCCTGAGATTCTGACTTACTGATGAACTGCAACTTATAATGTGGAAGTTTAACTGCATCATAGGGAGATGCCATAGTGTTGGAAATCAGTCCAATTAGACTAATAGAAATTGATGATCTGGCAGTTCTCCTTACATAAATATAGCTATACTTAAAAAATATCTTACTCTTAGATGTCTGATTCTCTATTAATCTCCCTGACATAAATCCATGTATTAAATTTCATTTTATTATACTACTTAATAAAAATATCAAGCTTTTATTTTGAAACAACAATTATTTTGTATACAAGTTTAAGACCTATGCACAGATTAGAACAGAGGAACTTTACATGATCCATATTAAGAACACTCTAACATTACCCATGCATCATGAAATGAATGTCCACAAGAATTAATACTTACAATTGAGTATTCTTGAGAAATTATATTATTATATTATATTATATTATATTATATTATATTATATTGTGTGACTACAACACTTACTAATAGATTAAATAATTTTACTGTACTTATTTCATCAAAACATCTTAGAACAAGGATGTTATACTTAAGTGGTCTTATTCTATATTTCTTAACTGGAACACATGCCATCAAAAAAGTATGTTAAATCTCTATATTATTGAGACAATATATGTGACATAACTAAATCATAGATTCTAAAGTTTTAGTACATAATTATTTAACACTTCATTCTATTCTAGGTATGTGATTAAACCAGAACAACAGCCTGGAGACAGCATAGTGCCACATAGCTTTTCTTTTCCTTATTCTCTGAACTATACCAACAGTAACCATGGTGAAGTAATTATTACTGTATAATGGGTGAATGGATAAAAAGACAGAGCATATTTTTATTCTTAGAAAAGAAGAAAAATTTCTTATCAATTGATATACCATGGATAAAGCTGGAGGACAAAGAAAGTGAAATAAGTCAAATATAGGAAGTAAAATATTGCCATGATGCCACTTATATTGAATCTCAAAAGAATGAAATAATGGAAATATATTCGCTATTAAAAGCAGTTGGGGTGGTTAGGGGAGGAGAGAGATGAGGGTCAAATAATGTATGGTTGATATCTTAAGTTTATTCTCTTCTCTATATGATAACTGTATGATAATTGTGAAATATGTTATTCTATGGGTAAAATATTCTTCAGTAAAATTTACAATTATTTAAGGCAATATTTTTATTGACCAGCTAGCTACTGAATAAAAATATATCATAAAACAACTCTTAATTATATTTGGCTATACTCACAGATCAGCAACCTCATTTTATTTGTACTGTATTTTAGAGCAGTAACATGTGTTGTTACCCTAGGACTCCATACTGTCTAGTTTCTGGTCCTTAATTACACAAGCAGTGTCACGTATGGGTTGTATCTTATGGAGTTGGCCTTAAATAAAATCAGACATTGTTTGGCTACTCCTACAAGTTCTGTGCTAACATTTGCCTAGAATATATTGCAGGCAGGACAGATTGTAGCTCAAAGTTTTGTGACTGTGTTACTTATCATGCTTCTCTTTTGATAGCCTGTAAAATGCCTTCCTGAAATAGAAGAACTAGAACGTAGGGTGAAGTCTCCATGTAGGCACTAGCTCAACTCTATGTTTGGTGAATGATGTGGGTGTTGTACCACTATCTATTTGACTATATTTTCCTGAATTTCTTTAAGGTAGTCATTTCCTTTTCCTTTGTAAAGACCTTTATCATCTTTATAAGATTGGATTTAAGGTCATTTTCTTATGGATAGGTTGTTAGGATATTTGGGGGCTTTCTCTAGTGGGGTAGCTGTGCTTTGGAGGTGTCCTATTGCTCTGCCTCTTGTGGCTAGTGTTCTTTAACCATCTAGATGGTTTTGTTCCCTAGATGTTCTTGTGGTAGTATGTAATGGGGGTGGGAGATGAATCTCAATGTGGCAGAGCTCTGATGGATATCCTTGAGGTATAGTTCTGTATGGTTTAGGAGTCTCGGGTCCAATGAAGGTGAACAGAGAGGTGGCAGAGGAATGCCCACCTGGGATGCCAGCCTTCTCAAGCAACTTGGCTTGGTCCAGAGGGCTCAGAGAGCAGGGAACTTGGGTGGGGGAAGGGAAGCTTACTTGTTTGGTTCTGGAGTCTTGATCTAGGTGGAGTAAAGACACTGGGAGAAACCTCCTGGGATGTGTGGCTTCTCAAGGCACATTGTCTTTTCCCAGAAGGCTTAGCCAGCAAGGAGGATGGTTGGCTTATCTATATAGATGAGGAGTTTGAGAGCAGTGGAGGAGAGCAGGTGGGAGAATCAAATTTTATCTTTTAAGTTGGAGTATGTCTAAGTCTCTTAGTAAACTGTAGAAATAAAACTAAAAGATTTCTGAAGAAATAAAGAAAATAAACACTAGTCTGACATAATTTCTAGCTGCCTCTGATTTTCATGCAAGATGAAAATTAAGAAGAAAATGTTAGGTGAATCAATTGAAAAAAGCCACTGTCCATCATCTGTTTACCTGGCCTGAATTGTTAATACCATATTGAACACAGCTAGTAGACTGGGAAGTACAATATATACTCAGTCTTCTATAGTCCTTGTTTAAACTTCACAGTCAGGTTTGTTTTTTTGTTTGTTTGTTTGTTTGTTTTTTGTTTTTTTCTTTTTCCTTTGGAGCCATGTTTTCTACGAGTCTATGATAAAAAGGATTTTATAGACTAATATTATCACATTATGATATTTTTTAAATGTAAGAAAAAACCTCCCTGGTATAAGATAATTAGGTTTTGTCTTTAATTAAATGATATAAGTCTCACCATTAAGTCATGGAGAGAAACCAGTGATTATTGTGATTTAGGACCCATTAATGTTAGGGACTATTTTCTAGTACTGGGTCTTTGATAGCTTATAAGTGTCCTGTAATTGATAAACCTACATTGAAATTATTTTTATCTATGATTATTTTAGGATGTATCTGGAATTTTATTTTTCTACACGATTGTAGAAATGTCTTTATTATTAGTTATCCTTTACTACTATTCACTTCTACCCTGCCTGAATGTGGCCTACTCTAACCAATCATTATTGCACTATTGTTTCTCTAAACTTCTTCACACCACCTACATTCTCTCTCCCATTCCTATACTTCTGTGCATGCTCCTCTTATAGTTTTCTAACGTCTAAAGTTACATCTATTTAGATCTTCATATTTAAAATTTCAAATATGGCATTCACAAAAGAGAGAGAAAATGTAATATTTGTTTTTGCATCTAGTTTACCTCTCCAAGAATGACAATTTCTAGCTCTATTAACTTGTACCATATAACATGAATAAATCGATCAGATAAAAACATGGAATCTTTATTCTTATTGGGTAGATTGTATAATACTAGAAGACAAATTGCACATTACCAGAGATTAAAAAGTAATCATCCATTTTACCTAGATGTGACCCCAGTACACTACAGGAACAAGTGGTCTAGGAGGAGATGTCTATTAGTACAATAATGGTACAAATGTTATAAAAGTAAACAAATACTTTTTAATTAAATTCAGGTCCTGCTCTACAGATGGAATAAATGTAAGTTATGGAGGGCCAAGGACTAATGGATAAATAAGTTATAGGCTTAGAGAAGAATCTGCTACACATGGCATGTACTCACTGATAAGTGGATATTAGGCAAAAAGCTTGAATATCCATGATATAACTTACAGACCATATGAAGCTCAAGAAGAAGAATTGCAAAGTATAGTTGCTTCATTCCTTCTTAGAATGGGAACAAAATACTCACAGGAGGTAGAGGGTGGTAGGGAATTGGGAGAAATAAAAAGAGGGGAAAGGGAAAATGGGGTATCAGGTATGGAAGCATACTGAGATGATATACAGAGAGTCAGAAAATTGCCCAGAGGTGTGTATCAATGGGGGATTGGGAACTGGGGGTTGCCACCAGAAAGTCTCAGATACCAGGAAAGCAAGAGGATCCCATTACACAAATGGAGATGAGATTAGTTGAAATGCCCAACAAAGGGGAGGGTGAACCTGTGGAGAGCATACTCAGAGCTTAGGCAAGGTCCGCAGTTGAAGGATGGGGCCAGCCACTTATCTCCAAATTTTTAACCCAGAATTGCTCCTGCCTAAAGGAAATACAGGGACAAAGTGAAGCAGAGACTGAAGGAAATGCCATCCAGAGGCTACCCCACCTGTGAATCTAACTCATATACAGACATCAATCCCAGACAATATTGTGGATGCCAAGAAGTACTTGCTGACAAGAGCCTGATATAGCTGTCTCTGGAGAGGCTCCAGCAAATCCTGACAAGTACAGATGTGGATGCTTTCAGCCAACCATTTGACTGATCCTGGGCATTCCAATGGAGAAGCTATGGAAAAGACTGAAAGAGCTGAGGGGATTGCAACCCCATAGGAAGAGCAACAATGTCAACCAACCATATGTCCCAGATATCCCAGTAACTAAATCTCTGAGCAGAGAGTACACATGGAGGGATCCATGGCTCCAGCTGCATATGTAGCAGAGGATGGTCTAGTCTATCATCAATGGGAGGAGAGCTCCTTGGTCCTATGAAGGCTTGATGCCCCAGTATAGAGGAATGCCAAGGAGGTAAGGTGTGATTGGGTGAGTGTGTGGGAGAGCAGTGTCATAGAATCAGGGGTAGGGGGATAGGATAGGGGGTTTCCAGAGCGAAAACAAGGAATGGGGGTAACATTTGATTAAATGTACATAAATAAAATAGCCTGCCAATCCATGACCATGGGAGATCTTTCCATCTCCTGAGATCTTTTTCGATATTTTTCTTCATAGACTTGAAACTCTTATCTTAAAGATCTTTCAATTGCTTGGTTAGAGTCACAGCAAGTTATTTATTTATTTATTTATTTATTTATTTATT
This sequence comes from Mus caroli, assembly GCF_978045245.1. Taxonomy (NCBI): domain Eukaryota; kingdom Metazoa; phylum Chordata; class Mammalia; order Rodentia; family Muridae; genus Mus; species Mus caroli. The sequence continues at coordinate 78,204,686 of NW_028227265.1, read as the reverse complement.
TATTTATTTATTTATTTTGGTGTGTGTGTGTGTGTGTGTGTGTGTGTGTGTGTGTGTGTGTGTGTGTGACTATTGTGAAGGGCATCATTTTCATAATTTATTTTTCAACCTGTTTATACCTTGAGTAGAGGAAGGCTACTGATTTGAGTTATTTTTTATTCTAGTGTTAATTCATGGATAGGTGCTTGCTTTAGCTCTTTGTCTTTTGTTATTTACACATGGTCCTAAAGCAAGACTTAGGGAGATAAAATGTCTAGGATGTGGCTCTGTAGATTCCTAAGATTCCCATAAAAGAAGGTAGATGAAGAGGATAAAAGGAAGGTAGAAGAGCAGGCTGTTGAAGAGGAGGCTAGTCTTACATAGTCACTTTTATTTTGGTAGTTAAAAAGGAGCAGCAAGCAAGGAAAAAGAGGAGAAGAGAGGAGGTAAAGTTTGGGAATGTGAAGTGGGGAACACAGGAACAGTGGGAGAGTGGGAGAGAGGGAACAACATAGTTTTCTGTTTCATAAAGTACCACATCTTAGACAAAGCTGTGCTTCTGTCTCAACCTCCAGCCTGCAGGATTACAGCATTCACCTGAGTCAGGGTGTTCATTGTTGTTGCTATTTTGTGTTGAAAGGATTTATTTTATTTATTTTCATTTTGTAACATCAGGGGAATTGAGAAAATATCCAAGAGTGTAAAGAATATTGATTTGTTTCTCCTTCCTTACAAGTTATTTTTGATTTGTTAAAATGGGATTTGTCAATCTCATACATCTAAAATTCTAAAACTTTTGCCTCAACTTTTAGTTCTGTATCCCCGAAGCTATTCTTTGAGTGTTTGACTGCCACTCAAGTTATAGTATTGAAGTAAGGATATTTACCAGAATCCCTTCTAGATAACAATGATTTTTAAATAGACCTTTCAATTTGTTTCGTATGTACAAAACAGGTACCAGGAATGCCCAGAGGCCAAAAATCACTGTTTCATGCACATAGCTATTCTTGCTGTGTCTTCCATCTTCCAACTGAATACCTAGAAGTATTCCATTCTTTTTTATCGTTAATATAATTTAAAAACTTCCTGTCAGAGTATTTGAGTCCAAATTGTCAGGTCAATATATGATTTTTAATAAAATCTGAATTGAATGTTAATGTTAAATTTCATAGGAAACATAATAAGATGCACATGGTCAACTTTTACCAATATAAAGCATATGCTATATGCAGTACTTAAGTTTTATTTTCATAATTCAAAATTCTTTCATTCATCCTGATATGTGACCAAAAACAGAGCCTGTGAATTTATGTAGTGTTCTCTTTGTTATTTATGTTTGAGATCAATTTTAATTTTTGATGTTTCTTGGCTTGTGGACATTCCTGGAACCTATTTTGTACAGACTAAAGTACTAATTAACTATTAAGAATGAGGATATCCTGAGTTTTTCAGTCAAATGGATGGAACTAACAAAATATCATCCTTGGTGAGGTAACTTAGACCTAAAAGGACATATATGGTATGTATTCATTAATAAGTGGATATTAGCTAAAATATTACAGAATACCCAAGGATACAATCCACAGAACTCAAGATTAACAAGCAGAAGAACCCAAGTGAGGATGCCTCAATCTGATTTGGGAGAGAAAATAAAGACATTACGGGGATGGGGCAGGGATGAAGGAAACTGGGTGGAAAGGGTTCCAGGGAAGGGAAGAGGGAAACATAATCAGGTGTTGGGGAAACAGGATTGAAGACCTGAAGACCAGCAGAAGGAATTCAAATGGGCAACCTCAGGAGGTAGGAGGTAGAAGCACCATCTAGAACGTACCAGAGACCTGGGAGGTGAGAGATTCTCAAGACTCAAAGGGAGGTACATTAGATGAAGTGCCCTATACTAGGGAAAGGGAACTTGTAGAGTATACTTCCAGTAGAAAGGACATCAAGTGGAGGAAACTGGTTACCATCCCACAGTCAAGACCTCTGGCTCATAATTGGTTCTATCTAAAAATTCAGGATCAAAAATGGAAAAGAGACTGAGAATATGGAAGTCCAGTGATTGATCCAATTTGAGATCCATGTCAAAGGGAGGTTAGAAAGCCTGACACTAATATTGATGCTATGGTGTGCTTACAGACGTGATCCTAGCACGGCTGTCCTCTTAGAGGCCCAAGAAGTAGCTGAAAAAGTCAGTTTCAGATATTTACACCCAACCAATGGACATTAGCTCGTGACCCCTGTGGTTGAATTAGGGAAAAGCTAGAAGAAGCTGAGGATGAGGGCAACCCTAGAGGAGTATCAGAATTCTAAACTAACCTGTGCCCCTGAGATTTCTCAGATATTGAGCCACCAATGAGGCAGAATATATCAGCTAATATGAGGCCCCCAACACATACACAGTAGAAGACTTCTGTGTCTTGACTTAGTGAGAGAAGATGCACATAACCCTCAAGTGACTTGAAGCTCCAGGGACTGGGGAGATCTGGTAGGGCAGGGGTTGGGGGATGGACACATCCTCTTGGAGATGGAGGGGCAGGGAGGAGGTATGGTATGTGGAACAGTCATAAGGCAAAACGGGAGGGGGAAAGACTTGACTGTAAAAAAGATTGAAGAATAAAAAACCAAAGAATATCAATTTTTTTAAGTAAAAGAAAGACTGCAATTTGTATCACTCATTAATCTATAATATGAGCTAACATGTACCATGTAGCCTTTGTTGACTTGACAATGCACTCTCAGAAAGGGTACAGTGTAAAAACTACCCAATATTACAGGTGAGTGCTGCTAAAATACCATGGACACATAGCCTAATTTGGTATTATTTTTTATTCACTATGTATTCAGAAATCTAATTGTTGTGAAATTTTCACAATCTCCACATTTATCTACACAACACATATGAGAGTGTGACCCAAAGTTCAACAAGCTGGGTTCTAAGAATTTTGTCAAACTAATGTAAAAAATTTTTGAGATGGGGTCTCTCAGTACACGCATGGCTGTCCTGAAATTTACTATATATTCCTCAGTATCCTCTTCCCCTTTCCAATTGAGTACTGTGATTAAAGGCATGAGCCACCATACTCAGCGCAAAAGATAAACGTATATCAAGTTATGAATAAACATAACTGCACTTCAATTACAAGGGGGGTCTTATTTAGATTGGTGGTTGGCAGATATTTTCTCTGACATTAACCTATCAGAATATAAAGAAATTAAAATATGTAATTTACTGGGGCAAAGTAGGAACATATATAGTATTTAGTTAAATAATAAGAGAAAATATAATCATAACAAGTACTGCATCGTGTGTAAAGTTTTTATAATTGAACTCAAAATGAAATAGAACAAAAGTGAATATAATACCAATTATCAAATATGCTAATAATTCAAATATGTATGTTTATATATGCTCTACACTAGTCTGCTAAAAATTAGCAGGGATGAACACATTCTGGTCCTCCATGCCCTTTTATTAAACCTCAGTCTCAGCCTGACTATCAAGTCAAAATTTATACTAAGTGATATGAAATTTGGAATTCCATTATGTGATATACATAAAGTCCTTCTATAAAAGTGAATATTTTGTGTGTGACTACCAATAAATCCTTAGGTACCAAATGATTGCATTTGCCAATAACAAGTAACGTCTAGAGAAATGCATTTCACAGTAATTTTTAAGAAACATTTACATAAATTTGCAGATGTGATTGAAGGACAAATACTTATGAACTGATAGATGTGTAATGAATTTTCAATGTATAGATTATCAGACACAAATTTCAGACACAAATAAACACTTTGCAAATATGTCAAGATGACATCCTGAAATATTATGTTGCTGTAGTTTCTGAAATAAAATGTCATTTTGAGAATTTAGATAAATACATACATGGTTTTCTTCTATATTTTCAGTATAGTATGCCACTTAAAACAGTTGTATAAGTAATGACAGTGTAATATAACTTAATGTAAAATACAGAAATGAGGGTGTCTAGCTGGCTCAACTATTAAGAACTCTGGCCGTTCTTCCAGAAAACCCAGCTCAATTCCAAGCCATAACTGATAAGTCCTGACAATCTATAACTTCATTTCCAAGGGATCACATGATTTCTTCTCTCCTCAGCCAGCACTAGGAATGCAAGCAGTACCGTGGTATGCATGCAGGAAAAATTTAAATATATTTAAAATTAAAAATTGTATGAAGTTAAAATGTCTACACCTTGTAGACGAACAATATTACTTCAAAGAAAATATGAAAAGTGTTCACTAAGATAAAATGTGTATAATATATGAAATACACTTTAAAGCATATTTATTTAGATTGCTATTGCAGCTTGTTCTTTTCTTTCTGCTTACACTGAGGATTTTCATTGTTATAAGGATCACAATAAATTCATGCATCACACAATTAAGTGAACACAGATACTTTCTCATTCCCATTTTGTTTTAATACTATTAAAATTCTCCCAGGTTTCTTACAGGCACTAAAAGTGTAAGCTAGAAATTGCCACTAGACTTAAATGTAAATAGATTTTACCGTTGAACATACACATGGAGAATGAATAAAGGTCTGTTCCTACATTTCTCACAACAGTACACAGACAGGAAAGTTTGATCTGGTGCCACGAAAGCTAATGAGGAATGTGTAAATGGCAATCCAATTTCTATTAATATGTACTAAACAAGCGCTTTTGGAATTGGGATTGAGGTCACTATTTAATTAAGTTGTTACACTAGCCTTTAAATTTTTAAATCATTCTGAAATCATATTATACACAAAAAAATACTTACCTTAAAATTAAAGATACTACCTAGAAATTTCGTCATATATTAAACATTAAAATATAGGTGCAGGTAAATGTTTGACTGTGAATATTAAGCTTTCTAAATCCCTGATTGTTTATAATAATCGTATTTTCATTCAATATGAAATAGGACTTTAAATTAAAGAGAACAATCTATGAATCTAAGTCCTGAGTTTTATTTATATATAATTTATTTTTTTGCTTTCCATATTTTTGTGAAAGTATGATTGATTAAAATTTTAGTAAAAAGAAGATATTATAATTTTGGAAACAATACTTAATTTTGTTATAAATATTGAAAATATTGACTATACTGTATAAGAGAATTCACTGAAGCCCAATTATTAAGCCCAGGGAATATAATTCTACATTTGACTACTGATTCAGAATTTATTTCTAAGTTTTTTTATTTATTTTATAAATAAATCTATAGGGATATAACCCAAATATTTGTCTTGTGTTGCAGACTAGGAAATGCATTAGAGTCTATAATTTAAATAAAAAGTATGACAGAATGGAAGTGTTCTTAATTTGCATTTCATCTTTTTATACCCTACCTTAGATAATTTTGTGACTTCTAAAATTTTTATTGTATATTGATGACTTATATAACTGAATTTAGAAATTTGCATCTTGTGAAAAAAATTTACAGCAATATTTTCAAATTTTCAAGATCATTTTTATTTATGGCAGCAATATGAATGAAAAGGGCTTCTAAATGTGCAAACCTTATAATCTTAGGTAAATATATGACTGGGAGATATCTATTAAGTTATCTACTTTAATTAGTCACTTTGATCAATTCTTAATATTAATATGATGGTGTGTACATACCTAAGTCCTGGAGAATGGCAGCCCAAACAGGTAGTGGACTTTTAGTTAAAAAATAGTGGTTTTTATTTTTAAATTTTGTTTTGTTTTTGTGTACTTGGTTTTATTCGTTTTCATATACTGGGTTTCATTTTATATTAAAATATTATAAGAATAAGAATAGTAAAAAAAAAAAACACAAAGAAAACTGAAATACCACCATTATTGTTGGTGGAAGTAGATAAATAGTATAAAAGTGGCTAAGAAAGGAAAATGTTGTGAGATGACATTTGCAACTGACAATGAGGAGAGACTACAAATATTTATGGACTAAATATCACAGCCTTTATACTCACAATGCATTGATGGAGAAGTGTGAAAAGGGAATGGATGAAACACAGTAAGAACTGGTGTGGTTATTTTTTGGTGACTTCTGTCAAACTATGTAGATCCAAGGTAGAATAAAAATTTATAAAAATATTTTCATATAATAGGAATAAATCTATTTAAATTATTGAAAGAAATGATTATGCATGTGTCAAGGCAAAAAAAAAAGAAAAGAAAAGAAAAGAGAAGAAAAGAAAAGAAAAGAAAAGAAAAGAAAAGAAAAGAAAAGAAAAGAAAAGAAAAGAAAAGAAAAGAAAAGGGGGGGCAGGAGGAGGAGCAAACCCATAGAAACCAAAACTCCCTTCTTAAAGGCATAAGAGATGGGTGTTTACTCTGGAGTCATTTTGAGAGACCCTGGACCAGTATCACAGGTTTAGATTATCTCTATTTCCATGTTCCAAAGTAGAAGCACTTTCATGAAATTTTTATAGTTTTATACACCAAATAAAGGTATAAAACAAAAGCAGTCCAAAAGGTTCATGGATACATCAGAGGTACAGGTATAGTGAGACGAGTGATCTATATTACTCAATATGATGCTCTCTGGTGGCAATATTAGCTTTTCAATTGGTGAACACTTCTAGCATAAATCAATATATTTTAAAAAGTGTTAGATCTGACACAAGGTATCAAGGATGGATGTTATAGAGAGCTAGCCCAAGATAAGGAAATTAACTAGAATTTTAAAACTAAAACATTTGAATCTCTCCAAAGCACGGAAATTTTATCTGGCCAATTGGTCTCTTTAGATACAACTTCTTTTTAAGATTTTTCAAGCCAGGCGTGGTGGCACATGCCTTTAATCCCAGCACTCGGGAGGCAGAGGCAGGCGGATTTCTGAGTTTGAGGCCAGCCTGGTCTACAAAATGAGTTCCAGGACAGCCAGGACTACACAAAGAAACCCTGTCTCAAAAAAAAAAAAAAAAAAAAAAAAAAAAAAGATTTTAGATAGAAAAACAGATTGTGTGTGATATAATAATGCAGCCTCCAGTTCTCAAATTATTTTAGAAAAGTCACTGGTGCTAATGATACGACAGTATTAAAATATTTTACATTGTCATATTTTCTGAATGTATTTATATAAAACAGTAATAGACTGAAATGGTGTAAGAGAAAATGTGTTTTGACATTTGGGGCAAGACACTGATGGATAAAAACTATGTGTAGTTATAATAGAATCTTGAGAAATTGCTAACATAATAGAATAGTATTCTTTGTCTGGACATTTGTAGTTTGCAGCACTGAGGTTATAATTGGAATTCTCACTATTTATGAAGATTTTAATAAGATATGAAAATGACCAACCTCACTGATAACTAGAAATACAAGTTTTCAAATGAAAACACAATAATTTCTAATGAACTAACGAATACTGATACTTTAATAGTAATTGTATGCAATTCAAATTAAAAAAATCATTTTTATGGATAAAACTGATAAAGACAAACATCCAAATATAAACAGAAAATTAATTAATTTGATTTATTCTGTTTGATAAAATAAAATACTATATAAAATAGATATACTAATATTTATTCACAAGGAAAATATGAATATATGTTTTTGTAAGCATATATCTATATCTGAATAAGATAAATTCACACAAGCATCCTAAACATTTGCCAAGAGTCACAAATTATTCTAGCTTTTGGCATATAATTTTGTTATATTTAATCCAGAAATTTTATGAATTAGATATTATCATTGTCCTCTTATTAACCAAGAGTTGGCTCAAACGGAGAGTCCTTTTTCTATTTAGATAAGCAAGTACTCGATAGCGAAGTCTCAGTTTTGAGTGCCATGATCTCATAGTTTTTACCTACCTAAGAGTTTGACAGCTATGAACCAGACAGTACGTGAGATGGGAATTCGAGCTAGTTGCATCCTCTAGTGGTTCCTTATATTGGTACAAAGTTCTTACAGGTCTTTGATCTACACTACATTTAGATATCGTGTGTGTGTGTGTGTGGGTGTGTGTGTGTGTGTAAACCTATGAAGCAGAAAACCTCAACCAGTGCCTGCACCTTCCAGGCAAGGCTGGGTAGCATGTTTTCTCAGATCACACTGAGCAATGTAAGAATGGGGATCAGGATTACAAAGCTCTTGAGTAAGCCAAAGGTAAGGCAATGAAACGGGATCCTCTACTTTATTAAAAACCTATTTATTATTTTACTTTTATGTTGTATGTCCAAGTAGCTTGTCAGAATGAACATGTGTGTACCATATGTATACATTGCCCTCTCAGATGCTATCATATAATATGAATTGCATTCAGAGGAAATTGTGAGATCTAATATAAACACAAAAAACCTGACCTATATTGTCTATAGGAGAAGCAAGTGCTTTTACTGTTGGGTTATCTATCTTGTCCCAGGATCCCTTCCTTCATAGTAGATAGGTTGAATTAAATAAATCCTGGCAGGAGGCAGTCTTGTTGTCTGCCCCAATGCTTTATGTTCCCAAATGGTCGACACAAACACAGTCTTTATATTTTGATATGCCTTATCAGCACAGAAGGTGGGCCACTTTCTAACATTCATGCATTTAATACACCACTCACTGATAATTCTGATTTATTACTTCCTACTTCTCTGGACCTAGAGGGTTACCCAACTGGGCCTCAATCTGGGCTGCACTTTCCTGATTCCATTACATAGTGGTCACTTGCACTCTTCTTGGGCATGGCATTTCTTTTCTCCTTCCTGTTTTCTGGGTGTGGTTAATCTCCTTCTTCCTACTCTCTGTCCCAAGCCCAGGAAATTTTCAAGTCCACCCTCTGCTCTGTCCAGTCATTGGATGTCAGCATCTTTATTTACCAATCAGAACAAAACAAGGGCAGGTTCCCAGAAGCTGTGTGCCTGCACCCTCATACAGACAGATTTTTGGAAGATTTATTAGCATTCATAATACAAGCAGCTACATTTCCCTCTTTTTGTCCAATTAAAAAGACTCTCTTCTCCCAGGTATACATTGAACATAATTATAAAAATTATGAAAATTGTAAGGTACATGAAACTTTTACAATATCCGTTCCATCATGTTTGGCAATTTAGATAAAATACTCATGATCTATCCAGAGTTTACAATTCTGTGCCTCAATTAGGTTGGATTTTAACTTCTACTATCAAGTGAAACCTGTCCTTTTGAGTTTAGATCATCTTCTTCAATGCTAAACAATTTAAGTTAAATTATGAGACTATAACTAGTCTTCAACCCCATCAGAGTTCTGGGAAGGAATTAACTATTACTGGAATATGTAGGAATCACTAAAACATAGCTTCCAAATTTGTACAATTTGTTGAGACAGCTGACTGCCTGGTCAGTCCCCACTATTCCTATAACAAGGGAGAATTTGTCCACAGCCTTCTCACTCAGAAGCATCTGACAGACCTTAAGTGAACCAATAATTATGAAGGACTGAATTACCTTTCCTTAGCAGAGTTTAGCAGTCAACTATTCCACATCCATGCGTCCTTGTGTTGTTTGTTTGTTTTTGGTTTTGTTTTTGGACAGTAATTATCTGCAGAATGAAATTAGGGCATTTCTTAACAAGTGACTAGATTGCTACAATTGAAATGACTCCAATTAGAGGTAATGATGCTCAATATCTTCCTTGAAGTGCGATGGGGGTACTGTCAGAAGTAGACATGTCTCCTAGTCAAAAGACCTATTAATAATGAAATGATCTTAAATGCCATAGTCTGTGGATTTCTGAAGTATTTGGAGAATATCTCTCTCTACATAGTTTATCTAAACTGTTAAACATTGGCTATTCTTAGCTAATTACTATTTGAATAATGTTGAAAAAATCTTATCATAATTAAGTCAGAATCCAACATTACCATGAGTTTGCTATCTGACCTCTGTTTAATTTACCTTTGTTTGCAATTGACTGGTAGAACCATGAATTGGGTCTAATGCTGCACAGTGTTGTATATCACACCCATACTGCTCAGTCTAAGAAAGAATATTTGAACCAATCATGGTCACTTTTTGGACTAATTGGAGCCAATGAGATTGGTATTGTGAACTACTAATACATGTATCTTTAGAAACTGTAATAACAATGGAGTCTTATGTTTGTACTAACCATAGCTTCACGTCTTCATCAGTCATAGACATTTGGCTGTTAACCCACAAGAAGGGTTTTACCATGTGGACAAGGTAAAAACAGATTGAGGCTCAACTCTAGTTTTCTCATACAAAATGTTTTCAACTTTTATGAAGTAAATTTGAATGTGGCTGCATCTTCAGGAGTTAGGCCACCACCTCAGGTCATGCTAGAATTTTCTCAGGAACAGTTTAGGATTTTCATGATAGCTTGTTTTGGTGAAATGATTAGCTAGCTCTTTGAGCATCCTTTCATTCAAGGCAACCAGGAAAGCAAAGAAGAGCTCAAAGACTGGTAGTAATGAGTCAAATCTCCTTAATCTCCCCAAATCTTTGCCTATTTACAAAAACACAAACTTAAGAAATGCTTATAATAAGAACATAAAGAGGTAACACTGAATGTAAATTAATAATAATAATACTTGCTTTAATATTGCTTAATGTATCTGCCCAAGGCACAGGTAGAGAGGATCCCTCTTGTTTGTCTCACTTCTATTACAGATAATGAAATTGAAAAAAAAAAAAAGAATAAAACCATTTAACATTTTCTCAATGGTACATACATACACAGAAGAAATATGGATGGGACAATGTTGAGAAATAGACTATTTAATTCTACAGTTTCTCTTTCTTATGAAATAGAATACTTATACAACCATACCTAAACTCAATAAATCCATGGTATGTAACATCTTTGTTCTTTAGATAGATAAAAGGTATTATCACTGACTTGATTTTTTAAAAAAAATCATTTATGGTTGAATTGGGATGTAACTTACCTTTAGAGACATTTCCTAGCATGCACAATACCCATAATTTCACCATATCACTGAAATTTCTAAAAATTTATTAAGCTAATAAATTAATAAGTCAAAACAGTCATGATAATTGCATCAATATATCATGGTATATTTTTATCTCCCAAAATATATTACTAAATTCAAAAAAATAACTGAAGACAATTGTATTACTCAATAAATTTTTAGTGTATAATGGTTGCAAAAAAAAAAAAAAATCAGATGGCCCAGGGGCAGTTGAAGTCTAAAAAAGGATGATCAAGTGATTGGAGAGAGGGAGGAGATAAGGTGAAAAGAGTGATTGTGTGCTGTAGGGGTGTTTGAGGATGATGTGAAAACCTAGTACAATATAAACTTTCTAAAATATATGGAGCTAAACTTATTGAATTCCTCTGACAAGGGAAGATATAGATTCCCATCTGACCACAAAATGTCACCAAGTGAGTGTATTCCTTAGAAATACTCAAAGAGACTAAAATATTGCTAATACAATAGGCTGCTATCCTTAAAATGACACTGGGCTGAGTCCCCATTGGCCATCACCAGACCCACACAAGCCATTGAAAAGGAGCAAAGAGCACCTGACACTGCTTGGGTTACTAAGAACCCAAAAGTAGATAGTCTACAGATCTAGAGCCAAACTGTATACTACAATGACTATAATCTTAAACAGTTTATCACATTCCATACATGTGCACACCTTAACATACATATGTACACACAGTCTCAAATGTTGCTTTGACATATGAACAATAGCACTATCAATCCTTCTTAAATATTTAACTAATTTGAGCTGCGCAGGATTTCTATTAGATTATTTTATAATCTGTTATACATTACACTGCTGAGGGTGATATCTTATTTATCTAAAAGATATTTTTTTCAGCCTTTCAGGTTTATAATGATGTACTTACTGTAAAATTATTCCATATGTTTTACAGAAAATGAAAACATATGGTTCCTATAGCATTGACATATGCTGACAACCAAATGCTTATATTAGAGCAAATATGCATAGCTGTAACTCATGAAAATCATTGATATTAAACTTTCATTTATGTTACATGACTTTCAAATATCAAAATGGTCTCTATTTATAAATTATCTATTGTCACCATTACTATGATTTTAAATCTGCAGCGATATTAAAAAGGAAATTATGATATGTTTCAGACATATGCAGAGCTGATGAATGGCAATGCTTTGGATTAAAATTTTGGTAACACAATTCTTCTAATACTGAAAGTAAATAAGTCTTATTGATATGTTTTAAATTACTTAAACCTGATGTAAAATGGAAGAAAATGTGATCCCAAATTCTGTATAGCCTGTAATACTAAATTAACTTTTGCAACCTTCTAAACTGAACCGATTAATTTAATACTATACTATACAAACAATTATGTGAGTTAAAATCTTTGTTAGTATAACTGAGAGAATAGTTAAATGACTCTGATTTTGACTTATGTAATAAGGATTCAAATATTTGACTATAAAATATATCCTCTGGAAAAATAAGAATTTATACCAAAATATTACCAAGCCTTATACTTTCTCTCCAATTACTAACAGATTTATACCTAATAACTGAGAAGAGATTTATTTTATTAAAAAAATGTCCAAAGTATCCTCACTTTAACCATGATGACAGAGAGTACATATTATTTACAAGCATACTACATTAAAGATTTGATGAACTCTGACATCTTTTATTCAATCTAATAAAAAAATCATATTTACTATTTCATATGTAAAAACAAAGTTTACAATCTAGATAAATAGAAGTGGAACTCTAAGGCTTAGTAATATTTTATTGTTAAATTGTTATTTTTCCCAAGGATATTTTACAGCCAAATAATTCAATGATTATTACATGAATCAAAATCAGAGTCATTTAATTACTCTGTCAGTAATACCAATATAGCATTTTAATTCAGATAATTGGTTGCATAGTATAGTGTTAGATTAAAGGGTTCAGACAGTTTAAAAAGTTGCAAAAGTTAATTATTACTATTAAAGTCTATACAGAATTTGTGGCCACATTTTATTCAGGTTTACATCAGGCTTAAATAATTTAAAACATATCAATAAGACATATTTGCCTGCACTGTTAGAAAATTTAACAAATTCATGTTGATTTTCTTGTTATCTTGACTGTTCAGGCTAGTGGATTTTCTTTTAAAGAGAATTCAACTTGACAGAAACATACTGTGACACTGGAAGAAATGATTAATCCTTATATTCACGGATTAGTGAAATGACAATGTGAAAACCTGTCACAAATGTGAAGGTTAGCTAGATAAATTCTCTTTTTATCCAAGGATGAAGGGGAAACTTGTGTTAGAAATTACTTTGTTTATAAATGAAAATACATATTTTAAGTCTAAAATTTGTTTCTAATTTTGAAAAATGCTTTCTCTCAAATAAGTGCATTTGATTTTACTTTCACTTCTTCAGTTGTGCACCCTATTAAGTTTTAAGATAGAGCAATTTTGATATATCTCATGTTTTATTAAACCTATTTATGGAAAATAGTGTCAAGTGTATTTAATACAATAAGCATAATTTCAAGTACAGATAATATGAATATAAAAATATGAAGTGGAAAGACCTTACATGTGATTTGTTATGTATTGCATTATAATGAACATACATTTATTTACATTATATTAAACTAGTTCTGTTAAGATAATGTTTTATACTTTAAGTGAGAAATTTAATGAATTTTATGTTACTTGAATTAACACATCAATAACTTTCTTGTAGAATGGTTACATAGGTAGAACAATGCACTTAAATCAATCAACAGTACTGACCCAAAATTATATATTTAAATGCATTATGATAGAAATAATTGTAAGATAATATAACATAAAGATATAGAAATTAATTTTTGCTGTTATTAAAATAGACCTAAATGAATATTGAAATTTACAAGACTTTTAATAAGTGTCATGGACCAATATGTCATAACATTTGCATATGGATTGGATATGTTTGTTTTTTTCATTGGTGATTGTCAAAAAATCTGGTATGTTCAAGTTATTTTTAAAAAAACAAATAGCCTCACACAATCGTGATGAGAAATTTTGAAATATTTCACATAATTTCCGACAATGGATCAACAATATTGCTGTATACATGACTGGTCTTCTAACTTGACCCAATACTGCAGCTGCAAGTACAAATTGTAATTAAAATGAGCTGCTTTCCAAATTTTGTGTTACAATGAAACACACAAAATAGTGTCTTATGTACAAAGTGCTTTTATATCACAGAGATGTAAGTGTAACATTGTATCCATTACATGATTATTTTTTCTATGTATTTTAAAGAGTTGTGGTTTTCTTTGTCTCCACCTCCTATAAATAAAAGGCACTATATACCTTTATCTGTTAATACAAAGAAAAACATTTAACATGCAATCCAATCCATAATTGTGCTGTTCTAGTGAAGTGGAAGTAGTAGCTTCTTCTACAAAATCCATGACCTAACTGGACCCAGGTCATTGTTAATGTACCTAGTAAAAAGCACGATTTCTATCTTGTTGAATGGACTCCATCTCAGTTAGACAATAGTTGGTTAATCCAAATATATGAGAGCAACTACTGCTATGTAGGCCTTCAATTCATTGTTGTGATACATAGATTTCAGCAGGGTCTAAAGATATTAAAAATCAGATATCCAGGAAGTCTAATGTGAGATCATGTCTCCTAGAAATTATAGGGAAACAATAATGAAAGCATCTGAACACTACTTCAGCTTAGACAATTCCCAGATAACGATAAAATGATTAGGCATGTTACTTTCAAGAGGCCCCACCTCTAGGTAAAGAACACCAGGCTACTACTGGCAGCTGAGTATGGGAGAACTAGCAGTCCCAAGGGATGAAAAAATTAGTGAATGATACAATACCTAGTAGTTAACCCTCAAATTCATACAAGCTACACTAACCTGAAACAACAGGCTAAATATATTTTCATATTTATACATTTATAAGTACTTATGACATTAATATAAGAAAGATGCTACCCATTTGAGAGAGAGTAATGGGAGTATATAAAGAGATCTACAACAAGAAGAGTTCAGGGAAGCGAGACAGAGGACTGGTGCAGGAGTTTGAAAAAGGAAAGGTATGAAGGTAAATATTTTAATTCAACAAGAAAATTACTAAGGGAACTAGAATGACTGATTTAAGTTTATACAAATACAAGATTTGACAGTAATTTGATATGTCCATAAAATAAACTCCATCTGAGGACTCTGGAAGAATGAACTTAAAATATCAATGTATATAATTATGAAAAATAGAAAGTTGAGAAAATGGTTGATGAAAATTTTTGGGTTTGGATTAGAGAACAAAAGTAACTTTGTGGATGAACAGCAACTTTAAACTTTGACAAAGTGGAGTTAAGAAGCTAGAATTTGAAGTAGTTGAGAAATGTGATTTGAACCTAGTGTGGTGATTTATGCCTCTAAATAGAGCACTTCTATAGCTGAGGCAGGAGGATGCTTATGAATTTGAAATCAGTCAGGAATATATTGTGAATTTCAGTACAGTCTGAAGTACAACTTGAGACTCTACATAAAAAGTAAAGGAATATATAAAATTTTTAAAGATATAAACTGCTGTGTATATATATTTAATAAACTATATATATATATATATATATATTTGAATTCAATATGTATATTGAATTCAACTAAGACCATTAAAACTTATTAGAGCTTCCTGGACTTTGAAGTAATAATACTTTTCTCTATGATGGGGAAAAAAAAAATCAGAGTTCCTAGATTTGATGTAATGTTTCTTGACAGTCTCTAGGGATGTAGTAGATCTGGGAGAAGGCCTATCTATCATAAAGTCATTGTTCTTCCAAGATACTTTGAAGAGAAAAAGTAATGAGTTCTCAAGATATACCCCGCAATATATGAAAGTGTGAGGATTAAAACCTTACCTCTTTGCTCTCACAGATCGTTTTATTCCCTTTTTCCTTCTATATTGCATACATTCCTTTATCCTCTGCATCAAATAAAGAATGTTCATGTTTTTTTTTTTCAAGGTTAAAATTCTTTAAGGGTTCTTATTATTTCCTGTACCACTTAATTTGGTGCTTTAGTTCCAATATAAAATGTTTTAGCCTACTTGCTAAGCCTATGTCTTGATCACTTTTGTCCCAATTTCTTGGTTCCTGTATTAAATAATGTTTGTAAAATTGTTTTTAAAATAGGTAATATTTTCAATGAAAACTTTATATGAAAGTCAACATTCTGAGTTTACAAAATACCAAAAATGTAATTAATGCTGTGCTCTGAATAATTCACTTGATGTCTTCATCAAGTGCTATTAGATTTCCCATTAATCACTAGAACAGAATGAGGTGTTTGAAAATCAAATCTCCAGATTTATAATAGGTGTACATCTTTATACTAGATAAATAACCTCAAAAATGCTTTAATCTGCAATTATAAAATATATTCAAATTTAATTTTGCCTTAATCGGGTTTTGCTACTGTAAGTAATTTTTGCTCCATAATCGTTAAAATTCCAAATTAATCAACAGAAATTTTTAAAATGGTAATAACAAATGTTTCTAATCTGGTTTTTATAGTAAGAAATCTGGTACAGCGTAACCCAGGCTGATTTCAAACTCAAGGAAATCTTTAGTCACAGTCCCCCAAATGCTGGCATTTGCAGGCCTGGCCTCCAACTGGGTATTTTATGAGCTATGTTACAATGGGTAAAGAAAGATAGTGAGTTAAAAATTGAGAAATATGAGAGGTTTGAGAATAAGAATAAGAAATTGACTTGTCACAAACACTAGAAGAAGGTTTCATGTGGGAACAATTAGGGAAGTACTTACAATGAAAAACATAAGTGAATATCACTCAAATATTGTTTGTTTTAAGATTAATCTTCTTTGGGAGATACTGTCATCTAGGGATATTCATCTAGGAATACCATTATGTACAATATCATCATTGTAATGATAGTACTGAAAGTAGAAAATATGTTTTTCCCAATTATGGTATAATTTTACTTGGTAGATCTTTATATTGAATTTCTGCAATCTCAATATTAGAGATCACACATGGTTGCTTTATATTGGTGTAATTCATGCAAATTACTAATTAACACAATATAAATAATTGCTTAAGTTATTATTCAGGTAATCAGTCAATGAGAATGTAGTTATTTCACAATCAATAAATTTTAGGACAATAGCAAAATGTGAGTTATGCATGTGCTTATAATCTTATGTGTTTGGAACCAGAGGCACTACCTAATAAGACACATACACAAACACACAAACACATGCATGCATACACACATATACAAATACATACACAGAAAAACACACACACACACATGCACTGAAGGGGAAAACTGAATAAATGGGTAGGAAGCTTTAATTATGATAGTTATAGAGAAGCTGATACACAGCACGATAGAGTTAGAAGAAATAACACTTAAAATTTTTAAAAATAGTAAGGGAAAGTATTTTATAATCTTTTATAAGCTTACTTAAATAAATTGTGTGTGTGTGTGTGTGTGTGTGTGAGAGAGAGAGAGAGAGAGAGAGAGAGAGAGAGAGATTGAAGGAGGTACCTGAATTTAGACCATATGTGTGTTAGATCATATGGGTAATATAACTTTCCCTAAGATCCATAATACATGGTGGCCTTCATTCAATGTTTTTGTCAGGTATCCCAAAAGACTTTCAAAGCTATATAGGATTTCAATGTTGTCCTGGTTGCATTCCAGCATTTAAAGGCAAGACTTAAATGCTGAATAAATCATATACTTCAAACACTGGACTTGAAGGAATCAAGTTGGACCCGATCTTGAAGTCTCTTGCTGAGAATTACTTTTCATAGTATCAGAAGGTGTTATAAAAGCTTGCAAAGTAGAAAAATAACAATTATCTTGCCTATATATAAAGCCTACGAATCACACCAATGAGTGGTGTGTTAATGTATCCCTAATGGTACAAAAGTGGTATGTGTACACTGGGATCAACAAGCAGCTGTCTAAATGGAATTAACTAAACCCCATTTGGTGTGAGGGATTTCATGCCTGATTCTTCAACCTTTGAAGCTATGGACATGGAGAGGCCACACATAGTAAAAGGAAAACCTACTGCTACCATTTCATAAACCACTGTAATTTCTAGTATATACTAAACATTCACCCACGTATATGATACTCTTACCCATCACCAGCAAATCTTCATTATATGTCAGATAGAGACCATCACATAAAACTGCAACTGGACCAAACTCAGAAAGCAAGTCACTGTGGAGAACAAGCTTATTTTTTATATGTAAAACAAAAACTCTAAACCTAAAATTCAGGGAACAATACAAAAGATGTAACAGAAAGACTGTATGAGACAGATGACCAAGCTGCCTGCTGTTAGACATATCCTAGGTATGATAGGGGAGCTGTAGCCATGAAATATCAACATTTTGTATAAACAATTCCTTCCTAATGAGAACACTAGCTGATATACCAGTATGTGGGTGGGGAAAATTTCGCAATGCCACAACCCTAGTTTAAAACTGCAAGTAGTCAATCATTTTGAGACAGGAACAATCAGTATTCTCATGAGAAAACCTCTACTTTAGAATATCTGTTACCACTGGGTCAGCCTTAAGTACATGTGTATATGTACAACATTAAATATACTCAGGTACTATATATACCTGTGTGTGTGTGCATGTGTGAGTGTGTGTATGTTTGTATGTGTGTGTCTGTGTGTGTCTGTGCATGTGTGTGTGCATGTGTGAGTGTGTGTGTGTATGTGTGTGTATTTGTGTGTGTGTGTGCATGTGTGTGTATTTGTGTGTGTGCATATGTGAGTGTGTGTGTGTGTGTGTGTGTGTATTTATATAGCAGTAATCACTAAAGATGAAAGCAAAAGGAAACAAAGCAGACATGGAAGATACTGAATGCCAGAGAAGATAAAAGCTGAAAATAGAGTACTCACATATAAAAGACTCGAGTTTATTTTAAAATATCAAAAAGAAAATGGAGAAAGAAAACAGCAACATTTCTTTTCCTTAAACTGGAACTTGACAATTTTGAAATCAATATCTTAAGCAATTATGAAAACTTGACAAATTGACATCTTCCTGAGTTGATAAACCTTGGTGTTAGTAACTCCAAAATTCATGAACTTTAAGATTTAATAAGTAATTCTAGTCTTTGTTTATATGCATTGTCTCTTAATATCTAATTCTGTGCATAAAGCCTGTGTAGTACATGCTACAGTTCTGTCATGTTCAGCTTTTTTACAATTATACTAACAATATGTATGGCACAGTGTAGTGTTCCCCTTCCTCCTTCCTTTAACTGTTTCTGACACCAATGATTCATTAAATGTCTACTAGCCTTAAAAATGGGATTGCTTGGTTATTTTCATCATGACAAACAGTAAAAATATATATGGGAAAAGTTAAAGAGAGGTAGAGTTTAGTTTCTAAGTAAACTTTGCCATGAAAGGCACATGACCACTTCCAAAACTGTTCAAATATAAATATACATAAGTTATGTATGTATTTATACATTTTTTATTACATGAACAAGTAGATGGAGAGGAAGTAATTGACTATCTTCTAATATTGCAAAGGTAATAATTATACTTCTAATGAGAAAAAAAAACATGATCCAAGTGGTAGAGTATGTTAGTCCCTGTATTCTTAAGTGTGAAACAAAATGACTATAATGATTTTAACTCTAGCCTTAGCTACACAATAAATTCTCATTCAATCTTGGCTACAAGTTGAGACTACTTACCTAAAACAAACAAATAATCTAAACCAAAGAAATAACAACAAACATTCAAAATGTGATAACTTGTATGTTCTGTATAAAAGTTTTCATTCTACCCAACTTGAAAGCCAGTGGACCATATTAGTGGCCAGGCTGCCAAGATATGTCTTATTGTTAAAAAGTAGCATTCTATCTTGGAAATGATCAACTGCTGACAAATAAGACTTAAGGTGTGATCAATAGGAGTGAACTGACACTTTGTGCTAAAATCCTAACCTACTACTTGTGAATAAGAGGCCATAGACCTTAAAGGAAAGTTACTATTTTCCTTTCCAGATTCAATTCTAAAAAACACATGATTATTCTCAGAAATATGTAGCTCTCATTCCCCACCAAAAATGTTCATGATGCAGCAGATGAGACTACTAAAGAAGTCCACAACAGATTGTTCAAAATACAGAACACAAGTCATTGAGGTGCTCCACACCAATTAATGTATATATTACTAGTGCAATATATCTAAGTCTCTGTCAACATGTGGAAAGTGGGGGAGACAGATGAAAGGAGCCAAAGAACCAGAAAATCTGTTGTTTTCTCCACATACACTTATGAAATCTCAAAATGCTGTAAATCTCACAGGACTTTTAGAATGGCAAACCAGTTGACATGTCAATGTGCATGGAAAATTCTCAAAGTAGATCTATAGAGTATTAATTGTTGCAAAGAAGTAGAGTATTAATTGTTGCCAGAAGTAGATCTATAGAGTATTAATTGTTGCAAAGAAGGGGAAAATTAGAAATCTCCAGAGTTGAGCTTTCTAATAGGTTATATGATCCCAAGTAGTCACCCTTAAACATATTTACATAAGAATTGCATTAAAGTATATATATATATATATATATATATATATATATATATATATATATATATACACACACACACACACACATATACACAAACACGCACAAACATATGAGAGTAGCAGATGAGACAACCATTAAACCATCTTCTAACCCTTTCAGAAATTGTCTGTTTATGAAAACTTTCAAAATACTAGAGATAGAGACTGTAGCATTCAATAAGATCCTACAAAACAATGGCTTGCCCCACGCATAACTTAATTTTCTCTAGAACATTCTAAACATCTTCAATAAAAAGATGAAGGTGATTTGAAAAACATACATATGGAAGCTGAACACTACATAAGTTGCATATGTCTCAGCCCAGAAACAAATGTTAAGATAAAAAGAACAATGTCATACTACTCCAAACTACTAAATTTCACAATGAAAGAAAGTGAAAATGATCTGTTTGACCTTCAGACAAAGGATGTTTTAACAGTATTCAAAACTTATATAATTGTATTCAAATAGGTCAAAGATAAAGTAAAAAGCTCACCAGAGCATGTAAGCCAATAGAAGATGCAAAAATCAAATTGATTAGATAATATTTGAGGAAGAGGCAAACTGAAAATTAGCTGTCTATGAAACCTTAATAAATCAGATAAAAACTGCACTCTAAAGCTTCATAAACTGAAAGAATAATGTAGGAAACAGTATGTCTAGAGCTGTTGAAGAATTAGATCACTCAATAAAAGTTAATGAAAAATTACATTAAAGTTGGATAGATAAATGGTGAGATTATATATATATATATATATATATATATATATATATATATATATATATATATATATAGAGAGAGAGAGAGAGGGGGGGGGGAGGGAGAGAGAGAGAGAGAGGTAGATTGATAGATGATAGTTGGTGATAGGTAAATAGGTAGATGATTGTCTAGATGAACAGATACATACATACATACATACATACATACATACATACATACATACATACATATTAGATAGATAGACAGATGATAGAATGATAGATATGGTAGACTGACAGAAAAATAGACAGATACAAATGAACAGAAAACAAGTGCTCTGAACCATCATAAAAATATGTAACTTTTGATTTATGAGGAGTATTTTTATTATTTTGCATTTCTTTTGTTTGTTTTTTTGTTTTTGTTTTTGGAGACAAGTTTTCTCTGTATAGCCCTGGCTGTCCTGGAACTCACTTTGTAGACAAGGCTGTCCTAGAACTGAGAAATCTGCTTGCCTCTGCCTCCCAAGTGCTGGGATTAAAGGCATATGCCACCATGCCTGGCTTTATTCTGCATTCTTGACGGGATGACTTATTATTTCTTTTATTGACTTTAGCAATTCTGACAGGTATAAGGTGAAATCTTTAAGCAGTTTTGGTTTGCATATGTCTGATGACTAAAGATGTTAAACATTTCTTTCAGTGTTTCTCAGTGAGTTTCCTCTTTTGAGAATTCTCTGTTTACTCTGTACCCCATTTTTAATTGTGCTATTTTTCTCCTGATATTTAGTGTTTGTGTTCTTTATATATTTTGAATATTATCCCTCCATTAGGTGTATAGTTGGTAAAAAATGTTTTTCCATTCTCTGGGCTATAGTTTTGTCCTAATTATAGTGTACTTTGCAATGCAGAAGCTTTGCAATTTCATAAGATCACATTTATTTGTTATTGATCTTAGTGTCTGTGCTAATGTTATTCTAGTTGAAATCTTTTTTCTTTGCCAACATGCTCAAAATATTCCCCATATTTCTATCAATTTCAGTGTATCAGGGATTTTTGTTTCTTTGTTTGTTGATTGTTTTACTCGTATTCCATTTTTGTACTTGTTTTGAGATATGTTTTTTTCTATGCAGCCCTGGCTGTCCTAGAACTCAGAGATCCATCTGCCTCTGCATTCTGAGTACTGGGATTAAAGACATTTGCAACTATCACTGAAATTCAGTGTATATGACCTTGTGTTGAAGCCACTGAACCATGTGGTATCAAATTATTTTCAGAGTTATTAGTATGAATATATTTGATTTTTTTCTACATCAGCTGTAAATTTTGTCAAAACATTTTGTTGAAGCTGTTTCTCATTCTTTATCAAACTTCAGATGTGTAGATTTATGTCTGAGTTTTCAATTTTATTCCAGTGATTAGTGTGACTGCTTTTTTGTTTGTTTGTTTAATTGCTTTTGTTTGTTTGCTTGTTGTTGTTTTGTGATAATACCTTGCTGTTTATATATTTATAGCTCCATAGTACAATTTGAGATAATGGATGGCCATACCTCCTGCAGTTGTCTTGCTATTCAGGATTCTTTTAGTTATCCTGGGTGTTGTGTGTTTCAATATGAATCTGGACATTGTCCTTTCAGGGTCTGTGAAGAGTTGGTTGAAGTTTTGATGTGAAATACAGTGAATTGGTTTTGACAACATGGTCAATTTTACTGATTTGATTGAATCAATCCACGAGCATTGAAAGTTTTTCCATCTTATATCATTCTCAATTTCTTCATTTCCCTAAAGTCTTTCCTGAAGTGGAAATTTCTGGTTTCTCTAGAGACTCAGTTATGTCTTGTGATTTTTTTTTCTGGAAACTGTCTTCTCAGAGGATGTTTTTGCTGAAGTAGACAGATAGAAAATGTTTTGCTGAGAATAGACAGAGTGTTTCCGGGAGCAGCCAGGACAAGAGGCATGGATACACTGGAGAAAACATGTGTTCATTGGAAAGGATATATTTATAACCCTATAGCCTTTGAGTGATGCTGTGTGATATTGATACTCAGTCCCATTCTTTTCTGGTCATCATTGTACTTTGCTGACACTGGTCATCATTTGCTGTAAATTCATATAGAGAAATGCACCAAAGAACTTCTGATGGTATTCAAGTCGATTTTTGCAGGTTCTGATGCCTGATTGACAGGGCCTAGCAGCTTATTCTGGTTTAACTGTAATTGTTGATTCATAAAAGGTGTTTGTGTGTGAATCGAGCTGCTACTGTTGAGTCATATGAACTGAACTACCTATATCCTGACAACACAGGTAAGATTCATTCCATGGAACTATTTCTAAACAGAACCATTTCCCCTTTTGCCCTTATAACCTTTTCTTTCCAATACCTCTGGAGGGTGGTAGGCTGGAAGGGAGTTTAAAAACATTTAAGAGCACATATTATTTGAAAAATATAATATGTATATAATATATATATATATATATATATATATATATATATGCATATTCCCCTTGCTTGATTACAATTAACTTAAAATAATATATGGTTGTATTTGAGGATATTCCTAAAGCTGTTGGATTCTTGACTTCATTTTCATTCTGTCATGTTTGCATATGACATGATAGGAGATGCTGAGTTTCATGAACTAATCTTATACCAGCTAGTTTGCTAAAATTGTTTATCAGTTGTAAGTTTCCCAGTGGAAGTTTCAGGTCACAAATATGCTAACATATATGCAGATAGAAATACTTTAGCCTCTCTCTTTCTCATTTGTATTCTATTTCAGTTGTCTTGCTGTGGTAGCTAAGACTTCAAGTACTTTGGTAAATACGTAAATAACAATTCGACATCCGTGATTCTGATTTTAGTTGGATTGCTTTGAACTTCTCTCCATTAAAGTTGATGTTGGCTATTGCTTGCTGTAATTTGCTGGTTTTATGTTTAGGTATGTTCAGTGCATCTTTAATCTCTTCATGCTTTATCATGACGTGAGGTTGAATTTTTTTCAGGGATACTTTCTGCATCTAATGAAATGATCATGTTCTTTTACTTCAGTTTTTTTATATTAGATAAAAATGTTCAATTTATTTATTTTTAATCAACCATAATCTCTGGTATGAATTATTCTACATCTCATTGTATGACCATTTGGATGAATTCTTGGATTTGGTTTTATTGAGAAAATGTGTATCTATATTTGTAAAGGAAATTGATCTTTAATTCTCTATCTTTATTGGGTTCTTATGTGTTTTGTACATCAGGGTAACTGTGACCTCAAAAAGTTAGCTGGGCAATGTCCTTCTGTTTCTGTTTTGTGGAATAAGTTGAAGAGGGCAAGCATTAACTCTTCTATGAATGTCTGGCAGAATTTTGCACTAAAACCATCAGGCCCAGTGGTTTTGTTGATTAGGAGATGTTTAAGTCACTGCTTCTATTTCACTAGTAGTTATAAGTCTATTTAAATGATTTATCTGATATTGAATTAACATTTACCTAAGTGATAGGTGTCAATAAGTTTTTCTCATTTCTTTTGGATTTTCCAATATGACGAAGTACTTGTTTTTAAAGTAAGTTGTTATGATTCTCTGTATTTCTCTCTGTCTCTTGTTAGGTACCTTTTCCATATTTAATTTTGTTAATTTGGATATTCAGTATCTGCAGGGAGTGTGGTGGTGACTCAAAGATTGAAATCAAACTACTAGCTATACCAATCTTGGACATATAACAACAGAATTGTCGCACATGCCTTTAATCACAGCACTTGGGAGGCAAAGGCAGGTAAATTTATGAGTTTGAGGCCATCCTGGTCTACAGAGTGAGTTCTAGGAAATCCAGGGCTACACAGAGAAACCCTGTCTCAAAAAAATCAAATGTTCATTGATGATTTAGTCATAAGAGCCAGAAATTTAAAAAATAAGACCCTAAATGTTCCTCCTCAGAAGAATGAATAAGAAAAATTTGATATATTTACTCAATGGAGTTTTACTTAGCTTCTTAAATATAGAACCAAAAATATTTGAGATAAGTTGAAAGAAGTAGAAAATAGAATAGAATACTGAGTGTGAAAAGACAGCAGAAAAAATATGGTGTGCATTGACTTATATGTGGAATTTATCTGTTACTGCAATGATATTCAGGTTATAATCCCAAGAATGAAAGGTTAGGAAATGAGTGTCATGGCAGCAGATAGACCTTCATAAAAATGGAAATAACAAAATGTAAAAACTGAAAAATGGTGGAGAACTAGAATGGAGTAATCAAGTAGAGAATAAGGTCAAGTGGAACTATGGAAAAAATACATTGAGAGATAGGTAAAAGAGCCATTTGACAGGTAATAAATTATTGCAGTGGAAACTTCCTAAAATATAAACATATTTGAAGGCAATAAATGAAATCACAAAGTATTTGGAAAGATTGAGCCACAGCTGGACATCTCTTGTCACCAAATGAAACTTCCTTTCCTAGCTTTTGGTTATATCTAATTGTGTTTCTGGCCAGAGGAGTTCTATGGAAACCTCTAATCAAAAGTCTCAAACTGCTGTTAAGATACTATGTTACTATTCATAAATTTACTGCGCAACCCAGTTGCTGAGGAATACATATCACACAACTCATTAAACATGGAAAGATTGAACTGTCTTCATAGAACCTTCAGGATAGTATTCAAGTGTCTTTGGGTAAGGAAATGTATTCTGCAGGAATATAAAAGAGAAGGGTGAATACCTACCCCACCCATGAAATCTTTGACCTTCAAACTTCTTGTCTGATAATATGATTGCACAAAGATTGTGAAAGCAACTAATCAATGTGTGGTTAGACCTAAGACACACTCCATGAATTGGACCTCATACTTGAAATTGTCTGTGTGACCAAGAACTAGCCAATATATAGTCCAGAGACCTATAGTTAAACCAAATGCTAAAAAAGTAACAATCATATGACTCATAGTGAAATTCTGTTATACTCATAAATCAGAGCTTCCTCCTTCTGATTCAGTCATAATCAGAAGACTTCCTCCTGGCGCAGATGGGAATAAATACAGAGATCCACAGCCAGATAGACTGCAGAACGTGAGAGAACTTGGAATACCTGCCCTAAATGGGATTATCCTTCAAATTCTCAACCCCTCAAGCCTCAGGTAACCACTGGGAGGAGGAGAGAGAAATATTGACAGATCCTGAGCAGGTAAAGGACACCAAGAAATAAGACCCTATAAAATCAACAGGATCAGCAAACAAACTCATTGAAACTGAAGTAGTAGGACATACAGACCTACAGAATCTGGACCAGAAGGATTTCTGGAGCTGAAAGAAGTGAACACATGCCTCCATGCATTACCTAGGATCAATCTCCAATAGTTTACTACTTACCAATGAAAAACAAATTACTTTTAAAATTAGGCTCCATGCCCACCAGTAAATGAACAACTAAATACAAACCCAACTGCATTTTCAGAGGTTCCTTGTTTCATACTGTTATATCATGGTTTTTTTGTTCTTTTGTTCCTTTTAAATGTTATCATTTTTAATTTTATATTTCTTCTCATTATATACATATACATGTGCATATGTATATGTATATATAAATGAGACAAAATATAAACCAGTGGCTGCCCTAAATTGAGACCCATTGCATGTGAGAAAGCTAACCACTAACACTATTAATGATATTCTGCTATATTTGCAGAAAGGAACCTAGCATAACTGTAGCCTAGAAACTTCATTTAGCATCAGATGGAGGCAGAGGCAGAGATGCAGTGCCAAACATCAGGCAGAGCTTAAGAGTCTTGTAGAGGTGTTGATGATAGAAGTGAGCAAGCCAGAGGGGTAAAGGACAGCACAAGAAAACTTTTTTATTAGATACTTTCTTCATTTACATTTCAAATGCTATCCTGAAAGTCCCCGGTATCCTTCCTCCACCCTACTCCCCAACCCACCCACTCCTGCTTCCTGGCCCTGGCATTCCCCTGTACTGGGGCATATAATCTTCGCAAGACCATGGGCCTCTCCTCCCAATGATGGCCATCTTCTGCTACATATGCAGCTAGAGACACAAGCTCCGGGTGTACTGGTTAGTTCATATTGTTGTTTTTTCTATAGGATTGCAGACCCCTTTAGCTCCTTGGGTACTTTAACTTATAGAGTCAACTAACCTGGGACCATGGGAGCTCTCACAGCCTGGGCCACCAACCAAAGAGCATGCTTGACCTAGACCAGGACACAAGATTTGTGTCAAATTTGCCCTGACAAGTGGCTCTGGGCTGTCTTGATTTCTGTTCTTTGCCCTTTCCACTACCTGGACTGCCTGGGTGGTCCTCAGTAGGAGATGATGTGCTTAGTCCTGCTGGGACTAGTCCCATTCTCTGAGAAGAAGGGGAGGGAGCAATGGGGGGGACAGATCTTTAAGGGTAGGAACTGGAAAGGTAGAAAGGATGGGTCTGTGATCCAGGTGTAAAGTGAATAAAAGATAATTATTTAAAGAATAAAAAGAAAAAGGGAAAAATCAATCTAGAAATATATGTGATATATTTGGAGGAGGAATTCTCATGTACCCTGTGGTCGCAAAGTCTACGTGCAGTACACCTTTAAAATTTATATCATGCCTTTTCTTCTATTTTCCAAATTTTGCATTGATACTGGGTATTTGTTTTATTCTCAAGGTAGCATTTATGGGTCTGAAGGGGAATTACAGTGTCTAATCTTTTGCTAATAATTTTACAGTTAGGCAAATTTTACTTTCCTATAAACATTCCATCATATGGAGGAATTCTAAAACTTTATGACAAAATGCTACACCTGCCTTGATATGGTGCATCTCCCTTATTTCTCTTTAAAGATACATCTAGAAAAGAAGCTCTCTACTTTGAACAAGACAGATTATTTTTGCTTAAATTTGTATCAAGATAATGAAGATTTTCTGTGGTATCTCCCCTAGAAACTAAATAAGGCAACCAGCAGTCAGAGCATCTTGACAGTAACTATGGGTGTTCACAATTTGAATTTATTCTCTCTCTGATATTATTTGCTTCTTTAAAAATGACAGCCCCCTCCCCACAATTTTTAAATCTCTTTATTCAAAAGAACTTTTAATATTTTGCTAAAAGTGATAAGGTGATCTTTCCATTAGCATACTTATTGGTTTCTAAAATAAGCAAGGAAACACAGCAATCAAACTGAAAATATTTAACCTGTTCAGTGAAGTCAGGAAATATCTTCAGTCTTGAGTGTGACAAAAAGCATCAATGATAAAATAGAAGTAGATCTGCAACTCTGAAGTTAGGCCAATATTTATTGGTTAAGTGATATGTTAGATATTTGGAAGAAAATAGTATGGGTCTTGATTTAACTAAGCCACCTTTCATGTTAAGCCTCACAGAAATATCCATCTATCAAGAATCCTGAAGCAGTATGAGCCAAGTTCAATATGTTTCAATATGAAAGTAAATATTGAAGTTCTGGGGGAGAAGGGCAAATTCCTGGAGTTACAATGAATATTGCTTTATGTCACTAACTGATAAGCCAGATGTACAAGTTGAGATTTATGGCAAAAGTTAAAGGTAGGAAAACACTTGCAGACCTTAACATAAATATTTTCTTCAAGTATGTGCAGCAATGAAATAGAAACCCTGAAGAAAGATTTATAGAGAATTCACTTTCAGCCTTTAAGGGATCATGGCTATAGTGATATTTTCAATAATTCTATAGTTCATATGAGAGAGGCCAAGAGACTTACTTCTTGGGTTTTATCTGTCATTAGTGATTTGTTTTTTCCCAAACTCATAAAAGGTTGCAAAATACATATAGACTTATTAAAGAAAGGACTGGCTGCCTGGAGAATAAACTCAAACTAGGTCATTCAAGAAGTCTCTCTGTAATAAAGGTACTGGCAGTAGCCTTAAAAATACAAGACTGATGTTTTCTGTCATTCTGTTAACTTTCCATTATTACTGATGTTTGGATAGACATGTAACTGTCTTGTGCTACAAATATAAATTTTACAACAAGCTAAGAAAAATCTGTCAGAAACAATCTGGCTGTATTTTGATAACTGTTGCTATCACATGGGCAATGAAAGGTATTTGGTCAAGATCACATAGCATGGCATGACATTTATAACAGAAAAATACACAAATGGTAAGATGTTTCTCCATTCCTATGAGAAAAATATCTCTGCAGAGAATGACAGATAAGCGCATCTGAAACAAACTGAACCTATATCTTCCAAATAACTAAATAGAGGTTATAGCATAAATTGTTACAGAAACACTAGGATTCTCCAGTTTAGCTTCCTTTAACAGTTGTTTGTGCTAACATAATAGACAACATGCATGAAAGTAAATGGTATAATCTAAAAACTGTTTGCCTTCTCATAAAAGTATTGTAAAGGTATTAGAGTGAGTTTTCTAATGATAATATACCATTAAAATAATAAGAACTAATTATTATTATAGTTTATGGTATCATAGATAATTAGATTAAACCAGTTTTAATAAACGTGTAGAATATTTTAATACCTTAATATTTTATATATTAAAAACATGGTTTAATATGTATATATTAAAGCTCTTTGTCAAATATAACTTGCTATTGATATATCAGTAAATATGCATATAAATATAGTATCTATTTATCAATTCTTAATTTGTTTTCAGGGGAAGTAACTCTGAGCCTTATAATTTTTCCTATGAGACTAAAAGACATTAAAAGATATAATATCATATCCTCAAAGCAGTGAATTAACAAATGTAAATGAGTCAGCAAATAAATGTCAAAAATTAAACTCATTTCACAATCACCAACTTTACTGTTTTCTAGTCTTTCATTTGCCCAGCTATAAATTGTCATCTCAGTGAGAAGCTACCTTTGGTAAATAGTTTGAAATTTCAACTTGCCAAGCCAATGCAGAGTTAGGGGAAGGACTGAAGGAGCTGAAGGGGTTTGCAACCCTATAGGAAGAATGACAATATCTACAAACAGAACTCCACAGAGTTCCCAGGTACTAAATCACCAACAAAAGAATACATATGGAAAGACCCATAGCTCCAGCTGCTTATATAGCAGACGACTGCCTTACCTGGTACCAATGGGAGGGGAAGCCTTTAGTCCTGTGTAAGGGCATGGAGTCAACACAGGACCACCCTAGGGTGGTGAGGCAGGATGAAAGAGCATAGAGCCTACACAGGACCACCTTAGGGTGGTGAGGCAGGAGTGGGTGGATGGGTGGGTTGGTGGGAGGGTAAATACCCTCATAGAAAGAGGGTATAGGAGGCATGGGATAGGGAGTTTTCATTTGGGAAATCAGGAAGTGTGGGATCCTGAAAGGCAACCTGCTTTCTGGATGAGCTGGGAGACCCAGCAGTTGTTGTACAAGGAAAGGAAGGTGTTTTCCATACCCCCAGACACCAGGCTTCTGACAGGAGCCTCTCCATTATTATGTGGCCATCAGTCACATAGTGCAATGCCCCAATTCCCTGGTACTCTGTCTGGACTCCACCCTCACAGTTTCTTGGCAAGAGTTAGATATGCTCCTCTCAACAGTTACCTGAAAAAAGCCAGTTAGGCCTGGGGGATGCTTGCCCCATCCTCTCTCCTTTACTATTGCCTCTCTCTCTTGCTCTCTTGCTCCCCTGATCTCCACATTCTCTTCCCCCATCCCTCCACTTGGCCATGGGAGCCCTCTACTTCTCTTCTCTCTTCCTCTCTCTGCCTTACTCTGCTTCTACTTTCCTCTTAGCTCCCCTTCCCAGACACTCATCACTGCAAATGGTATTTAACCGCAGGACTGCCCTGAGAAAGTGGGGTATGGTTTCACTCATCACAACTCTCAGCCTTGACTATAAATGCCTTAAACCATGGACTGCCTCTTCTCTTCAGGATCCGAAGTGCTGGAGCAATGGACCAGGTCTTCCTCTAAAGAGCTGAGCATCTAATATTCCACAGGAGGCCTTTCTGGGCTCTCAGCCATGGTCTCCACCAAGGCAAGCTACCAGCCTGAGCATAGCTAAGACACTCTCCTCTCAGAAAGAACCAGTCAGAGCACTCTCCTCCTACCCGTTTCCCTTCAGCCCCAGACTGCACTTCCCCAACAGCCTGACACCCACCCAGCAGCTGAGTGGGGTGTGTGCAATCAAACTTCCTGCATCCTGCCTTTCCCAATGGTCCCGACCCAGGCCATGACAGAGGACACCATTTTAACCCACATGGAAGGGGGATAACATTTCAAATGTAAATAAATAAGATAATTAATAAAATTATCAAAATAAAGCTGGCCTCTATTTATGTCTATATGTCATGGTCTTGATTTTTGATTGATGTGAAAAGCCCTACTACACTGTGGGTCACACCAGTACTGTATAATTAGTCCTGAACTGCAAAAGAAAACAAAAGGTGCTAAAGGTAACAGAGAGCACGGGTGCCTATGCTCTCTTCTTTGGACTGTAAATGAGGCACGACTAGACTTTTGAGTTATTGTATTGGCTCCTACTCAATAATAGACTGTAATTTGTAATTATAATTTGAATTAACTAATTTTTAAATATTTTTATTACATATTTTCCTCAATTACATTTCCAGTGCTATCCCAAAAGTCCCCCATACCCTCCCCCCTCAATTCCCTACCCACCCATTCCCATTTTTTTGGCCCTGGGGTTCCCCTCTACTGGGGCATGTAAAGTTTGCACGACCAATGGGCCTCTCTTTCCAGTGATGGCCGACTAGGCCATCTTTTGATACATATGCAGCTAGAGTCAAGAGCTCTGGGGAAATGGTTAGTTCATAATCTTGTTCCACATATAGGGTTGCAGATCCCTTTAGCTCCTTGGGTACTTTCTCTAGCTCCTCCATTGGGAGCCCTGTGATCCATTTAATAGCTGACTGTGAGAATCCACTTCTGTGTTTGCTAGGCCCCGGCATAGTATCACAAGAGACAGCTATATCTGGGTCCTTTCAGCAAAATCTTGCTAGTGTATGTAATGGTGTCAGCGATTGGAAGCTGATTATGGGGTGGATCCATGGATATGGCAGTCTCTAGATGGTCTATTCTTTCGTCACAGCTCCAATCTTTGTCTCTGTAACTCCTTCCATGGGTGTTTTGTTCCAAATTCTAAGAAGGGGCACAGTACCCCCACTTTGGTCTTCATTCTTCTTGAGTTTCATGCGTTTAGGAAATTGTATCTTATATCTTGGGTATCCTAAGTTTTGGGCTAATATCCACTTATTAGTGAGTACATATTGTGTGAGTTCCTTTGTGATTGGGTTACCTCACTCAGAATGATGCCCTCCAGGTCCATCCATTTGCCTAGGAATTTCATAAATTCATTCTTTTTAATAGCTGAGTAGTATGCCATTGTGTAAATGTACCACATTTTCTGTATCCATTCCTCTGTTGAGGGACATCTGGGTTATTTCCAGCTTCTGGCTATTATAAATAAGGCTGCTATGAACATAGTGGAGCATGTGTCCTTCTTACCGGTTGGGACATCTTCTGGATATATGCCCAGGAGAGGTATTGCTGGATCCTCCCGTAGTACTATGTCCAATTTTCTGAGGAACCCACAGACTGATTTCCAGAGTGGTTGTACAAGCTTGCAATCCCACCAACAATGGAGGAGCATTCCTCTGTCTCTGCATCCTCGCCAGCATCTGCTGTCACCTGAACTTTTCATCTTAGCCATTCTGACTGGTGTGAGGTGGAATCTCAGCGTTGTTTTGATTTGCATTTCCCTGATGATTAAGGATGTTGAACATTTTTTCAGGTGCTTCTCTGCCATTCGGAATTCCTCGGGTGAGAATTCTTTGTTCAGTTCTGAGCCCCATTTTTAATGGGGTTATTTCATTTTCTGGAGTCCACCTTCTTGAGTTCTTTATATATATTGGATATTAGATACCCCTATCCGATTTGGGATAGGTAAAGATCCTTTCCCAATCTGTTGGTGGTCTTTTAGTCTTATTGACGGTGTCTTTTGCCTTGCAGAAGCTTTGCAATTTTATGAGGTCCCATTTATCGATTCTCAATCTTACAGCACAAGCCATTGCTGTTCTATTCAGGAATTTTTCCCCTGTACCCATATCTTCGAGGCTTTTCTCTACTTTCTCCTCTATAAGTTTCAGTGTCTCTGGTTTTATGTGGAGTTCCTTAATCCACTTAGATTTGACCTTAGTACAAGGAGATAGTAATGGATCAATTCGCAATCTTCTACATGATAACAGCCAGTTGTGCCAGCACCATTTGTTGAAAATGCTGTCTTTTTTCCCCTGGATGGTTTTAGCTCCCTTGTCAAAGATCAAGTGACTATAGGTCACATCTCTGGGTCTTCAATTCTGTTCCATTGGTCTACTTGTCTCTCACTATACCAGTACCATGCAGTTTTTATGACTATTGCTCTGTAGTACAGCTTTAGGTCGGGCATGGTGATTCCACCAGAGGTTCTTTTATCCTTGAGAAGACTTTTTGCTATCCTAGGTTTTTTGTTATTCCAGATGAACTGCTGATTGCCCTTTCTAATTCGTTGAAGAATTGATTTGGAATTGTAATGGGGTTTGCATTGAATCTGTAGATTGCTTTTGGCAAGATAGCCATTTTTACTATATTGATCCTGCCATCCATGAGCATGGGAGATCTTTCCATCTTCTGAGATCTTCTTTAATTTCTTTCTTCAGAGACATGAAGTTCTTGTCATACACATCTTTCACTTCCTTAGTTAGAGTCATGCCTAGGTATTTCATATATTTGCGGCTATTGAGAAGGGTGTTGTTTCCCTAATTTCTTTCTCAGCCTGTTTGTCCTTTTTGAAGAGAAAGGCCATTGACTTGTTTGAGTTAATTTTATATCCAGCTACTTCACTGAAGCTGTTTATCAGGCTTAGAAGTTCTCTGGTGGAATTTTTAGGGTCACGTATGTATACTACCATATCATCTGCAAAAAGTGATATTTTGACTTCTTCCTTTCCAATTTGTATCCCCTTGATCTCCTTTTGTTGTCTAATTGCTCTGACTAGGACTTCAAGTACAATGTTGAATAGGTAGGGAGAGACTGCGCAGCCTTGTCTAGTCCCTGATTTTAGTGGGATTGCTTCAAGGTTCTTTCCATTTACTTTGATGTTGGCTACTGGTTTGCTGTAGATTGCTTTTATCATGTTTAGTTATGGGCCTTGAATTCCTGAGCTTTCCAAACTTTTATCATGAAAGGTGCTGTTCCTTCTGTTTCTATTTTATGGAATAATTTGAGGAAAATTGGTATCAGGTCTTTTTTGAAAATCTGGTAGAATTCTGCACTAAGGCCATCTGGCCCTGGGCTTTTGTTGTTTGAGTTTTTTTTTTTTTAATTACTTCTATTTCCTTGTGAGATATGGGACTCTTTAGATAACTTACCTGCTCTTGATTTAACTTTGGTATGTGGCATCTATCTAGAAAACCATCCGTTTTATCTAGATTTTTTTCGGTTTTGTTGAGCATAGTTGATTTTATAGTATTATCTGATGATTTTTTTAATTTCCTCCCTTTCTCTTGTTATGTCTCCCTTTTCATTTCTGATTTTATTAATTTGGATACTGCCTCTTGGCCCTTTATTTAGTTTGGCTAGAGGTTTATATACCTTGCAGATTTTTTTCAAAGAACCACCTTTTGGTTTTGATGATTCTTTGTATTGTTTTCTTTTTTTTTATTAAGATAGTTTCTTTATTTACATTTCAAATGTTATTCCCTTTCCTAGTGTCCTCTCCAAAAATCCCCTATCCTTGCCCCCCTCCCCATGCTCCCCAACCTACCCACTAATGCTTTCTGGCTCTGGTATTCCCCTATACTGAGGCATAGAACCTTCACAAGACCAAGGGTATCTCCTCCCATTGGTGACAAATTAGTCCATCCTCTGCTACATATGCAGCTACAGATATGAGTTCCAACATGTGTTTTCTTTGAGTGGTGGTTTACTTTGTTTCTATTAGGTTGATTTCGGCCCTGAGTTTGAATATTTCCTACCTTTTGCTCCCATTGGGTGAGTTTGCTTCATTTTATTCTAGAGCTTTCAGGTGTGCTGTTAAGTTGTTAGTGTAAGATCTCTCCAGTATCATTGCCAGGGCACTTAATGCTATGAACGATCCTCTTAACTATGCTTTCATTGTGTCCCATAGGTTTGGATATTTGGTGTCAATATTTTCATTAAATTCCAGGAAGTCTTTAGTTTCTTTATTTCTTCCCTGACCAAGTTATCACTGAGTAAAGAGTTGTTCAGTATCCATGTGTATGTGGGATTTCTGTAGTTTTTGCTGTTGTTGAAGACCAGCCTTAAGCCATGATGATCTGATAGGATGCATGGTATTATTTCAATCTTCTTGTATATGTTGAATATTGTTTTGTGACTAACTATATTGTCAATTTTGGAGAAGGTACCAAGAGGTCCTGAGAAGAAGGCATATTCTTTTGTTTTAGGATGAAATGTTCTGTAGATATTTGTTAAATCCATTTGGTTCTTAACTTTGCTTAGTTTCACTGTGTCTCTGTTTAGTTTCTGTTTCAATAACCTGTCCATTGTTGAGAGTGGGGTGTTGAATTCCTCCACTATTTTTGTGTGGGGTTCAACGTGTGTGTTGAGTTTTAGTAAAGTTCTTTTATGAATTTGGGTGCTCTTGCATTTAGGGTATAGATGTTCAGAATTGAGACTTTCTCTTGGTGGATTTTCCCCTTGATGAATATGAAGTGTCCTTCTTCATCATGCTTGATAACTTTTGGTTGAAAGTCCATTTTATTGGATATTAAGATGGCAATTCCTGCTTGCTTCCTGGGACCATTTGCTTGGAAGACCTTATCCATTCATTTACTCTGAGATAGTACCTGTCTTTGTTGTTGAGGTGTGCAGCAAAATGCTGGGTCGTGTTTGTGTGTTCAGTCTGTTAGCTTATGTCTTTTTATAGGTGAATTGAGTTCAACAATATTGAGAGACATTAAAGAAAGATGGCTGATGGTTACTGACATGTTTGTTTTTGTACCTGTCTTTATGTGCTTATGGCTGGCTGCTTTTGACTTTGTTGTGAGATGCTTAATATCTTGTCCTTTCTTTGGTGCAGGTATCTTCCTTATTTTGGAGTTTTTCTTTCATGATTCTCTATAGGGCTGGGTTAGTAGAGAGATACTGTTTGCATCTGATTTTGACCTGGAATATCTATGTTGATTGAGAGTTTTGCTGAATATAGTAGCCTGGACTGGCATTTATGTTCTCTTAGATACTGCATGACCTCTGAACAGGCTCTTCTGGAAATCATAGTCTCTGTTGAGAAGTCTTATGTAATTCTGATAGGTGTACCTTTGTATGTTTCTCTCTCTCTCTCTCTCTCTCTCTCTCTCTCTCTCTCTCTCCCTCCTCTCTCTCTAACACATACATAACAACATGAAAATAGCGGGATATAACAATCATTGTTCATTAATATCTCTCAACATCATAGGACTCAATTCCTTAATAAAAGGACACAGTCTAAGAGAATACAGAATACATCATTCTGCTGCATACAAGAAACGATACCTTAGCTATAAAGATAGACATAGCCTCTGAGTAAATGGCTGGAAAAAGAGTTTTCTAAGGAAACTGACCCAAAAATCAAGCTGAAGTAGTTAAGCTAATATCTAATAAAATAGATTCTACCAAAAGGAAACAGGGAAGAATACTTCATATTCATCAAAGGAAAAGTGTACCAAGATGGTATCTCAATTCTGAACATCTATGCCCCTAACAGAAGGGTACGCACTTTTGTAAAAGAAACATTGCTAAATATTAAATCACACATTGAACTCCACACAATAATAGTGGAGACTTCAACACCCAACTCTCACCAACTGACAGTACAGGCAGAAGTTATTGCAGAAGCAGATGATCACCAAGTATTGGATGTTCTCCACGGTTTCCAATGAGTACAAAAACATATTTGGCCTAAACTTCATTTCTGTATGAAATGTGTCCTCCTCTGGAGCCCCACCATTGTGCCCCAGAGTGTGTCCTAGTCAAGAGATACCTCCAGGTGTCTTGCTAAAAAAAATAGGACTCTATGTTATCATTTTGCTCATGCCAACCTCCCTGAAAGTTGACAGAATTATAGCTTGGTTCCATCACACATGCTCAAATCACAGACACTTTTGAGGTTGTGGACAACCCAGACCAGTAGAAACAAAAGAAATAAAAAGCATCCTTCCAACCCTCTCAATCTCAAGTTACAGGAATCTTGATGACCCTCTTTGCTGAGTATACTACAAAACCCAAGTCCACCAGCCTGTTAATCTTACATAGGCCCTTATTATGGCCAACAGGTAAGATTGTCAACTCTACTTCCCAGGATATACCCCTGAGCACCTGGTTCCCCAATCTCCATGTCGACCTCTGTGATCTGGTGGGAAAAGAATGAAATCACACCCTCCCCACAACATTCCCATAAAAAACGTTGGAAATATACCTGCAATTTATGGTTGCAGGACATTTTTGGTGCTAAGGGAGACTAAAACCCAAGTTTTTTTTACATTTACCTGAGACATTACCAGTTATTCACATTTACTGAATACATTCCCAGAGCAATGACCAACACAACAAATGTGGAGTCCCTTTGCTTTTCTTCTTTGCAGCCTGGGGATACAAATCACTAAATGGATACACTAGAAGTCCCCCAGTAAGAACCTCATCACCATGACTAGGCTCAATTCACGAGGCTGTGGGGAAAACTACAATTCTCTTATTACTAGATTCACAGATGATGCCAGAAAGGCTAATTAGAGGTAAGACCTGAGGATTGAGACATTATGTCACTGATAAAGATCCTAGTGTCCTGTTCACCCTCTGACTCTGTGTTCAGACATCCGCAATTTCTCTCAATCCCAAAATCCTACTGGGTAAACCCCATCTATACCACCTCTGTGGGCTTGAATACCAATCCAACCACAAGACCCATGCCTATCTTTCCCTAATAAGGCCCCAACCCAAACCAGCATGAAATGGAAAGGTAGAGTAATAATAGCACTGACCCACTCTGGAATGCGTTGGTTTAGTCTTCTCAGGTCACCAATGCCTCCAGAACTGACTTAACTCAACATGCTGGCTATGATATAAGTCCAGCCTACTTTGAAGACATAGCCCTGACTGGAAACTTTATTAGAACTCACAACCCCAATGAGTACAGATGACAACAAGTTGACACGAGGCTGAAATTACAGGCCATAGAATGTCAGGGTGCCTGTATAGGGATAGTCCCTGGGGCCAATAGCCATTTTTTTGTAACGGGACCCACAAGATAAATCCAGCTAATCATAACTACCTAATACTAATCACCAATGTCTGGTGGGTATACATCATACATCAGAACAAAGAATTCTATATTCTTGTCCAGTTGTTACCGAGGATCATCTATCAGACAAATTACCAAATTTCTAGATTTCTTAGATGGAACCTCAGGTTTAGTACCTACAAGAGTCCTGTCATAACCAGTTTTGACTGTAAGTAACACTTGGTGTTACAAAAGAAACATTGTGATGGTTTAAAAGAGGCCATAGATACTGATATGAAGAGATTAAAAAAAAAAAGAAAAGAAATTCTCTCATCGACATGATTCTCTGGGTCCCTGATAGAAGTACTGCTCCAAAATAGGAGGGGGCTGCATCTCCTATTTATTTGTGCAGCCCTCAAATAATTCTGGTTTTATGTTGACCACTTTGGAGTGGTCAAAGAGTCCATGGCCAAAGTTAGAAAGGCCCTGGCCAAAAGAAAAACAAAACAAGAAAAAACAAACAACTGTAGGGAATTGCAGGCTGGTCTCCAGTCAAGCTGAGGTCTGAACCCGATGGTCATAATTCACCTTCATGACATGGTAGGCATTCCCTATGCTCCTGGAACTCTGTCCCCTACCTAAGTTACTGCCCACCACAGCCCCCATAAAAGAAGCATGGTCAGTTGTCACGTAGACAATGGCCCAAGCTTCTGACCTTCAGGCTAAGTAACTCCCCAGTTCCCTAGCAACAGTATAGACCTTACAAAAGGGGTGTCCAGCCCCACGTTGTCCTCTTAAGCTCTCATTCCTTCGTTCCCTTAACTCTCACTTCTCTCATTCCTCTCTCCTCTTTCCTTTCTC
The DNA here is from genome assembly GCF_978045245.1 of Mus caroli. Lineage (NCBI taxonomy): Eukaryota > Metazoa > Chordata > Mammalia > Rodentia > Muridae > Mus > Mus caroli. The sequence continues at coordinate 78,165,332 of NW_028227265.1, read as the reverse complement.
TTGGTCTTCTTCTCTCCTCTCATCTCTTATCCTCTCCTCTATCCCTCTCTCTCTCTCTCTCTCTCTCTCTCTCTCTCTCTCTCTCTCTCTCTCTCTCTCTCTCTCTCTCTCTCTCTCTCCCTTCTCTCTTTCTCCCTGCATTTCTATAATAAAGCTCTTAAACCACAGAGAGTCTCTGCTCCATCAAGATCTGCTGCATACTCTGGTCAGTGTTGGGAACCTCCTCCCTCATCCCTCTGGGCCCCCAGGTCAGGGGCTGCCCCTTCTCCACCTCCTGCAAATGGATCAGAGGCTATGCTCACCCGGGCCTAGTGGAAAGCGTCCAGCAGTCCTCTACCTTCTGTGTCCGCCTGCCCAGAGCACAGCAACTCTGACCGGACGTTGGGCCCCTTTTCCCTTCCCCTTCTTCCCCAGAGCCTCCTTGGGGCCCCCTTTTTTTCCGTTCCCAACAAACAACAATAACAACAACAATGAAATACAAGGCTAGTCAAGTCATGGTTCAAATGCTTCCCATGACTGACCACCCTGATATCTGCCCTTGTGGGCCCCTTGCTAATTTTACTTGTGCTCTTTATTTTTGGCCCCAAGAATCTGAATTTGCCCAGTTCATAAAATAAAGACTTAAGATTATTCAATTTATGATGACAAAAAGTCACTACGAGTCTCTCCATAATGAAGCCTATGAACTTAAGGAAGTCCCATTATTGGACCTTCTAGTTACCAGATAAAGGGAAAAAGGAGAGGCCAAACTTAATTCATCTTGAAACCAGCCTTTTTATTAAGAGGGAAAAATAAAAACCTGAGAACTTGACCTGCAGGCAAATCCACCTGCCAGGAAGGATTCAACAGCTTGTTCTTTGCCAGTTACTCTCTAGATACTCCTAGCAATGAAGGACTAGTGTGATTGTTTCAGATGTACTTTCAGGCTCTTTGTGATTGTATACAGTCTTGCTTCAGAGCACCCACCCCTTGGCTTGCAATAATCATTCAATTGGATGATTGTCAGAATAAATACCCCTCAATTGCTTCCATTTTCTATAAAACCTTGTCCTGATGAGAGTTTGGGAATCTACACCAAATTGTCCTGTGGCCTGGCAGTGAATAAACACAAACTCAACGTTCTAATAAAGAGACCTTAATGCAATTGCATTGGAGTCAATTACTTTGTTGTCTTTTGGTTCTTGGAGTTCATGAATGGTACTTGGCACAACATTTGTAGATTGTGTATTTATGGTAGTAGAGAAATGATCAAAGGAAGTTCATGTGTGAACTGAACTCTACCAATTGCTTTCAATTTTCAAACAGTGTGATAATAGCACGGACCTTCTCAACAGGAATATCCAGTTCATTCTATTGTGTGTTTGCTTGAAACATGTGGATACTCAGATTAATAAGGTGAATAAACTGTGTAGAAGTTGACTAGCATTTTGATTATATTTAAAATTAGTTTGAAATTCATATAACCATAAAATTTACCAGAAATAAAGTATATAACAATTTTATAACTCTCAGCATTCTAGAAGTTAGCAGTTGAGAAATGTAGAGAAATAATTTTAGTCCAGCAACATGGCTGCTCTGACAAGAGATCACATCCAAAACCTAGATCTGTGTAACCCAATTGGAACACAGACACACCCTTAATACACATCATTAATTCCAAATAATGTAGGTAAGTTTAGTTTATAAAAGGAAGCAGACTTAACTTAACTTAACTTAACTTAACTTAACTTAACTTAACTTAACTTAACTTAAGTGACTTCTAATTGGTGCAAAATTAAGTGAGTGGAATTCAGTCAGTTCTATCCAGTTAGTTGAGTTCATTGCAATGAAATTGATTCACTCAGCTAGTTGTCGGTGTACTGAGTGCAGTGGAGTAGAGTTTGCTCATAAGTTCATGTAGTAGTCCAGTGCAGGTCAGCTGAGGTAGGTAAAACCAGGGTATTAGAAGGGAGCCAAAAGACTAGAACAAATTTACAGAGTTAATTTGAGGCAAAGCAGAGCAATGCAGAAGGAAGCTGAGAAAATCCAGATTGAGTCAGTCAGCTTGGAGAGTAGTTTGAGCCAGAACAGCTGAGTTGAATATGGCAACCAGAATTGGGTAAGAACTAGAAAGGGTGAGATTACTCAGCAGTAAGTCTCTAAAATGAGAACTACATCTGCTGAATATAAGTTGCTTTAACAGGGGAAAACAAAAGCTGCAAACACATGACATAAATATTTTAAGTTGAAGACTGATATGAGAAAAGGAAAAAATAAGTAAAACAGAATGAATGGAATTTCACTAAGCAAAGAATGTATGGAATAACAAATGGGATGAAATATCAGGATTCAAAGTATGTATAATCATATCACAGAATGTAAAGATGGTATCAGCATTAGCTAAGAGGGATTGAGAAAAGGTCCATCTATGTTGAAATTTTATGACTAGTCAATTATTTGGTTTAAAGTTGTTCTGGGTATATAATAAACACTACCAATAATTTTATGTGATTAAGAGACTAATAAGAATGGACAGTTAGACATAACATTGAAGTAGAGGTATGAATCAACTATCATATTTATCACCTAAGGTCCGTGAGTATGAGATTTATGACCTAATTTGCGGTGCTGAGGACAAAACCTATAGCTTTATACATGCTAGACAAACACTATCTCCAGCTCTTGATTGATTTAGATATGCCTGTTTTATTTTTAGTAATTTAATTGTTCCAGTAGAAGAGAATAGAGTATTGTGGTAGATTTAGGCATTTGTTACATAGATAATGGAGACCTAACAAGGAGGAGTCATAGATTTGGCAAGGCTAGGAGGATTTTAAAATCACTTACTCAAATTTCATGATGATTTCAAACCATGGAAACCACTGAAAACTTATTTTGATTGTTGGAACTGAGAGGGTAAGAAAGGATTAATAGGAATATATTGGTAGCCAATCACAGGGAATAAAATTTAGGATCAGGGTCTATCCTACAGTGTAGTGAAAAGCTAAGAGTTTGCTCTGAATTGTGACAAATGGACTATGTACCAGTGGGAAACAGGGAAGACAACTAATGCCAAGATATAAGTTCATGATACCTGTCAGCCAGGTTGTAAAAGAAAAGTATGTGGCGGCATCATGTCAAGGAAAAGCAGAGTACATGAAGAAAATCTGTAATCAGTATGCTTGAGAACTCACTTTCTGAAAGGACATTTATGCTTTGAAAGGTCTTAGAAACTTGAAAACTGCCCTGTGACACTTAGAAGGGGAGTGGACATTAATATATTTTGATGCTTTGTATTCTGGTTCATAGACTGGGAAATAAGAGTTACAGGCAAAATCTACCCTACTCCATGAGTTTTTTTTTTTTAAATTATATACATTTGGTGATGTTTCTATTTTCTTAGTGTTACAACATCAGAGTTGAGTGAATGTAAAATCATTGCAGCAAATCACCAAAAATTGTTCTATGGGACTTCATAGAAAATACATGTACACTGGGATCATTTACCATATAAGAGGTATGATTTGGGAAAAGGCTGCCTCTTTCATGCTTTGTCCTTTATTTCTTTTACTTATTGTTTTCTAAGCATTTAACAAAGAAGTGCAAATGTGAGTTTATGCCAAAATGAAAAATAAAATCCACAATTTATGTTAGAAACTGAGGCTATTATTGAGTTTAGATATAATGATTGTGATATATCATGTATATTATGAGAGTCTACAAACTATTGTTAATGTGTAATTGCAAGGAATAACCTGAGGCACTTCAAGATCATAGATGCATTAGATGAGATTCTGAAAAATATATTTAGTAAAGGGTGTTGCTCATACCGTATAAGATAATACTATTTTAATAATTTCTTTCATTTCCCTTTACTCTTAGTCTGGAAAATAAATATTATATATGAATATTTACCTGGATAACTTGTACTGCTGTTAGAGATGTTTAGCCAATAAGATAATGATATATTGCAGCAATATACAACTCTCCTTTTATTACTTCTAGCTACTCCGGTGGTACTTCATCAGGGAAAACACTGGCCTCATAAAAAGAAGTATTCAAGAACTTAGGAAGTCTTAAAAACTTACTAAAGGTTCCAATAAATCCTAGAAAATGTTAGTCAAAGACAAAAGAAGTGTTTTAATTACTGTACTCCAGGATTTCTAATGTCTTTACACAGAAGATGTTGGCCAGATGTTCTTTATCTCCACAGAAAAGGGAAAAACAGACGTAGGCAGTGATGGCAGCAATAAACTGGGCAGTAAGGGGGCCTACTAAAATCAAGACAGAAAGTGTTTTAGGTTGTGTTAGAAAATCTTCTCTGGAACTGATTTAAACTCATTTAATTCTGGATGGATTCTTGTGTGCCTGTAACCATTAGCCTGAAGGCCAGGAAAATTTTAAGGATGCACTTCCCTGTTCTTCAAGGTCTGTAGGTGGTTTTAAAACTTCGGATGTATTTCAAGCATATGGAAATTAATTTGTGCAAGACATCTCATAAGCCTAGGGATTTATTTTGGGACCATGACACTTCCTGCTTTTGCACAATTGGAAATTTAAATATTTTAAAAGACAAAGAGTATTCACTATCTCAAAATTGTTATGATAGCTATTAAAATTAAATGGGTACTAAATCTATAAGAACATAGAAGAAACTAATATTAGTATTTAGCATAACTTGATATAATGAAAAAACAACTGTGGGATTCATCATTTTTTGAATGGAAAAAAGGAAAAAAATATATATTATATTTGATGGCCTTTGGGAAAAAAACTTCATACACATTTACTTTTATATGTAGTTTAGGTAAGATATTTTATAAGATCCTAAGCAGGAAAACAAAAAGTATGCTGTAGAGGTAACAGTAAAACCTTTATGGAAATAGATGAAAGTAAGGAGGCAAAATGGTCAAAGTTAAGAACAAAAGGGTAAAAATAAATAATAAAAAAAACTGAACAGCAACAAAAATCAGTATAGTAATCAACGTTATTTTTAAAACTCTCGTTTCACGGAGATATTGTGCATGTAATGTACCAACCAATGTGCCAATGTAAAAATACCTGACATTAGGTTCTTGTGCTAAATCTTTAAGTTTTCAGAACCAATAATTATTAGTAGTAGAGAGGATGAATGTCAAGAGCATATTAGAAAAATGAAATAGTTAAGCAACAGAAAATACTTAGACAAGTTCTGTATCAGTGAATCATGGGAAAAATACAGTTGTAACAAATACCAACATAGTTGCATATCTATTGTAAAATATTGCTAATGTGACTTTTTTAATTTGGGTGCATGTATATACACACATATGTGTGTATATATGTATATTCATAGAGAAAGAGAGAGTTTGTGTGTATATTCATGAGTGTGAGCACATGCATGTAAAAACCAGAGGATGACTTTGTATGTATCTCTATTACTCTCTACCTTATTTCATGAGACAGGCTCTCCCACTCAACTTTAAACTAACAAACCTGGCAGGATTAGATAAAGAAATCCAAAATCATCTTGCACCCACACCCTTAGCCTGCCACTCCAAACCTAGAATGGCAAGCATAACAAAATGACACCCTATATTTTACAAGGATGCTGGCAATCAAATATAGATCCACATACTTGCATGTCAGAAATTTTACTGAGTGAGCAATATTTTCTGCTCCTGTACAACATATTGTTTACATCAATATGTTGAAAGTATTTTATTGGTTATTAAAAATATTAAATAAGTTTTAAACATCATAATAAAAGTAATCACAATGCACCTTGCATATAGAGGAATGGATATGTCATTATTTGGTAAAGAAATGCTATGACTAGGATATTATTAATGTAAACCAAAATGTAAAAATAACTCAGATTTAAGTTATGTTCTAGAGTACTACAATATTATGAGTGAGTTTCACAGATTTTGTCTTCCCGGGTGATGCATGTTTCTTTATAATAAATTAAAGTCTTTTCAAAGTGCAGTAGCATTGCATTGGGTGAAATGATCCATCTCGCTGAATGTTGAGATTCTTTATTAGAGACAGAGCTAAGTGGCATATGTAATCACAGTGGCTAGCAGGATGGTGTATAATGATTATGAACTTCAGGAGCAGCCTGAGCTGCATAGCAAAGCCTCTGTCTTACAAAGCCCTGTAAGCAAAAAAAAAAAAAAAAAAAAAAAAAAAAAAAGTAAGTACTTGTTCTCTTTAATATAATAAAAGGCAGCTCATCCGGCCAGATCAGCACCGGGGTAGCTAGAGTGCAGGGTCCGCTGACACCCTCCAGCTACCCAGGACCCCCGCCACAGGAATTTGAGACTGCTGGTGAGTGGAACACAGCTTCTACTCCAGTCCAATCACGCAGGACCTGAGACTGCTCTGGTTGGGGAGAGAGAAATCCGGCCTACATAGGGCCACAAGCCTCTTCCGGTCAGAAAAGCACCAGGGTAGCTAGGGCGCAGGGTCAGCTGACACTCGCCAGCTACCCACAACACCCGCCACAGGATCTTAAGACTTCTGGTGAGTGGAACACAGCTTCTGCTCCAATCCAATTGCGTGCGAGACCTGAGAATGCATTAGTTAGGGAAGCAGAAACCTGCCTGACTAGGGCCACAGGCCTCATCCGGCCTGATCAGCACCGGGGTAGCTAGAGCGCAGGGTCCACTGACACCTGCCAGCTACCCACGACCCCCGCCACAGGATTTTGAGACTGCTGGTGAGTGGAACACAGCTTCTGCTCCAGTCCAATCACGCGGGACCTGAGACTGCTTTGGTTGGGGAGGCAGAAATCCGGCCTACGTAGGGCCACAAGCCTCTTCTGGTCAGAAAAGCACAGGGGTAGCTAGGGCGCAGGGTCGGCTGACACTCGCCAGCTACCCACAACACCCTCCACAGGATCTTAAGACTTCTGGAGAGTGGAACACAGCTTCTGCTCCAAGCCAATTGCGCTCGGGACCTGAGACTGCATTAGTTAGGAAAGCAGAAAACCAGCCTGAGTAGGACCACAGGCCTCTTCCGGCTGGACCAGCACCGGGGTACCGCCAGCTACCCATGACCCCCGCCACAGGATTTTGAGACTGCTGGTGAGTGGAACACAGCTTCTGCTCCAATCTTTAAACAGTGACAACGACAACAACTAACCCCAGAGATTACCAGATGGCGAAAGGTAAACGTAATAATCTTACTAACAGAAACCAAGACCACTCACCATCATCAGAAACCAGCACTCCCACTTCGCCCAGTCCAGGGCACCCCAACACACCGGAAAAGCTAGACACGGATCTAAAAGCATATCTCCTGATGATGGTAGAGGACTTCAAGAAGGATTTAATAACACACTTAAAGAAATACTAAGGAACACTGGTAAACAGGTAGAAGACGGTAAAGAGGAAGCACAAAAATCCCTTAAAGAATTACAGGAGAACACTGCTAAAGAGTTACAAATCATTAAAGAAAAACAGGATAACCTAATCAAACAGGTAGAAGTCCTTAATGAAAAACAGGAAAACACATCCAAACAGATGATGGAAATGAACAAAACCATACTAGACCTAAAAAGGGAAGTAGACACAATAAAGAAAACCCAAAATGAGGCAACACTGGAGATAGAAACCCTAGGAAAGAAATCTGGAACCATAGATACGAGCATCAGCAACAGAATACAAGAGATGGAAGAGAGAATCTCAGGTGCAGAAGACTCCTTAGAGAATATCGGCACAACAATCAAGGAAAATGTAAAATGCAAAAAGATCCTAACTCAAAACATCCAAGAAATACAGGACACAATGAGAAGACCAAACCTACGGATAATAGGAGTGGATGAGAATGAAGATTTTCAACTCAAAGGACCAGCAAACATCTTCAACTAAATTATAGAAGAAAACTTCCCAAATCTAAAGAAAGAGATGCCCATGAACATACAAGAAGCCTACAGAACTCCAAATAGACTGGACCAGAAAAGAAATACCTCCTGACACATAATAATCAGAACAACAAATGTTCTAAATAAAGATAGAATACTACAAGCAGTAAGAGAAAAAGGCCAAGTAACATATAAAGGCAAGCCTATCAGAATTACACCAGATTTTTCACCAGAGAATATGAAAGCCAGAAGATCCTGGACAGATGTTATACAGACACTAAAAGAACACAAATTCCAGCCCAGGCTACTATACCCAACCAAACTCTCAATTAACATAGATGGAGAAACCAAAGTATTCCAGGACAAAACCAAATTCACACATTATCTCTCCACGAATCCAGCCCTTCAAAGGATAATAACAGAAAAAAAAACAGTACAAGGACAGGAACCACACCCTAGAAACAACAAGAAGGTAATCCCTCAACAAACCTAAAAGAAGACAGCCACAAGAACAGAATGCCAACTTTAACAACAAAAATATCAGGAGACAACAATTACTTTTCCTTAATATCTCTTAATATCAATGGACTCAACTCCCCGATAAAAAGACACAGACTAACAAACTGGCTACACAAACAAGACCCAACATTTTGCTGCTTACAGAAAACTCATCTCAGAGAAAAAGATAGACACTACCTCAGAATGAAAGGCTGGAAAACAATTTTCCAAGCAAATGGTATGAAGAAACAAGCTGGAGTAGCCATTCTAATATCTGATAAGATTGACTTCCAACCCAAAGTCATTAAAAAAGACAAGGAGGGACACTTCATACTCATCAAAGGTAAAATCCTCCAAGAGGAACTATCAATCCTGAATATCTATGGTCCAAATACAAAGGCAGCCACATTCATTAAAGAAACTTTAGTAAATCTCAAAGCACACATTGCACCTCATACAATAATAGTGGGAGACTTCAACACACCACTTTCACCAATGGACAGATCATGGAAACAGAAACTAAACAGGGACACAGAAAAACTAAGAGAAATTATGAATCAAATGGATCTGGCAGATATCTACAGAACATTCTATCCTAAAACAAAAGGATATACCTTCTTCTCAGCACCTCATGATACCTTCTCCAAAATTGACCACATAATTGGTCACAAAACAGGCCTCAACAGATACAAAAATATTGAAATTGTCCCATGCATCCTATCAGATCACCATGGACTAAGGCTGATCTTCAATAACAAAATAAATAATAGAAAGCCAACCTTCACGTGGAAACTGAACAACACTCTTCTCAATCATACCTTGGTTAAGGAAGGAATAAAGAAAGAAATTAAGGACTTTTTAGAGTTCAATGAAAATGAAGCCACAACATACCCAAACTTATGGGACCCAATGAAAGCATTTCTAAGAGGAAAACTCATAGCTCTGAGTGCCTCCAAAAGGAAACTAGAGAAAGCACACATTAGCAGCTTGACAACATACCTAAAAGCACTAGAACAAAAGGAAGCAAATTCACCCAAGAGGAGTAGACGGCAGGAAATAATCAAACTCAGGGACGAAATCAACCAAGTGGAAACAAGAAAAACTATTCAAAGAATCAACCAATCAAGGAGCTGGTTCTTTGAGAAAATCAACAAGATAGATAAACCCTTAGCCAGACTCACTAGAGGGCACAGGGAAAGCATCCTAATTAACAAAATCAGAAATGAAAAAGGAGACATAACAACAGATCCTGAAGACATCCAAAACACCATCAGATCCTTCTACCAAAGGCTATACTCAACAAAACTGGAGAACCTGGATGAAATGGAGAAGTTCCTAGACAGATAACAGGTACCAAAGTTGAATCAAGATCAGGTTAATGATCTAAACAGCCCTATATCCCCCAAAGAAATAGAAGCAGTCATTAATAGTCTCCCAACTAAAAAAAGCCCAGGACCAGATGGGTTTAGTGCAGAGTTCTATCAGACCTTCAAAGAAGATCTAATCCCAGTTCTTCACAAACTATTCCACAAAATAGAAACAGAACGTACTCTACCCAACTCATTCGATGAAGCCACAATTACTCTGATACCTAAACCACAAAAAGACCCAACAAAGATAGAAAACTTCAGACCAATATCCCTTATGAATATTGATGCAAAAATCCTCAATAAAGTTCTTGCTAACCGAATCGAAGAACACATCAAATAATCATCCATCCTGACCAAGTAGGTTTCATCCCAGGGATGCAGGGATGGTTCAATATACGGAAATCCATCAACGTAATCCAGTATATAAACAAACTCAAAGACAAAAACCACATGGTCATCTCTTTAGAAGCGGAAAAAGCATTTGACAAGATCCAACACCCATTCATGATAAAAGTCTTGGAAAGATCAGGAATTCAAGGCCCATACCTAAGCATGATATAAGCAATCTACAGCAAACCAGTAGCCAACATCAAAGTAAATAGTGAGAAGCTTGAAGCAATCCCTTTAAAATCAGGGACTAGACAAGGCTGTCCACTTTCTCCATACCTATTCAACATAGTACTTGAAGTCCTAGCCAGAGCAATTCGACAACAAAAGGAGATCAAAGGGATACAAATTGGAAAAGATGAAGTCAAAATATCACTTTTTGCAGATGATATGATAGTATATATAAGTGACCCTAAAAATTCCACCAGAGAACTCCTAAACCTGATAAACAGCTTCGGTGAAGTAGCTGGTTATAAAATTAACTCAAACAAATCAATGGCCTTTCTCTACACAAAGAATAAACAGGCTGAGAAAGAAATTAGGGAAACAACACCCTTCTCAATAGTCACAAATAATATAAAATATCTTGGCGTGACTCTAATTAAGGAGGTGAAAGATCTGTATAATAAAAACTTCAAGTCTCTGAAGAAAGAAATTCTAGAAGATCTCAGAAGATGGAAAGATCTCCCATGCTCATGGATTGGCAAGATCAACAAATTAAAAATGGCTATCTTGCCAAAAGCAATCTACAGATTCAATGCAATCCCCATCAAAATTCCAACTCAATTCTTCAACGAATTAGAAAGTGCAATCTGCAAATTCATCTGGAATAAAAAAAACCTAGGATAGCAAAAACTCTTCTCAAGGATAAAAGAACCTCTGGTGGAATGACCATGCCAGACCTAAAGCTTTACTACAGAGCAATTGTGATAAAAACTGTGTGGTACTGGTATAGTGACAGACAAATAGACCAATGGAATAGAATTGAAGACCCAGAAATGAACCCACACACCTACGGTCACTTGTTCTTCGACAAGGGAGCTAAAAACATCCAGTGGAAGAAAGACAGCATTTTCAACAAATGGTGCTGGCACAACTGGTTGTTAACATGTAGAAGAATGCGAATCTATCCATTCCTATCTCCTTGTACTATGGTCAAGTCTAAGTGGATCAAGGAACTTCACATAAAACCAAAGACACTGAAACTTATAGAGGAGAAAGTGGGGAAAAGCCTTGAAGATATGGGCACAGGGAAAAATTCCTGAATAGAACAGTAATGGCTTGTGCTGTAAGATTGAGAATTAACAAGTGGGACCTCATGAAACTACAAAGCTTCTGCAAGGCTAAAGACACCATCAATAAGACAAAAAAACCACCAACAGATTGGGAAAGGATCTTCACCTATCCTAAATCAGATAAGGGACTAATATCCAATATATATAAAGAACTCAAGAAGGTGGACTCCAGAAAGTCAAATAACCCCATTAAAAAATGGGGCTCAGGACTGAACAAAGAATTCTCACCTGAGGAATCCCGAATGGCAGAGAAGCACCTGAAAAAATGTTCAACATCCTTAATCATCAGGGAAATGCAAATTAAAACAACCCTGAGATTCCACCTCACACCAGTCAGAATGGCTAAGATCAAAAATTCAGGTGACAGCAGATGCTGGCGAGGATGTGGAGAAAGAGGAACACTCCTCCATTGTTGGTGGGATTGCAAGCTTGTACAACCACTCTGGAAATCAGTCTGGCGGTTCCTCAGAAAATTGGACATAGTACTACTGGAGGATCCAGCAATACCTCTCCTGGGCATATATCCAGAAGATGTCCCAACAGGTAAGAAGGACACATGCTCCACTATGTTCATAGCAGCCTTATTTATAATAGCCAGAAGCTGGAAAGAACCCAGATGTCCCTCAACAGAGGAATGGATACAGAAATTATGGTACATTTACACAATGGAGTACTACTCAGCTATTAAAAAGAATGAATTTATGAAATTCCTAGCCAAATGGATGGACCTGGAGGGCATCATCTTGAGTGAAGTAACACAATCACAAAAGAACTCACACAATATGTATTCACTGATAAGTGGATATTAGCCCAAAACTTAGGATACCCAAGATATAAGATACAATTTGCTAAACGCATGAAACTCAAGAAGAATGAAGACCAAAGTGTGGACACTGTGCACCTTCTTAGAATTGGGAACAAAACACCCAGGGAAGGAGTTACAGAGACAAAGTTCGTAGCTGTGATGAAAGGATAGACCATTTAGAGACTGCTGTATCCAGGGATCCATCCCATAATCAGCTTCTAAACGCTGACACCATTGCATACACTAGCAAGATTTTGCTGAAAGGATCCAAATATAGTTGTCTCTTGTGAGATGATGCCGGGGCCTAGCAAACACAGGAGTGGATGTTCACAGTCAGCTATTGGATGTATCACAGGGCTCCCAATGGAGAAGCTAGAGAAAGTACCCAAGGAGCTAAAGGGATCTGCAACCCTATTGTTGGAACAACATGATGTACTTACCAGAACCCCGGAGCTCTTGTCTCTAGCTGCATATGTATCAAAAGATGACCTAGTCGGCCATCAATGGAAAGAGAGTCCCATTGGACTTGCAAACTTTATATGCCCCAATATAGGGGAATGCCAGGGCCAAAAGAATGGGAATGGGTGGGTAGGGAAGTGGGGGGCGCCCTGGGGGACTTTTGGGATAGCATTGGAAATGTAATTGAGGAAAATATGTAATAAAAATATTAAAAATTAAAAAAAAAAGGCAGAACATTCTGAGATAGTTAAACTAAAAACTACTATGAAACCGTGTGGCTGATAACATCCAGGTTGTAGGAGACTGAGGCACCCACCAAATGAAGGATAATGTCATCGACACTTCTACTTTGGGTCTGAGTACAGAGAAGCACATCACTAATGTCTAAAGTGGTATTATTATGTATCACATCTTAACCTTCCCATGATATAGACGCACTAAATTGAAGGGGAAATTAAAATTAGAATTTATATTTAATAGAAATTACTTGCTTAATAATATCTTTTACTCTATTTTAAAATTCAAAATTTTAATATGTATGTGAGTTTTACCAGAATGTATGTGTGTACACTGTATACCACGTGGTTTGCAAAACCAGAAAGAGGCACTGGATTGATAGAAATAAAGCTACCAAACTTTGGGATCCACCCAGCAACTTGGTCATTTCTTCACCCCATGTGAATTTTACTGATTGTACTCAGCTCTCCATGCAAGCACCTTTAAAAACTGAGTGATGTCCCTAGCCTGACACTGGGTGATAAATGGTGATATAGAATTTAAAAGACTTTTCCTAAAATTGTATTTAAAACATGGAAAGGAACAATATGTCTCGTGAGAACAAATTTTCTGACTTACTCTGTTGTTCACTTTTGCCTTCAAACTAGTTGATTTGAAACTGTTACTGTAAATGTAGTTCTTATTAAGATAGGAGATGTAAAGATGGTTTCCCAACCTGTTGGTGACTTTTTTGTCTTATTGACGGTGTCTTTTGCCTTACAGGAGCTTTGCAATTTTATGAGGTCCCATTTGTCGATTCTCGATCTTACAGCACAAGCCATTGCTGTTCTATTCAGGAATTTTTCCCCTGTGCCCATATCTTCGAGGTTTTCCCCAACTTTCTCCTCTATAAGTTTCAATGTCTCTGGTTTTATGTGGAGTTCCTTGATCCACTTAGACTTGACCTTAGTACAAGGAACTAGGAATGGATCAATTCGCATTCTTCTACATGATAACCACCAGTTGTGCCAGCACCATTTGTTTGTTGAAAATGCTGTCTTTTTTCCACTGGATGGTTTTAGCTCCCTTGTCAAAGATCAAGTGACCATAGGTGTGTGGGTTCATTTCTGGGTCTTCGATTCTATTCCATTGGTCTACTTGTCTGCATTTTAACAATACCTCGCAGCATGATCTTGAGAGAAACAATTTCTTTCATAAAGATAAATATGAATAAAAGTCTGAGTAACTTATTCCAAGCAATGTCTATTTTTTGCCTTCAGAAAATGAAAAGATACAGTGTTAAAGAAACTATGGGACAGAAATAGTTTAATTTAGCATATTGAGAGAAACAAATAGATTTATGCCTCAGTATTCAATTTGTTTTTGGCTGAGAACTAATATTTTATGTGTTATTAATTTTGAAAATATAAGCCTACAAAATTTTATAACTATGAAATAGAATACGAATATTTAATCATTTCCCACTTTTTTCCTACTGGGCACAAGCTTCCTTGCTGGGATAGTGTCTCAGGATGCAGATATCTGTTGATATCTGTTGTATATCTAGTCCTCAGCCCATGGAACTAGAAATACAACACAAAATAGATGAGCAACCTCTGCTTGCCCTGCCTTCAGCATCTCCTCTGGCCATTTCAGACCTGGCATTGATGGGTTTCTGAGGGAATGACATTCATCTGCCCTTGGGCAGAAGCACATCTTCCAGTCAGAATTGTAAAAGCTCAATGCTTTTGTGTTTAAGATTTCAAATATTTTCTTTAAAGTCACAGTTTAAAAGTTTTCCCCCTCCCCAAACTATTAATATGAAAATAAAGACAACTCGCCTTTAATCTATACTTCATGATTCCACATGAAAGACATTTTTAATCTTGACTATATTAATTCTCTAGATGTAACTGATTTGAAAGTGAACATACTCAAGGCTCAATACAAAATACATTCTTTGTCTCTTACTTATTACAACTTTTATTTAAGGTCAATGAAAGTACTGTATCCTTATATAATATACTATTCTCCAATATCACATAATGCAATGTGAATGTATTTGGGGGTTTTCTTCAGCATCCATGACAATTTTCCATGTTCTTCTAAGAACAGTCTCTGGAAACTTTTCTTTTAATTCATCTGTTTTCATAAAATAAGAATTAATGTATTCACATACACCTAATATGAAGGAAGACCAAAGTGTGGATGTTCCAGTCTGCCTTAGACAGGGAACAAAACACTCACGGGAGGCAGAGGGTGGGAGGGACTTGGGAGGAAAACAGGAGGGGGGTTGTGGAAAAGGGAGTCAAGATCTGGTATGAGAGGAAACTGAGATGATATATGAAGAGTCAGGAAATTGGCCAGAGGTGTGTATCAGTGGGGGATGGGGAACTGGCCGTAGAAAACAGAGAGTCCCAGATGCCAGAAAAGCAAGAAGCCCCCAGGACTCCAATTAAATGTTAGAAATATGTTTATTTAGGAATATATGAGGACAATGTTTTACATTTTGGATTTAACACTATAATGAATGATTAGTGGAAATAAGACAATGATGATTTGTAGAGGTTTAGGAAATATTAAATCGTCATGTTGCCTAAATTAGTCAAACATAAAATTCAATTCTAAAGGATAAATTAACCCTTTAAGCTTTATTATTTACATAAAGGCAATGTGAAATTTAAGCCACAGTTGTACTATCCCAGTGTTGGCTGGGAAACATCTATCTAGTCCTTCTTCATGCTCTTCATTTCAAGTTCAGAGAAGAAGGCTCAGTGGACAAATCCCAAAAAGTGGGAGTGGGTGGGTAGGGGAGAGGGGGGAGGGTATGGGGGACTTTTGGGATAGCATTGGAAATCTAAATGAGTAAAATATCTAATTAAAAAATATTAAAAAAAAGAAAACTAACAGGTGCAACACTGTACTTTTATGAATAGCTGCTCCCAGGGAAGCACTCAGAAGTAAGATAGATGCATATTTTATTTAAATAAATAGTTCATCTTCCATTTCCTTTTTTTTACTTCTTTTTTAAATTGAAAATAGATCCTTTTCTCATATATATTCCTACCAGTGTCCCCTCCCTTCCAATATCTCCCATCTTACCCCTCAACTTCAGATCCAACATCCCACTATTTCCTCTTTAGATCAGGCCTCCAACTGACAATGACCAGTAATCACAGAAGTAAAATTAATTCTAATGATATTCTGCCAAGTTCAGTTGTCATCGGAGAGGCTTCCTGGCCAAGACTGGAGCAAGGGCAGAGATCCATAGCCAGGCACTGTGCAGAGAGAGTCTAAATTGGAAGTCTCCATCTAGTCCTTCACCTCAGAGCTCTGGGCAAACTCCACACAAGAGGGGGGAAATTGTCATACTTCTTTATCATACATTATTTCTTTCCATTTTCTCTTAAGTTTTTGTATTTGAGGGATAGGATTTCAGGATTATCCTTTTAATATGGGAAAGTAGGTCTCAAATTAAATGGCACCTCATGACACAGTTTGTGAGAGATACCTGTTACCTGCATGTATAAAAGCTGTGATAGTCTACCAGCCATGCAACAAGTCAAGGGTGTTATCAATAATGGTCCATGTTATCTACTGCAGATATTCCAAACATTTATATTCCCATGTCCCAAATGCTATTCAGGAATGCAAGGTCTGCAGTGGTCATCACATAATTCACTTTCTTCCCTATGAGTATGTAATTAAAGACTATAGCTACATTCTTGCGCGCGTCCGACTCGACCAGCAAGAACGACGCTGCAACAGGATCCTTCTGCACGCGTTTATTGGGAGAGCTTGATTGCAGAGGCGAAAAGACCCTCAGCCCAGCCCTGGTGCTGCTTTATATAGGCCTAGGAGAGGCGTGTCTCACACCCGGATTGTGTTGTGTTTGGTTGATGCTTACTACCTCATTTGTATTCCTACATCTGATTGGTTACTTTCTCTCTTATTTGATTGGTTACTTTCTCTCTCTTCTGATTGGTCAATTTCTCTCTCTTCTGATTGGTCAATTTCTCTCTCTTCTGATTGGTCAATTCCTCTCTCTTCTGATTGGTCAATTTTGGTCAATTTTCAAAACCTCATCTTGGCACCTGCCTATGTATGCCTATGTATGCGTGGTGGCCAGCAGAAGCCTGTGCCACTCTGCAACGGCACATGTGGCTTCCCACACTACATAAAAAATGTAGTAAGATGATAGAACTATATTTTGAAAAACAAAATCCTTAAATTTGTAGTTTTTGACAATAAAACTGCCACTGTTTTCTTTTCACACACTGTATATTAGAATTCTAAAATACTAAAATAAAACAAAAATGTCATTTTACTTTTTATATTTTATATTATAAATGTTTTAAACTTATTTTAAAATGACCATCTGTGAATTATAAAAATAGTATAAAATTTATTAAGAATTATATTATGGATTATTTTATCTTCTTCAACTCTTCATTGTCTACACATGCAAGGACTTCCACAAAAATTGTTTTTCTCTCACTCAGGAAATTCTAGTATTTTATTTTCATTACTACTTCTCCTCCCAGTCAATTTTAGAGTCTTATTTAATTTTGTTTGTAATTATTAGAGCCTTGTATCATAGCTTTATTAGAAAACAAACATAAATCGTGAGAGTTTTTGTTTTGTTATTGAAATAACACCACCCACACTGTTGAATAATGGCTTAAAACTTTCAACAATATTTTAGATCTTCAATATTTAGATCCTAAATATACATTATAAACATGTAATTGCATAGACAGTATCCTAGAGAAGATATTGAACAAAATATCAATAAACATAACAAAGAAGTAAATAATGTAAATTATGTACATTGACAAAGATAAGCTTAGGTAATTATAAAAATAAATAAAAGGATTTCGGAGATTTCCTTTGAGGAAAACAAAACCAACTAGTATGCCCTAACTATGACTATTCCAACCTGAGAGCTGTGTTTGTAGAGATGCTGATTCAAAATATTTAATTATAGGAACATTTTATTGACAAAGCCTGTATTAAGGTATCAAGCAGACACAAAATGATTTGTAGAAACCTAAAGCTTAAATTCTATAAAACTCTTTATTCTTTAAAGCCATAAATTAAAGGAAGTTAAAGGAAGTAATTGTTAGCATGTGTTTCTTTTTGAAGGATGCGTTAACACCAAACTGTACTTATCTAGTTACAAGACTACCCATAATTTGAAAATATTTGGAAGTAGATTTTAATATTATTGTACCCCCCAAATGTATCATTTGGCTATATAGGTTATTTTGAAGTGAAGACAATTGAGATAAATGACACAGGAAGAAAATGTCGAGCCTCAGCCTAGCAGCCACTAGGATCATATGTTTTATTTAGTTCTAGGTACGATGAAGTATCTCCTACCTCAGTCAGCTTTGTCCTTCATTTCACCAGACGTCATGTTATTGCAGCATGAAAAGACTTTACTATATTGCAAATAAACATGTGTCTTCTCTGGAAGACAACATTTGTGAAACTCATTGTCTGGCAGTACTCTGTACAGACATGCATTCTGGCAAAACACACGTACACATTGAAATGATTATGATTTTTAGAATATATTTAAAGGGATTTATAAGAAGGAGTTTCTATGAAATATAACTACTAATTTTAATTTCTCCTTTAAGTATTACCCTGTATATCATGGGAGAGCTAAACTGTGATAAATAATAATAACACTTAGGGATTAATGATGCATTTCCTTGTACTGGGACCAAATGTAGTGTATATGATGTTATCCTTCATTTGACTGTTGCCTCAGTCTCCTACAACCTGGGCTTTATTAGCCACATTGTTTCATAGTAGTTTTTATCTTAACAGCCACTGACCTTTTTTCTTCTTGGATTTTGTTGTTGTTTATTTTGTTTATAGGTTTTCATAAGATAGAGGTCTTGCAATGCAGCTCGGGCTGTTGTTCAGGTTCATGATCCTTGTACCTCCTTTATGATTTTACTATTGCAAAGATTTTCCTTTGGGCTAGTTTCGCCCTCTTTATAAAAAGACTGTGAGGGAGAATAGCCTTTTGTAATGGAAGCAGAGATATAGAAAAAAGGATATAGAAAAAAACCTTAATATTCACTATCATTAAAGAACCCCACATAATTCAATTTACCACAATCATCATTCATCTTGCCATATCTTCATACTTTATTCACTCATTCTAAGAAAAATCATGATCAGGATTGGTGGATTATGTTGTTAATCTCTGTATTTATAAGACTGAAATAAAAAGACTGTGAGGATTTCAACTCCAACCCTGGCTACGAAGTCAGTTCCCATCCACTCTTAGCTAGATACTGAGTCCTCTTATCTAACCCAGCAAACACTCAAAACCAAGAACAGAACTGCAAATATTTGACATGGAATAACTTGTAAATTCTTTGTAAATGTTTTAGTTTTACCCAACTTGTAGCATGTCAGTGGCCAGTCTGCCAACATATAGCTTATGGTTACATAGTGGTATTTATATCCTGAAGATAATCAACAGCTATTGAATGAAAATTAGCATGTGGTCCTTAGGGGTGAATTGTCACTTTGTACTAAAATCTTAATCTACCACCAATGAATAATGAGGTTGTAGACCTTAAGGAAAAGCTTCCATTTCTCCTTTAATAATTCAATTCTTAAAACACATTCTTATTCACAGAGATATGTAGGTCTCATCCCCCATCTAAATAGTTCTTTCTGCAGCTGATGAGACTATTAAAGAGGTCCACAAATGACTGTTCAAAATGCAGAAAACATCAAACACTGAGGTTTCCCACACAAATTGATATATCTGTAACAAATATACTACATCTAAGTCTCTGACAACATGTGGAAGATGGAGTAGAAATATTAAAGGAACCAGAGAACCAGAAAATCTTCTGTCTTCTCTGCATACACCTATGAAATCTCATAACCCTGTAAATCTCACAGGACTTTCAGGATGGCAAACCAGTTGACCTGTCAATGTGCATGGAGAATCCTCAAAGGGTCCTACCGCCAGAAGTAGACCTACAGACTATTAATGATTGCAAAGAGAGGGAAAATTAAAGCCCCTCATTGGTTATTTGATCCCAAGTTGTCACCCTCAAACATATATACATATGAGTTACAGTAAATTGAGTATAGGTGTGTAAAAGCATATCTTATTTAATTGGAATATTGAGTTATCCCTGTATATGCAGGCCACTGTGCATAAAATATAATTCTTAGATACATAATTCTTGGAGATATATATATATATATATATTCTTGGATATATTATATATTATTCTTATGTATATGTATGTATATATATATATGTATATATATATATATACATATATATATATATATATAAAATTCTTGGGAATACAAATAAATGGCATAGCTGGTGGCAATCTATACATTGACATACTGCTGCTCCGATCTGTAATGTTTGATGATATGAGCGGAATGATGTCATGCCCACATTTTAATTACTGAACATCCTCTTTCACAATGCAATGATACTAGACTCTAGAGCTATCTATATATTACTATTATATCAAAATATGGAATCCTCATGAACACAACAACCCCTACAAGAAGAGGCAGTAGTGTTCCTTTCTTTGCTCTCTATCATGATGGTCACAATAAGAAATTAGGTTATGGATATACCAAAAAAAAAAAAATAGCCCTAAACAAGGACTTGATAAAACTGGCACAATGACCTAAGCTTTCTATCTTTCACCACGATGAGAAAGAAATGTCTGTTATTTAAGTTGTTCATTGTGTTATCTTGTAAAGCATCCCTAACTGACTGCTGAAACTCGAAAGACAAGCAATCTCACTTGTATTTTCAACCCATACTGGTTTTGAAAGAATGGAAAGATGTGTTTTTTCTTGTCCATTACTTCTATTGTGGAAAATAGGAAAACCTTTACATGCAGTACTTAAGAGTGTTATCAATTATATTTTACTCAACTTTTAGTATTGACCTTTCCCCTTCCAAAGGTGACTGATTTTATTTTCCCCTTCCCCTCAGAAATTTAAGTCAGAAAATCTAAAGGTAAGACGCTGGACTAGCCAATGTTCATGTTGCTCCTGAGGTCCTTCAACTCAAGTAAGTTTGTAGGTCTTATCAGACTAATGTATATTTGGGGAAACTACTGTAAATCTAGAAGAGCTAGAATGGTTTTCCATCTGATTTTTATATTATATGCAATGAAATATTTATATGAATTATACAGTTGTCACACAATTTATTTTAATAAATGACAAATATCTAAACTGTAAACCTAAAGCAGGAAGTCTTATGACAGCCTTCTATCTCTGATGGAGAAAACACTCATCTAAGAAAAAAGACCATGCACATTAGTGTTCATTAATTTGTTAGTTGTTAGAAATGTATTATTCTGCGCTGCTTTGTCCCAGTGTTAGACACTAGCAATTGAGTCTGATATCCCTCAAACTTATGGAAAATCAGTGAAGAGTATGTTTTATAAAGGCTGTCTTTACTACTTGGGGCAACATGTGCTTGTTTGTTTTCCACTAGAATTATTTTCTTGCAGCCCAGCACACCTGACCAAAGTATGTTTTGTGTATTTGTAGTGAAAATGGTCTATGTGTTTCAATAGTAGCCTCAATTTCATTCCATAGTATTCTCTTCACATTGCCCTTAGAATAGGATACGATTCTAAACTTAACTGATAAGTTCCTTTATCATCTAATTTGAAAGCTCTTTCACAATGGAAGGGAATAGGGTTTGTATGCCGAATATATTGGAAAAGGATTAAAACACCATTATGAATAGCATAAACTATACCCACAGTATTATTTTAAAACATCTCTATTTTAAATTAATGCTCATCTTCATATCCTACAACTGTGATCCTGACAGTGATAAATTATTTCTCTAGAACCCTGCTCATTTTCTAAATCCTGCGTTTATGTCCTCTCTATAGTTCTTCAGTTCACATATCTATTCCTTAACATTCCTAGAAATCCCTTAAGAATCCAGCTGTCAGTTTATCTTCTATGTTTATAGAATAAACACAAACACAAAAGCACTTGGCCTGACCACTAGGCTTTGGTCACAAAATCACACGCAAAAGCAGACAGCTAGGAGCAGCTTTGGCAGACACCCTAGGAACATAAAGCCATAATCATTTGGTTGTCCTCTAATCATACCTCTTTTCCAGTGCATTGTAATTGCATTCTATAATTTCCCCATCAGCATAAGCAATATTCTTTGGCAGTAAATTATTATATAAAACATATCATATAAATGGCATTGATGGGCAATTGAGATATTGTCACTAGTGCAGTTACAAACATTCTGATGTAACATCCTCCCACTCCACCAATCCACCACTTCTCCATCCTCTTCTTTTCATCTCTTGTCTCCTTCTCCATCCTTTTCCCCTCCTGCTTGCCTCATGAATCTCTATCCTAGTTATTGTTCCTTTTACCTCTACTCCTCATTATCCCACCTGTTCCACATTCAGTGACTCCTCTTCCCCCCCTCATTCATACTTCTAATCATGAAAATTAGAACTCTTCACTTTCATTTGTGCAACCCTCACTCCAAACAACTAGAATTTGTAAAGGATTTTACTCTTTCCAGAGTGATGATCCTCACTGACAGTTAAACTCTTTGATCTCATATTCACTATGATGATTCTCATATTTTAGGTGGATGAGTCCTATGAGAGTATGTGTATAGCTTATATTTCTCTTTTTTTAATGATAAATTAAATTTATCCCCAATTACAGACAATCTAAGCACCTTTATTGAGAAACAATAACTGTCTGTGGTTCTTAACTCCATTCAGAGAGATCTCAAGTGAGATAAAAACATTTGCCATCTCTGATACTACTTTTATGATATAAAATAGGAAATTGCTTCCTGCACAGATCTGCCTACCCATATGGAAACTTGTAGCTCAACCAAATCCTGGGGTTGGCACTAGAAGGTTTATGTTTGAGACTCCTATTCAATGTCTGTCAGTTGAGTGATTAGCTACTTAGTATCAAACCTTTACATAATGTCTACAAAAATATTTATATAGCCTAATAACCCCCCCTAGGTTGACGTAGAGCAATGTTTTGAAATTGCAGTAAGATTCAGAGCAGTGGGTTCTTTCCTTTGCCTTCTTCATAATGCATGGTCCAGATCTTACCAGTGAACCAAGAGGGAAATCTTATTCCCAAAGAAACAAAAACTCTTAGTATGGCTTAAAGTTTACACACTAGTATCATAGTGATATCCCTAATCGATTTGATGTAGAATGATCTGTAGAACATGGCCCCTACTCACACTCTTATTGTATTTTTATATACTATCACAGTGTATCTTTTTTATCTGAAGTTAGAGAAAGACAATTAAAAAGCCCTTGCATCCATGAGGGCCATCCCCAGACCTGCAAGTTAGACACAAAAATGTTGATTTGTTTGCCCTTATCTAGGCTCCAGGCTCCAATGATTCCTCCACCCCCTCTTTATTGTTTAATTATTGTCTAAAATATTCTATCTCTCAACAATGAGATCAACAACCTGATATACAGAATGGTAATACATTTTTCCATCATCTTGCATGAATGTTTTCTTAGTTTTTCTTCCAGCTGTTATGATAAAGTTCTCTGACATATTTATGGAAGAAAGATTTAGTTTAGCTCACATCATCATAGCATGAAAATTATACTGTCAAGTGTGTCAGACATATGTTCACATGATATCCACAATCAAGAACAGAGAACAATAAAAACTAGTAGTCAGTTGCCTTTCTCCACTTGTGCATAGTCCAGTATGCATGCCTAAGGGAAGTTCCTGCCTACAGTTAAAATAAGACACCACACAATGATGCACCTATTAAAAAAGAGTCTCTTGCCAGCATTCTCAGAGGGTAAGCTTAATGTATATAATGTCTCACAGGCTTTCTTGAAGACTGGTCTCCTAGATGACTTCAGATGCCGACAAACTGACAACACTGACTATTACAAAAATAAACTTCAAATATGTTTACTCTACTGCTTTCTGTACTGATGGAGACTCTATTTCGAGCCTATATATCTGATCAAAATATGGAAACACTCTCAAAATCAAGTATCCACTTAACCAACTCAGACTGTGCATCATAATTGATTATGTTATAATTTCATAGCATAAAATACTGGAAATATAATATTTTCCCAGGTAAAATAGGAGCAATTCACTGAATTCATTGGTTTTCAATAAGTCTACATGTGAACAGACAAAAAACAAAACAAACAAAAACAAAAAAAACAAAACAAAAACAAAAACAAAAACCCAAAAACAAAACAAAGCAAAACAACAAAAACAACAAAAAAAAGTTTCCCCCATTTACACTAATTTGAGATGGCTTTGCATCCTATTGTACAGTTGTTTCACTTTATAAACCACACAAGTTCTTAACTTCTGAGAGTTGTTGAATGCCAGAAACAACAGAGAGCTGCTAGGCTGTAACTGCTTATCCAGCTCTCCCATAGCACTGCTGTCCTTCCCACGCCAAGGTAATTGATGGTGTATCTCCAGGAAATGATAGGTCAAATGTACCATCTCAATTTAGAAGAAAAAAAGGGACTGTATTCTTTTAATATAATGTATAAGCCTCCTTTTATCCATGCCTAATATTACAATGAAGAGAATGATACCAAATTAGAAAGGAAAAAAAAAATGACAGATGGGTGCAAAAAAGGGCCAAACAATTATGGGATGGATGGAACATTGGACTGAATGGGCTTCAGTTAGCCTCCTGTCATTTTGTCTTTAGGCTGCAACTTTTCTCCCATCATCTAGGATACATGTGTAGACAACAGAGAGCCTAGAAAATAAAAAAAATCAGTGGGTTCTGCCCCAGTATCCATAACAGGATGATCAAATCTTTTCGAGGAGTGAGGCACATATATCTTACCACATTTCTTGAGCAAACTACCTCAGGAAATCTCCATGGTTCACAATCACCTTGAAACACTCCAAATTAATTTTATAAATTTACCTTAACCTTAATAGAAATATCCCTTTTTCAATATCATTAACATGTTCTATAGATGGACTGAATACAACCCAACCAGGCACATCACACCACAGGTTTTGTTGAAAATATAAGAACTAAAATTATTTCTTATTTTGACTTTCTTTTGTGTCCTAGAAACTTATTTTACAACAAAAAATAAACCATTTATTTGAAAAAGCTCTGAGATATTCATTAAAATTTCATACTTTCTACCATATCATTTTCAATCCTTAGGGCAAATGGAACATTAAAATGTAGACATAAAAAGGAATTTAGGGGAAAAACCACATTTCTAGAAACTAGATTAAATGTTCAGAAGTATAAGCAATTGTGAAACATACAAAAATAAAATCCAAATCCACCCCCACTCCAACACACACAAAACCCTTCATAATATACCAGATAAAAAATGAACTAATCATTTTTGGCTATTCTAATAATTCCTATGATGCTGAAACTAGCTCTATAAGCATATCATTAGTAGCCTAAAGCATGTAAGCCATGAGGAGAGAGTGATAGAGCCTCTCAGTAAATGTGTCTTATAGCTAGGAGGTTAAATGTAACCCCATAGGAAGAACAACAATATCCACCAACCAGATCCCCAGAAATTCCAGAGACTAAGCCATCAACAAAGGAGTACATATGGCTCCAGCTGCATATGTAGCAGAGGATGGCTTTGTCATGCATCAATGGGAGGAGAGGTCCTTGATCCTAAGAAGCCTGGATAGATGCCCCAGTGTAGGGGAATCGAGGGTAGGGAGGTGAGAGTGGGTGGGTGGAGGAAAATCCTCATAGAATCAGGAGGAGGGAGGATGTGATAGGGTGTTTCCAGGAGGGAGGGAAACCAGAAAGGGGATAATATTTGAATGTAAGTAAAGAAAATATCCAATAAAAAATAAATTAAAGAATGTATTCACAAGTATTTATAATAAAGCAGATACCGTTCACTTACTGAGAATCAGTCTGGAAAGTTATTTACTACTTATAGTGAAATCAAGTGGTAGTTTCCCCTAGTTTCCTCTGACAACATTCCAAGATAATCTGATAGCTGTCTATACAAGTGACTGCAAATTCAAGAGCTGGTACCAAATGAAATTTACTAGAAGCAACTCATATTTCAAAGTAGGGAGGTTGTTGTCATAGTCTAAAACTGATATTCATACTTTTAAAAAAGTCTTTCACTTGGGAGCTGATGAAAGTTCTAATCTTATAAAGAGCATCTATTTTTCTCATTTATTGTAAGTATGTCTAAAGATGTCTTTCCCAATCTATCCTATTTTCCATTAATCTTTTTTAATAAATTCTTTTAACTTTCCTCATTTTTTCCTGTTTGTATTAGCTTGTCTTCTCAATCAGTCAGCTTCAGAAATGAAGATGAGATGGAAAATGCTGTTGAGAATATATGATAAATGAACATTCACTTATTCACAAGAAGGAATGAAAGATATTGTAGTCATGGAAAACACCATGGAATTTCCTCTAGAAAATAGAATTACTGCTGTTGTATGTCTCAGCACAACTACTTCTGGTTAAATTCCCAAGAAAACTAAATGGCACATAAAAAGAAACCTGTACTCACATGCTTATTTCATTACCAGTCACAAGATCAGGAAGTAAATTAAACTAAATTTCTCATAACCAGATGATATATTGCATACCCAATTGAATCTCCTCAGTAATAAAAAAAAATAAACCTGTGTAAAAATGTTCTCTCTTTAAAGATTTTCAAATTTAATTTAATTAATAATAAATTAATTTAATTAATGTATGTATGTATGCATGTATGTATGTATGTATGTATGTATGTGTTTGTGTGTGTGCATGCATCTACATGTGCCTATGGAGTAGGTACACTTAAATGCAGGTGCCTGGACTTAAGGACTGCAGGATCCCTTAGAACTGGAATACAGAAGGTTGGCTGTGAGTAGCCTGATTTGTACCAAACTTGCATCTTGAAGAGTAAAAACTAGGTTTAACCATTGGAACTCACTTTTTATTCCCTAAAACTGCCATTTTGACACTATAAAAAGACTTTGTAGATGTTAGACTATGAAAAAAAAAATAGGTCAGGAACAAAAACAAAAGCGTTGGCTGTGAAATCTAAGATCCAATGATATTACAGATAATGGTGTTTATGGAGGTTCTTGGGTACTGGCAAATTACAGGACAAGAGATGGTCATAAATGAGAAAAATGGTGACTAAATGTGAGAACTGTATTGTTCTAAGGCACAGCATGGTAAGGTAACATAAGGCATCTATCTGGAAATAATATATGGAACATATTCTCACTGAAAGCAAAAGACAAGTGTTTGCTAGGGTTGAATTAATAGCACCAATGAGGGAAGAGGGTGTAATCTGTTTGTGCTTGCTAGGTTTTCTACACCCATTGGACACTGATTAGAGTCA
This sequence comes from Mus caroli, assembly GCF_978045245.1. Lineage (NCBI taxonomy): Eukaryota > Metazoa > Chordata > Mammalia > Rodentia > Muridae > Mus > Mus caroli. The sequence goes on along the minus strand of NW_028227265.1, from coordinate 78,138,072 downwards.
TTTTGAAAGAGAAACATTAATTAAGAAAATACTCCCACCTGATTGGCCCAAGGACAAATACATTGTTTATTTTCTTGATTAATGATTGTTGTCCCATTTAAACTGTGGATGGTTCCACATGTGGGCAGGGACTGGTAGGTGCTACAAGTGTGTGCACTGAACAAGCCATGAGGACAAAGTCAGTAGGCAGCACTACACCATGGCCTTTGCTTTAGCTCTTGTCTCCAAGTTCCTGCTTGTCTTACTTCTATGATGAATTCTAAACTGAGAAATGTAAGCTAGAATAAATATTTTTATCTCAAAGTCTCCTTTGTTCATATTTACCACAGCAATAGAACTATAGCAAAGACTAGTGAACACAATAATTACCCTTAGATAACCAATACCCAATAGGTATGTGTGGATATGTATGTGTACACATAAATCTACAATTATTTTCAAAATATTACATTTATCCTAATGACAAAAAAATCCCATTATAAATTTAAAATTAAAAATACAGTTAAATAATAATTTATAATTTATTTTATTATTATTAGATATTTTTATTTATATTTCAAATTTTATTCCTTTCCTCATTTCCTCTCGGAAAACCCCTGGTGGCATCTCCCCCCTGTTCACAAACACAGCGTTCCTGCTTCCCTGTCCTGGCATTCACCTACACTTAGGCATCAAGCCTTCACAAGACTAAGGACCTCTCCTCTTATTGATGTCCCACAAGGCCATCCTCTCCTACAAATGAAGCTGAAGTTTGAGTTCTTCCCTGTGTACTCTTTGGTTGGTAGTTTAATCCCTGGGAGTTCTGGGGTTACTGGTTGGTTCATATTGTTGTTCCTCCTATGGGCCTGCAAACCACTTCAGCTCCTTGAGTCCTTTCTTTAACTCCTCCTTTTGGGACCCTGTATTCCATCCAATGGATGACTGTAACCATATACTTCTGTATTTTCCAGGCACTGGCAGAGCTTCTCAGAAGACAGCTATATCAGGCTCCTGTCAGCAAGCTCTTCTTGGCATCCAAAATAGTATGTGGGTTTGGTAACTGTATATGGGGTGGATCCCAAGGTGGGACAGTCACTGGATAGCCTTTCCTTCAGTTTCATTTCCAAATATTGTTTCTGTATTTCCTTCCATGGGTATTTTGATCCCCCTTCTAAGAAGGATCGAAGTATTCACATTTTGGTCTCCCTTCTTGATGTTCATGTGCTCTGTGTATTGTATCTTGAATATTCTGAGATTCTGGCTAATCCACTTATTATTGACAGCATACCATATGCATTATTTTGTAACTGGGTTACCTCACTTAGGATGATACTTTCTAGTTCCATCCATTTGCCTAAGAACTTCACGAAATCATTATTATAAATAACTTAGTACTACTCCATTGTGTAAATGTACCATATTTTCAGTATCCATTCCTCTGTTGAAAGACATCTGGGTTCTTTCCAGCTTCTGGCTACTATAAATAAGGCTGCTATGAATATAGTGGAGAGCATGTCCTTAAAATATGTTGGAGAATCTTCTCAGTAAATGCCCACATCCTCGCCAACAGGTGCTGTCACCAGAGTTTTTGATCTTAGCCATTCTGACTGGTATGGGATGGAATCTCAGGGTTGTTTTGATTTGCATTTAATTGATTACTTAGGATGTTGAACATTTCTTTAGTGGCTTCTTAGCCATTCTGTCTTCCTCAGATGATAATTCTTTGTTTAGTTCTGTGCTCCGTTTATTAATAGGGTTATTTCATTCTCTGGTGTCTACCTTCTTGAATTCCTTGTTTATATAGTATATTAACCTTCTATCAGATGTAGGACTCATAAAGATCATTTCCTAATCTGTTGGTTGACATTTTGTCCTATTGACAGTGTCCTAGTGTTCTCTGCCTTACAGAAGCTTTGCAGTTTTACGAGGCCTCATTTCTCAATTCTTGATCTTAGAGCATAAACTATTGATGTTCTGTGCAGGAAAATTTCCCCTGTGCCCATGTGCTACATGCTCTTCCTCACTTTCTTTTCTATTAGGTTCAGTGTATCTGTTTTTTTGTGGAGGTCCTTGAACCACTTGGACTTGAGCTTTGTACAAGGAGATAAGAATGGATTGATTTGCATTCTTCTACATGGTAACAGCCAGTTAAAGCAGCACCATTTGTTGAAAATGTTGTCTTTTATCCACTGGATGGTTTTAGCTCCTTTGTCAAAGATCAAGTGACCATAGGTGTACGGGTTCATTTCTCTGTCTTCAATTCTATTTCAATGATCTACCTGCCTGTCTCTGTACCAATAACATGCAATTTTATAACTATTGTTGTGAAATACAGCTTGAGGTTAGTGAAAGTGATTTTCCCAAAAAGTTCTATTATAGTTGAGAATAGTTTTTGCTATCCTGAGTTTTTTTCATTCCAAATGAATTTGCAAATTGCTCTTTCTAACTCTGTGAAGAATTGAGTGGAAATTTTAATAGAGATTGCTGCGAATGTGTAAACTGCTCTCAGAAGGATGGCCATTTTTGCTATATTAATCCTGCCAGGCCATAACCATAGAATATCTTTATGTTTTCTGAATTCTTCAATTTCTTTCTTCAGAGATTTGAAGTTCTTGTCATATAGATTTTCCACCAGCTTGGTTAGAGTCATACCAAGGTATTTAAATTATTGTGACTATTGTGAAGAGTCATGTCTCTAATTTCTTTCTAAGCCTGTTTATTCTTTGAGTAGAGGAAGGCTACTAACTTGTTTGAAATAAATTTATATCCGCTCTTTCGCTGAAGTTGTGTATCAGGTTTAGGAGTTCTCTGGTGGAATTTTGGGGATTATTTAAGTATACTATCATATCATGTGCAAATAGTGATAGCAAATAGTGATATCTTTATTTCTTCCTTTACAATTTGTATCCATTTGACTTTTTTTTTTTTTGGTCTAATTTCTCTGGCTAGGACTTCCAGAACAATATTGAACAAATAGGGAGAGATTCGACAGCCTTGTCTAGTCCCTGATTTTAGTGAGATTGCTTCAAGTTTGTCTCTATTTAGTTTGATGTTGGCTACTGCTTTGGTGTATATTGCCTTTACTATGTTTAGTTATAGGCCTTGAATTCCTATTCTTCCCAAGACTTTTATCATGAAGGAGTGTTGGATTTTGTCAAATGCTTGCTCAGCATCTAATGAAATCATTTGGATTTTTTCTTTGAGTTTGTTTATGTAGTGGGTTATGTTGATAGATTTCCATATATTGAACCATCCCTGCATCCCTGGGATGAAGCCTACTTGATCGTGGTGAATGATCATTTGTGTGTGTGTTCTTGGATTCAGTTTGCAAGAATTTCATTATTGAGTATTTTTGCATCCATATTCATAAGGGAAATTGCTTTGAAGTTCTCTTTCTTTGTTGGGTCTTTGTGTGGTTTGGGTATCAGAGTAATTGTAGCCTCATAGAATGAATTGGGTAGTGTTCCTCATCTTTCTGTTTGGTCTATTTTGAAGGTCTGATAGAACTCTGCACTAAACTCATCTGGTCCTGGACTTTTTTGATTGGGAGACTATTAATGACTGCTTCTATTTCTTTAGGGGCTATGGGAATGTTTATATAGTTCATCTGATTTTGAGTTATTTTTGGTACCTTGACTCTGTCTAGAAAATTGTCAATTTAATTCAAATTTTCCAGTTTTCTTGAAGCTTTTGCAGGAGGATCTGATGATTTTTTGGTTTTCATTAGTTTCTGTTGTTATGCTTCCCTTTTCATTTCTGATTTTGTTGATTTGAATATTGTCTCTGTGCCCACTGGTTAGTTTGGCTAAGAGTTTAATCTATTAACTTGATTTTCTCAAAGAACAAGCTGCTGGTTTGGTTGAATTTTTGTATAGTTCTTGTGGTTTCTACTTGGTTGATGTCAGCCTTGAGTTTGATTATTTCCTGCCTCTACTCCTCTTGGGTCTATTTGCTTCTTTTTCTTCTAGAGCAGTCAGTTGTGCTGTCAATCTGCTAGTATATGCTCTATCCAGTTTCTATTTGCAGGCTTTCAGAGCTATGAGTTTTCCTCTTAGCCCTGATTTCACTGTGTCCCATAAGTTTGGGTATAACTTGGCTTCATTTTCACTAAGTTCAATAAGTCTTTAATTTCTTTCTTAATTTCTTTTAAAATTACTCCTTGACCAAGGAATCATTGAATAGTGTATTCTTCATATTCCACCTGTATGTGGGGCTTTCTATTATTGTTGTTGTGATTGAAGAACAGCTTCAACCCTTGATGATCTGATAGGATGCATGGGATTATTTCAATTTTCTTGTATTGTATGTGGCCTATTTTGTGACCAATTATATGGTCAATTTTGGAGAAGGTACCTTGAGGCACTGAGAAGAATGTGTGTATATATATATATATATATATATATATATATATATATATATATATGATAAAATGTTCTGTAGATATCTGTTTAATCCATTGGTTTCGTAATTTCTGTTAGTTTCATTGTGTCTGTTCAGTTTCTCGTTGACATGATCTGTCCATGATAAGAGTGAGGTATTGAAGTCACCCACTATTATTATGTGTGGTACACTGTGTTCTTTGAGCTTTAGCAAAATTTCTTTTATGAATGTGGATGTCCTTGCATTTGGACCATAGATATTCAGAATTGAGAGTTCATCTTGGTAGATTTTACCTTTGATGAGTATGAAGTGTCCTTCCTTTTCTTTTTTGATAACTTTAGGTTGAAAGTCTATTTTATTTGATATTAGAATGGCTATTTCAGCTTGTTTCTGGGGACCATTTGCTTGGAAATTTTTTTCTTCTGGTCTTTTACTCTGAGGTAGTGTCTGTCTTTGTCACTGCGGTGGGTTTCCTGTATGCAATAAATGTTGGGTGCTGTCTTGGTGTCCAGTCTTTAGTCTATGAGTCCATTGATATTAAGAGATATTAAGGAAAAGTGATTGTTGCTTCCTGTGATTTTTGTTGTTAGAAGTGGAATTATGTGTACGTGGCTATCTTGTTTTTGGTTTTTTAAAAGATTATTTTCTTGCTGTTTCTAGGGTGAAGTTTCCCTCTTTGTGTTGGAGGTTTCCATTTATTTTTCTTAGAAGTGTTGTATTTGTGGAGAGATATTGTGTAAATTTGTTTTGTCACAGAATACCTTGGTTTCTCCAGCTATGTTAATTGAGAGTTTTGCTGGGTATAGTAGCCTAGACTGGCATTTATGTTCTCTTAGGGTCTGGAGAATATATGCTCATGATCTTCTGGCTTTCATAGTCTCTGTCAAGAAGTCTGGTGTGATTCTGATAGGTCAGTCTTTATATGTTACTTGACCTTTTTCCATTACTGCTTTTAATATTCTTTCTTTATTTTATGCATTTGTTGTTTTGATTATTATGTGACTAGAGGAATTTCTTTTCTTATACAATCTATTTGGTGTTCTATAGGCTTCTTTTATGTTCATGAGCATCTCTTTCTTTAGGTTAGAGAAATTGTCTTCTATAATTTTGTTGGAGATATTTACTGGCCCTTTAAGTTGGGAATCTTCACTCTTTTCTAGAGCTATTATCCTTAGGTTTGGTCTTATCATTGTGTTCTAGATTTCCTGGATGTTTTGGGATAGGAGCTTTTTGCATTATTTTAAATTTTTTTGACTGTTGTGTCAATGTTTTCTTTGTTGTCTTTTGTACCTGAAATGCTCTCTTTTACCTACTGTTTTCTGTTGGTAATGCTTGTATCTATAACTCCTGACCCATTTCTTAGGTTTTCTATCTCCAGAGTTGTCTCCCTTTGTGATCTCTTTATTGTGTTTACTTCCATTTTTAGATCTTGGATAATCTCATTCAATACCTTCATCTGTTTGTTGTTTTTCCCTGCAATTCTTTGAGGGATTTTTGTATTTCCTCTTTAAGTGCTTTTACCTGTTTGTTCTCTTATATTTCTTTAAGGGAGTTATGTCCTTCTTAAAGTTCTGAATCAGCACCATGAAATGTGATTTTAAATTCAAATCTTCCCCTTTGTGGTGTGTTGTGGGTATCCAAGACTTGTTGAGGTGGGAGAATTGGGTTCTGATGATGCCATGTAGCCTTGGTTTCTGTTGGTAGATTTTTAGGGTTTCTTTGGCAATCTCTTTATCTTTGGTGTTAGTTTTCCCTGCTGTCTCTGACTTGAGCTTGTCCTTCCTGTGGGCCTGTAAACCTATGTCAGCACTCCTGAGAGAAAACTCTCACCTGGCTGGACCCATGCACAGAGGCCTGTGGAACAGCCCCACCTCCTGGATGTAGATGGAAGCCAGAAAGGCCATTCCCAGCTGCTCCACCACTCCTGCAGCCTTATATTTTATTTATATTATAAATAATATATAATAGAGGAAAAATACATAAGTTAAAAGAACTAAAATTAAATATATACAAATAAAATACATACCTATAAATACTAACATATAATATAACTATAAAATATAATATTTCATACATGTCCTGTATGCACTATATTTTGGGAGACACAAGTATGTATATATATATATATATATATATATATATATATATATATATATATATATATATATATCAAGATTATGCTTAAAGCTAACTCTGCTTCATGGTACATTCTAGAAATGAGGGAGGGTAACAACAACATTAACAACAAAAACAGTGAAAATGTCTATCTAAAGGCGTGTTATTGAAAAGCGGTCCCTGCTTGCATCAACATATGTTCCATAGAATTTTCTGGGAGATTCTTATCCTCTTTATCAGTATCTAAATTAGAATCTCTCTTTTTTGTTTTTAATTTTTAAACATTTACTTCAGTTAGAGCCAGAGATTCCAAACTATTACACAGTTTCTAATTTTTTTTATTACATATTTTCCTCAATTACATTTCCAATGCTATCCCAAAAGTCCCCCATACCGCCCCTCACTTCCCTAACCTCCCATTCCCATTCTTTTGGCCCTGGCATTCCCCTATATTGGGGCATATAAAGTTTGCAAGTCCAATGGGCCTCTCTTTCCAGTGATGGCCGACTAGGCCATCTTTCGATACATATGCAGCTAGAGACAAGAGCTCCAGGGTACTGGTTAGTTCATAATGTTGTTCCAACTATAGGGTTGCAGATCCCTTTAGCTCCTTGGGTACTGTCTCTAGCTTCTCGATTGGGAGCCCTGTGATACAACCAATAGCTGACTGTGAGCATCCACTCCTGTGTTTGCTAGGCCCCTGCATAGTCTCACAAGAGACAGCTATCTTTGGGTCCTTTCAGCAAAATCTTGCTAGTGTATGCAATGGTGTCCGCGTTTAGAAGCTGATTATGGGATGGATCCCTGGATACGGCAGTCTCTAGATGGTCCATCCTTTCATCACAGCTCCAAACTTTGTCTCTGTAACTCCTTCCATGGGTGTTTTGTTCCCAATTCTAAGAAGGGGCACAGTGTCCACATTTTGGTCTTCATTCTTCTTGAGTTTCATGCGTTTAGCAAATTGTATCTTATATCTTGGGTATCCTAAGTTTTGGGCTAATATCCACTTATCAGTGAATACATATTGTGTGAGTTCCTTTGTGATTGTGTTACCTCACTCAAGATGATGTCCTCCAGGTCCATCCATTTGGCTAGGAATTTCATAAATTCATTCTTTTTAATAGCTGACTGTACTCCATTGTGTAAATGTACCATAATTTCTGTATCCATTCCTCTGTTGAGGGACATCTAGGTTCTTTCCAGCTTCTGGCTATTATAAATAGGGCTGCTATGAACATAGTGGAGCATGTGTCCTTCTTACCGGTTGGGACATTTTCTGGATATATGCCCATAAGGGGTATTGCTGGATCCTCCGGTAGTACTATGTCCAATTTTCTGAGGAACCGCCAGACTGATTTCCAGAGTGGTTGTACAAGCTTGCAATCCCACCAACAATGGAGGAGTGTTCCTCTTTCTCCACATCCCCGCCAGCATCTGCTGTCACCTGAATTTTTGATCTTAGCCATTCTGACTGGTGTGAGGTGGAATCTCAGGGTTGTTTTGATTTGCATTTCCCTGATGATTAAGGATGTTGAACATTTTTTCAGGTGCTTCTCTGCCATTTGGTATTCTTCAGGTGAGAATTCTTTGTTCAGTTCTGAGCCCCATTGTTTAATGGGGTTATTTGACTTTCTGTAGTCCACCTTCTGGAGTTCCTTATATATATTGGATATTAGACCCTTATCTGATTTAGGATAGGTAAAGATCTTTTCCCAATCTGTTGGTGTTTTTTTGGTCTTATTGATGGTGTCTTTTGCCTTGCAGAAGCTTTGTAGTTTCATGAGGTCCCACTTGTCAATTCTCGATCTTACAGCACAAGCCATTGCTGTTCTATTCAAGAATTTTTCCCCTGTGCCCATATCTTCAAGGCTTTTCCCCACTTTCTCCTCTATAAGTTTCAGTGTCTCTGGTTTTATGTGAAGTTCCTTGATCCACTTAGACTTGACCTTAGTACAAGGAGATAGGAATGGATCGATTCTCATTCTTCTACATGATAACAACCAGTTGTGCCAGCACCATTTGTTGAAAATGCTGTCTTTCTTCCACTGGATGGTTTTAGCTCCCTTGTCAAAGATCAAGTGACTGTAGTTCATTTCTGGGTCTTCAATTCTATTCCATTGGTCTATTTGTCTGTCACTATACCAGTACCACACAGTTTTTTATCACAATTGCTCTGTAGTAAAGCTTTAGGACTGGCATGGTGATTCCACCAGAGGTTCTTTTATCCTTGAGAAGAGTTTTTGCTATCCTAGGTTTTTTGTTATTCCAGATGAATTTGCAGATTGCACTTTCTAATTCGTTGAAGAATTGAGTTGGAATTTTGATGGGGATTGCATTGAATCTGTAGATTGCTTTTGGCAAGATAGCCATTTTTAAAATGTTGATCCTGCCAATCCATGAGCATGGAAGATCTTTCCATCTTCTGAGATCTTCTAGAATTTCTTTCTTCAGAGACTTGAAGTTCTTATTATACAGATCTTTCACTTCCTTAGTTAGAGTCACGCCAAGATATTTTATATTATTTGTGACTATTGAGAAGGGTATTGTTTCCCTAATTTCTTTCTCAGCCTTTTTATTCTTTGTGTAGAGAAAGGCCATTGATTTGTTTGAGTTAATTTTATATCCAGCTACTTCACCGAAGCTGTTTATCAGGTTTAGGAGTTCTCTGGTGGAATTTTTAGGGTCACTTATATATACTATCATATCATCTGCAAAAAGTGATATTTTGACTTCATCTTTTCCAATTTGTATCCCTTTGATCTCCTTTTGTTGTCGAATTGCTCTGGCTAGGATTTCAAGTACTATGTTGAATAGATATGGAGAATGTGGACAGCCTTGTCTAGTCCCTGATTTTAGAGGGATTGCTTCAAGCTTCTCACCATTTACTTTGATGTTGGCTACTGGTTTGCTGTAGATTGCTTTTGTCATGTTTAGGTATGGGCCTTGAATTCCTGATCTTTCCAAGACTTTTATCATGAATGGGTGTTGGATCTTGTCAAATGCTTTTTCTGCATCTAACGAGATGACCATGTGGTTTATGTCTTTGAGTTTGTTTATATACTGGATTACGTTGATGGATTTCCATATATTGAACCATCCCTGCATCCCTGGGATGAAACCTACTTGGTCAGGATGGATGATCGTTTTGATGTGTTCTTGGATTCGGTTAGCAAGAATTTTATTGAGGATTTTTGCATCAATATTCATAAGGGATATTGGTCTGAAGTTTTCTATCTTTGTTGGGTCTTTTTGTGGTTTAGGTATCAGAGTAATTGTGGCTTCATAGAATGAGTTGGGTAGAGTACCTTCTGTTTCTATTTTGTGGAATAGTTTGTGAAGAACTGGGATTAGATCTTCTTTGAAGGTCTGATAGAACTCTGCACTAAACCCATCTGGTCCTGGGTTTTTTTTAGTTGGGAGACTATTAATGACTGCTTCTATTTCTTTGGGGGATATAGGGCTGTTTAGATCATTAACCTGATCTTGATTCAAGTTTGGTACCTGGTATCTGTCTAGGAACTTCTCCATTTCATCCAGGTTCTCCAGTTTTGTTGAGTATAGCCTTTGGTAGAAGGATCTGATGGTGTTTTGGATGTCTTCAGGATCTGTTGTTATGTCTCCTTTTTCATTTCTGATTTTGTTAATTAGGATGCTTTTTCTGTGCCCTCTAGTGAGTCTGGCTAAGGGTTTATCTATCTTGTTGATTTTCTCAAAGAACCAGCTCCTTGATTGGTTGATTCTTTGAATAGTTTTTCTTGTTTCCACTTGGTTGATTTCGCCCCTGAGTTTGATTATTTCCTGCAGTCTACACCTCTTGGGTGAATTTGCTTCCTTTTGTTCTAGTGCTTTTAGGTATGTTGTCAAGCTGCTAATGTGTGCTCTCTCTAGTTTCCTTTTGGAGACACTCAGAGCTATGAGATTTCCTCTTAGAAATGCTTTCATTGCGTCCCATAAGTTTGGGTATGTTGTGGCTTCATTTTCATTGAACTCTAAAAAGTCCTTAATTTCTTTCTTTATTCCTTCCTTGACCAAGTTATCATTGAGAAGAGTGTTGTTCAGTTTCCATGTGAAGGTTGGCTTTCTATTATTTATTTTGTTATTGAAGATCAGCCTTAGTCCATGGTGATCTGATAGGAAGCATGGGACAATTTCAATATTTTTGTATCTGTTGAGGCCTGTTTTGTGACCAATTATGTGGTCAATTTTGGAGAAGGTACCATGAGGTGCTGAGAAGAAGGTATATCCTTTTGTTTTAGGATAGAATGTTCTGTAGATATCTGCCAGATCCATTTGATTCATAATTTCTCTTAGTTTTTCTGTGTCCCTGTTTAGTTTCTGTTTCCATGATCTGTCCATTGGTGAAAGTGGTGTGTTGAAGTCTCCCACTATTATTGTATGAGGTGCAATGTGTGCTTTGAGATTTACTAAAGTTTCTTTAATGAATGAGGCTGCCTTTGTATTTGGAGCATAGATATTCAGGATTGATAGTTCCTCTTGGAGGATTTTACCTTTGATGAGTATGAAGTGCCCCTCCCTGTCTTTTTTGATGACTTTGGGTTGGAAGTCAATCTTATCAGATATTAGAATGGCTACTCCAGCTTGTTTCTTCATACCATTTGCTTGGAAAATTGTTTTCCAGCCTTTCATTCTGAGGTAGTGTCTATCTTTTTCTCTGAGATGAGTTTCCTGCAAGCAGCAAAATGTTGGGTCTTGTTTGTGTAGCCAGTTTGTTAGTCTATGTCTTTTTATCGGGGAGTTGAGTCCATTGTTATTAAGAGATATTAAGGAAAAGTAATTGTTGTTTCCTGTTATTTTTGTTGTTAAAGTTGGCATTCTGTTCTTGTGGCTGTCTTCTTTTAGGTTTGTTGAGGGATTACCTTCTTGTTGTTTCTAGGGCGTGGTTCCTGTCCTTGTATTGGTTTTTTTCTGTTATTATCCTTTGAAGGGCTGGATTCGTGGAGAGATAATGTGTGAATTTGGTTTTGTCGTGGAATACTTTGGTTTCTCCATCTATGTTAATTGAGAGTTTGGCTGGGTATAGTAGCCTGGGCTGGAATTTGTGATCTTTTAGTGTCTGTATAACATCTGTCCAGGATCTTCTGGCTTTCATAGTCTCTGGTGAAAAATCTGGTGTAATTCTTATAGGCTTGCCTTTATATGTTACTTGGCCTTTTTCTCTTACTGCTTTTAGTATTCTATCTTTATTTAGAGCATTTGTTGTTCTGATTATTTTGTGTCGGGAGGTATTTCTTTTCTGGTCCAGCCTATTTGGAGTTCTCTAGGCTTCTTGTATGTTCATGGGCATCTCTTTCTTTAGATTTGGGAAGTTTTCTTCTATAATTTTTTTGAAGATGTTTGCTGGTCCTTTGAGTTGAAAATCTTCATTCTCATCCACTCCTATTATCTGTAGGTTTGGTCTTCTCATTGTGTCCTGGATTTCCTGGATGTTTTGAGTTAGGATCTTTTTGCATTTTCCATTTTCCTTGATTGTTGTGCCGATGTTCTCTATGGAATCTTCTGCACCTGAGATTCTCTCTTCCATCTCTTGTATTCTGTTGCTGATGCTTGCATCTATGGTTCCAGATTTCTTTCCTAGGGTTTCTATATCCAGTGTTGCCTCATTTTGGGTTTTCTTTATTGTGTCTACTTCCCTTTTTAGGTCTAGTATGGACTTGTAACTCTTTAGCCATGTTCTCCTGTAGTTCTTTAAAGTCCTTCTTGATGTCCTCTACCATCATCATGAGATATGCTTTTATATCCAGGTCTAGCTTTTCAGGTGTGTTGGGGTGCCCTGGACTGGGGGAAGTGGGAGTGCTGGGTCCTGATGATGGTGAGTGGTCTTGGTTTCTGTTAGTAGGATTCTTACGTTTACCTCTCGCCATCTGGTAATCTCTGGAGTTGTTATAGTTGTCTCTGTTCAGAGGTTGTTCTTCTGGTGATTCTGAGTATCCTCTGTCAGCAGACCTGGGAGACAGGCTCTCTCCTCTGAGTTTCAATGGTTAGAGCACTCCCTGCTGACAAGCTTTCCTCTTAAAGGGAAGGTGTACAGATATCTGGCGTTTGGACCTCCTCCTGGCCGAAGAAGAAGGCGGAAAACAGGACCTTTCCCAGATGCTGTGTTGCTTTGGCAGGTCACAGAAGCTGTAGGCTTCTGTGGTGCACACTCTCAGCTGTGCAGACTAACTTCCTAAGTTCTGTGGAGTCCTGGATCCAAGGTGTGCTCCCTGCTCCTGAGGCAGAGGGCTCCTGTGCAGGGCAGATCACTGTCTTCCAGCTGGGAGGTTGCCGGATGTCTGCGGCCCCAAAAGGGTGCTGCCTCAGCGGCTCTGTGGCTCCCGCCTGTCCCAGAAGCTGTCTGCCTCTGTGGTCCTCACTCTAACCTGTACAGACTAAGTTCGGCGGAGTCCCGGAGCCAAGATGGCGCTCCCTGCAGGGCAGATCACTGTCCTCTGGCTGGGAGGGTGCCAGATGTCTGTGGCCCCAAAAGGGTGCTGCCTCAGCAGCTCTGTGGCTCCCACCTGTCCCAGAAGCTGTCTGCCTCTGTGGTCCTCACTCTCACCTGTACAGACTAAGTTCGGCGGAGTCCAGGAGCCAAGATGGCGCTCCCTGCAGGGCAGGTCACTGTCCTCAGGCTGGCTAGAATCTCTCTTTTAAAATAGCTCTTATGCACATATAAATCTGAAAGCAATAAGCTTAAATATTAATTCATTTATTTTTCTTAACCTAGGTATTGCATACATTAGAGCTCATTTTATTCATATTTTTATTTCATTTCTCTTTCTTTTTTTTTTTTTTTTTTTTTGGTTTTTCAAGACAGGGTTTCTCTTTATAGATCTGGCTGTCCTGGAGCTCACTTTGTAGACCAGGCTGGCCTCGAACTCAGAAATCCACCTGCCTCTGCCTCCCGGGTGCTGGGATTAAAGGTGTGTGCCATCACGCCAGGCTTTATTTCATTTTTATTAGGTATTTTCTTAATTTACATTTCAAATGCTATCCCAAAAGTTTCCCATACCATTCACCCAAGTCCCCTAACCACCCACTCCCACTTCTTGGCCCTGGCATTTCCCTGTACTGAGGCATATAAAGTTTGCAAGACCAATGAGCCTCTCTTTCCAATGATGGCTGACTAGGCCCTCTTCTGATATGTATGCAGCTAGAGACACGAGCTCTGGGGTGTACTGGTTAGTTCATATTGTTGTTCCATCTATAGGGTTGCAGAGCCCTTTAGCTCCTTGGGTACTTTCTCTAGCTCCTCCATTGGGGGCTCTGTGATCCATCCAATAGCTGATTGTAAGCATCCACTTCTGTGTTTGCTAGGCCCGGCATCATTTTATTAATATTTTAAATTATCTCTCTATCTCCTTTCATTTCCACAACCTCAATTATATAACTATATAACTATATAACTATATATATATATATATATATATATATATATATATATATATACACTTTGTTTTCAAGTTTAAAAGCCATCTTGTTGAATTTAATAATGACACCTTCTTAGGCATATGCAGGAGTATTTCTAACCTCTCTATGAATTTTATTGCTGCAAAGAACATTATAACATTTGGTAATGAAAGTCCCCTATACTGAAGATGTTATTGTAATATACTTTTAGCATAGACACTTCTTTATTGCAAATAATTTGCACAGAATATCACTATCCAATATTTCTATATTATCTGGGTTTTGACAAAGTAAAATAACTTTAAAATATTTTGATTACTGGTGCTTTAATCAATTGTCTGTTTTGCTATTATTACAGTGATAAATCCAAATTTGAAAAATGCTTATAATAATAATTTGCTAAATATATTATATTAGTCTATGGAAATATGACCCCGATTTTAACACCTGGATTAAACTATTGTTTATTGTTTATTGAGATAAAATAACTCATGGTCTAAATAAGATTATATACAACCTTTATTTACATCTCTAGTAATAGTCATTTCTTATTTCCATGTTTCACTCTCTGTTTAAAAATTGTCTTAATTCTTGAAACTTTTCTGAATACTTTCATTCACTCTGCAACTCCCAGTGGTATGATCATATCTCCTTTAGTTTTTATGTTTTTCTTACATCATTGAATATATATTTTCCCTTCAATTTTGGGGGAAAAGAACCATAATTTATTTATTTTTACAACAATATCATCCCTCCCATGTCTTGTAAACTTTTTAAAACATTCTACTATGATTTTGCATGATAGAAGAATCACAGATTTCATGTCTAATGTATAATAATAGACTGCACTTTGACACTGGGCATTTGTTTCTTTGGCTTTCTTTTGTTTTTATTTTATTTAAAAGAAAAAGTTACACTGTTCAAATAGCATTTTTTTTACAAAAAAAAAATGATTCTCTCTTAAACCTCAAGAGCTCTTTTCCTCTGTTTTTCCCTTTATAGACTCATGTTAAAATATGAAGAATATCCACTTATCAGTGAGTACATATTGTGTGAGTTCCTTTGTGATTGTGTTACCTCACTCAGGATGATGCCCTCCAGGTCCATCCATTTGGCTAGGAATTTCATAAATTCATTCTTTTTAATAGCTGAGTAGTACCCCATTGTGTAAATATACCACATTTTCTGTATCCATTCCTCTGTTGAGGGGCATCTGGGTTCTTTTTAGCTTCCGGCTATTATAAATAAGGCTGCTATGAACATAGTGGAGCATGTGTCCTTCTTACCGGTTGGAACATCTTCTGGATATATGCCCAGGAGGGGTATTGCTGGATGCTCCGGTAGTTCTATGTCCAATTTTCTAAGGAACCGCCAGACTGATTTCCAGAGTGGTTGTACAAGCTTGCAATCCCACCAACAATGGAGGAGTGTTCCTCTTTCTCCACATCCTCGCCAGCATCTAGGAACAGCATTACTTTATACTCACTAATTAATGTCTTACAAAAATGTAGCTTTAGTTCTTGGATATGAAATAGTCTAAGTTTATAAAACTGGAGTTCCTATATAAGCTTCTTATTTTTTTTTATTACGTATTTTCCTCAATTACATTTTCAATGCTATCCTAAAAGTCCCCCATACCCCCCCCACTTCCCTACCCACCCATTCCCATTCTTTTGTCCCTGGCATTCCCCTGTATTGGGGCATATAAAGTTTGCAAGTCCAATGGGCCTCTCTTTCCAGTGATGGCCGACTAGGCCATCTTTTGATACATATGAAGCTAGAGACAAGAGCTCCGGGGTACTGTTTAGTTCATCATTTTGTTCCAACTATAGGGTTGCAGATCCCTTTAGCTCCTTGGGTACTTTCTCTAGCTTCTCCATTGGGAGCCCTGTGATCCATCCAATAGCTGACTGTGAGCATCCACGTCTGTGTTTGCTAGGCCACGGTATAGTCTCACAAGAGACAGCTATATCTGGGCCCTTACCCAAGATATATAATACAATCTGCTAAGCACATGAAACTCAAGAAGAATGAAGACCAAAGTGGGGTCACTGTACCCCTTCTTAGAATTGGGAACAAAACATCCATGGAAGCAGTTACAGAAAGAAAGATTGGAGCTGTGACGAAAGGATGGACCATCTAGAGACTGCCATACCCAGGGATCCATCCCATAATCAGCTTCCAAACGCTGACACCATTGCATACACTAGCAAGATTTTGCTGAAAGGACCCTGATATAGCTGTCTCTTGTGAGACTATGCCAGGGCCTAGCAAACACAGAAGTGGATGCTCACAGTCAGCTAGTGGATGGATCACACACAGGGCTCCCAATGGAGGATCTGGAGAAAGTACCCAAGGAGCTAAAGGGACCTGCAACCCTATAGGTGGTACAACATTATGAACTAACCAGTACCCCAGAGCTCTTGACTCTAGCTGCATATGTTTCAAAAGATGGCCTAGTTGGCCATCACTGGAAAGAGAGGCCCATTGGACTTGCACACTTTATATGCCCCAGTACAGGGGAACGCCGTGGCCAAAAAAAAAAAAAAAAAAAAAAAAAAAAATGGGAACGGATGGGTAGGGAAATGGGGGAGAGGGGGGAGGGTATGGGGGACTTTTGGGATAGCATTGGAAATGTAATTGAGGAAAATACGTAATAAAATATATTTTAAAAATATGAAGAATATAATAGAATGCTCAAGCAATACATAATTTTCACTCAAATTTTTACATAGTTTTTTTAACCCATAATTATAAAACCTTCATTTGATAATGGAACAGTCAAGATATATTGTATGTTTTTAGAATTTGATTGTACTTCTCTTAATAAAAAATACAAGAACAGTTTTTGAAAGTTTATTGGCTAGTTTTATGGTGGGTGCGGTTAATGGCATTTTATGATAAGATATTAGAAAAATTCAGATGGAAGAATTCAGCTATATAATTTATATTCTTTGCTTTCTTAAGGCTTCTCTTTGATTAAATACCCTCACTTCATGGCCATAGTCACATTAAAAGTAGTTCCTTTATGCTACCTGAATCTAACCTTTCCATTACTAATTTTGCAGTCCCCATAGTGATAATAAATTATTTAGTTTCTCTAGAAAACATCTTCCTATTTTATTACACTGATCATACCTATACAGCAAGAATTTTTATTCATGATATGGAGCATGTCTTACTATCATCATGCATTATCTGACATGACAAAACTGTTGTCTGAGAAGCTGCTGATTTCAAATTTTCCACAGACTTAAAGAAAAAAATCATATCATAGGAGCTTTTACTCTAGTGTTGTGAGCTGTCTTTCCACAGGTAAAATTTCAGATTAGATAGGGTAACGCAACAACTGGCTGATTATTCATAAGTGTCATCTGATACTGAGATGTTCCTAAATTATAGATTTATATTTGAAATGCCATTTTATGTTTTCAAAGATTTTCTGCAAGCATCCTAATTAATCAGAAACAAAAATCTTTAAATTATGATTGTTGACTTTAAGAAATATTCACATGAAATTTAAGGCTCTGGGAAAAAAAAAGCCACTTTTAGGGTATCAGCACTGGTACTTCCTCTCTTCAAAAACCTTGATTTCTTTGTTGTTTTACTCTTTGATATTACAATATCCTTAAATTTAATTTGTCTATTGTTATTTCACTTCCAGCTTTCAAAAACTTTTTATAAATATATTTCATCCATTTACTAATTTGACAGGAAAACTCGGTCACCATGCACTGGCTTCTATCCAGAGGAAAGTAGTAGGCGCTCTGTGTATGTGCTGTCTGTGCACTTACCAGTACTGTGCACAAACTCAACAAGTGGAAAATACTCAGGAAAGATATACAGTTCTCAAATTTTAAACTCTACTTTTATCTGTGAGACCTCAAATATGATGAGGAAAAAATGGCTAAGACTTTTGAACTAACTGTTCCTTATACATTCTTTCTTACAACTCCTCTAATGACAGTTGGAACTGAATGACTCAAAGCCTCCAGACATACGTATAGCTATCTCAAGAGAAGAAAGAATTTTTTATGAGCTTCTTAAGTCTGCCCTTGTTATTAGAAACCCTCTCTCATAAAATAAAGGTAGGATTTCTATGTCACTTATGCATACTTCAGAAACATAAGGAGGATCAGGATCATCCATAAAAGCTTACAAGCATTTCCAGTTAATTCCACAAAGTCACCTTAAAGCACCTTTTCTGGGCCTGCCTCATCATAACAGCAGGCTTGCTGCAGAGAGAAGTATCAAAACAAAGTAAGAGGGTCACAGTTTTCCCCACCTTAAGCGAAACTATGAGTGTCTTGTGAGGATTTGGAAGTGTCTGTGTGCAGCACAGCACACAGCCTCTTCAGCATGTTTTTATCCTCTCATTTTGAATAATTGAAAAATTACTAAGTGGATTTCCTATAAATCAATTTTGGGGGATGAGCATTATGCTTACTATTGTGAAAAGCACTGTCGGTCCTGAATATTTTATACTTTTAGGATTTTTAACATGCTTCATAAAGTGAATTTTCACTCTGAGTGTTTGGCAGAGGAAAAAGTGCATCTTTGCTGCCCAGGACAACTTTGAGAAGTAAGGGAAAAAAAAAAAAAAAAGAAATGAAAGATTTTTGGCCTGAGGCTAAATCATGGCAAATTTCCAGAAGAAAAGTGAAATATTCTTCCTTCTTAGAACATGGAAATTGAGATATAAAAGGGGATTATTTTGCAGCTGTAACTACACCTGCCACTGTACATGACAGATATAATGAGCTTGGGTCCCCCAGGTTCCAGAGAAAAGTGAAATAGGACCCTCAAGAGATCTTCTCATTTCTAAGAAACCTAAGAGGCTGACAGCCCTTTTTTTTTTTATCAAAAGTGGGTAGATTTTATATTCCCTATTGTGACTTTCCACTTAGCATTGTTTCCATTTATAAAGTCACTTCTTTTAAGCATACACAAATATAGAGTAGTTATATACCATAGACAAATTTTGAGCCTTCTACACCTATCACAGATTCATTTTATGTATGTTATAAACTTTATTAAAGAATTTTGAGAAAATATAACCAATTTTAGTACTAAATAATATATAGTTGTATGTATTACATTTATGTTTCTATTGCTATTCAATTTATACTATCTATGATGTGTCTGTATCTTGAAAATAATATTTAAAAAGTAACATGTATTTATATTGTTTTATCTCAATTGCTCAATCTGTAGGAAGGAGTATACAGTGGAAATATGCTGAATTAAGTAGATCTAGTCAGGTGTATGAGGTTGGAATATATGACTTGTTGCTATCAAAATATTTCATTTGTGACTATTATAATTGAGTTATTACTCTAAGGAAAATATACTCATGAAACATTCGACTCTCTGTGTTATACAAACACCTTCCAGTGCTTCTTATCTATGATCCAGGAAAGCTTATATTAATGGCATTCATTTCAAACTCACGTTAAATTATTATATATTATTTAAACTAGTTTTATTATATATATTCACTATATTTGGTATTTTTCTGAAATGTTCAGTAAAAGTTAATGATAAATGGCAGTTAATTAATTAAATTGCAATTCCTATTTGGTGGTACTTATCAGGCTGAAATTAATGTAGCCTTTTTGGCATTTCTCAGAGATAATCAAGTTTGAAAATATAATCCTCAGTAGGTGAAAAAGCTAGGAAATATTAACTTAAAACAAAACTATAATCATGATGAAATTATAATTGGCATGATCTAAGAACAAATATTAATTTGTAAATAAGGAAAATAAGTAATCATATACCTAGAAAAATAAATGTCTTTTTGCTTAAATTTAGTAATCTGACTGCAGTTTTCATCTAATCTAATAATATATACACATATACTCAGTGGGAAAACACTAAAATAGTTATTTTCATTTATAAGAAACTCTCTCTAAGAAAGTTTCATAATGACAATTCTGATTATTTTGAACATATCTATGAAGGACCAAGCTGGATCATTTATGAAAGGTTTTCAAGATGTCTTCTTTTATAATTAGCTAACAGTATGTTTCAAGGAACCAAATCTGACTAAAGAAGAGATTGTATAACCAAGGGAGTTTATATTTCCATAATGGTAGTACATCAAGAACTGGAGGATAAATTATTTGAGAAAAAAATGGCAATTATTTGAATTCTGGGTGGGGTGTTTATACTAGACAGATTTATATTAAATTTTAATTTCACCCTTGTTGAATTTCAGTACTCAATTTGAAATAGATTTGTGAATATCCTAAAATTCTGTTGTTATACTGGTCATATAATGTAAATTTACCACTTCCAGATCTATCTAATCTCTGCCTTTATTTTAGAAAAACCTCATAAATTGAATTAGCAACTTCTTAATTAATGAATAATAGAAAATTTACCAACATTTACCAAATACTTGATTTTATGCACATCCCTTTTATGGAATGACACATTTGGATAGAAGAGGGAAAACCATACTCCACTCAAAAAAGTGTGGTAGATATAAAACCACAAGACACCACTCATTGGAGCCCTGGATGATAAGCACGACGGAAACCAGTAGCTCTTCACTCATGATATAGTAACCATTATTGAGACTCTGGGTCAAAACACATGATTCAAATGGTTAAAAGACATTTTGTATCCTTAGACATCAGGGAAATGCAAATCAAAACAACCCTAAGATTGCACCTTTACCAGTCAGAATGGCTAAGACCAAAACTCAGGTGACAACAGATGCTGGCAAGGATGTGAAGGAAGAAGAACTCTCATCCATTGTTGGTGGGATTGCAAGCTGGTACAACCACTCTGGAAATCAGTCTGGTGGTTCCTCAGAAAATTAGACATAGCACTACCTGGGGACCCAGCTGTACCACAACTGGACATATACCCAAAAGATGCTCCAACATGTAATAAGGACACATGTTCCACTATGTTCATAGCAGCCTTAATTATAGTAGCCAGAAGCTGGAAAGAACCCAGATTTCCCTCAACCGAGGAATGGATACAGAAAATGTGATACATTTACACTATGGAGTTCTACTCAGCTATTAAAAACAATGACTTCATGAAATTCTTAGACAAATGCATGGAATTAGAACATATCATTCTGAATGAGGTCACAAAAGAACACAAATGGTATGCATTCCCTCATAAGTGGAAATTAGCCCAAAAGTTTGGAATACCCAAGAAACAATCACAGACCATATGAAGCTCAAGAAGAAGGAAGTCCAAATTGTGAATGCTTCAGTTCTTCTTAGAAGGGGAAACAAAATACTCATGGGTGGGAATACGAAGACAAAATGTGGGACAGAGACTGAAGGAAAGGCCATCCAGAGACTGCCCACCTGGGGTCTATCCCATATACAGACATCAATCCCAGACACTATTGTGGATGCCAGGAAGTGTTTGCTGACAGGAGCCTGATATAGCTGTCTCCTGAGAGGTTATGCCAGAGCCTGACAAATACAGAGGCAGAGGCTCTCAATCAGTCAATGGACTGAGCATAGGGTTCCCAGTGGAAGAGTTAGATAAAGGACTGAAGGAGATGAAGGGGTTTGAAACACATAGGGAAAACAATAATATCAACCAACCAGACATCCTAGATCTGCCAGGTACTAAAGCACCAACCAATGAGAACACTTGCTGGGACTCATGGCTCCAGCTACAGAGGATGGCCTTGTCAGACATGGGAGGAGAGGTTCTTGGTCCTGGGAAGGCTCAATGCCCAAGTGTAGGGCATGGAAGCTGGAGTGGGTGGGTCGACTGAAGAGCACCCTTATAGTAGCAGGGAGAGGGAGGATGGGATAAGGGGTTTCTGGAGGGGAAACCGGGAAAGAGGCTAACATTGGAAATGTAAATAAAGAAAATATCCAAAAAACAAAAACAAAACCAAAAAAAAAACCAAAAAAACAAAAACAAAAAACAAAACAAAAAAAAAAGAAAGAAAAAGAAAGAAAGAAAGAAATTTTGCCACTTTGAACAGGTAGCCAGTGCAATATTTTCTATATTCAAAGATAAAATGATAGTCAAATCTCCTGAGTTTGATAAATACAATAGAAACACGATAATTATTGCCCTTGAACACACTGCAAACCAAGGCAAGGTGTTCCTTGGGAAACTACACATTAGGAGGCCTTTTATTTATTTCTTGCTTTGGAAGGTTTTAAGATATTTAATAAAGCAAAGAAAAATATATGAGGTTTTCAGAGAGAAACTTAAATGTACACCCTAAATATACTATGTAATAAACACTTAGATAACTTAGAAGACAAACTTGTTTCTATGTTTTTTATTTCAAAGGTGTTTTTGTAAATAGTTTATGTGTATAAGCCCTTTCTGAACTGAGAGCAGAGAACTGATTCTATTGTAAAATGGAAATATTTGTGTTATTTAAAATGTAAATGTGTTTAAATTATATATGTGATCACCATAACATAATGCCTTATAGGTATTGCTGTTAGAAATAATTACATTAATGAAATGTGAAAATTGATTCTTTGATAAAATGAAAACCAAGTACATTTTAATAACGAAAATATGTATTATGTTGACATTGAGATTTAACAATCCAGTCTTTTCTGAAGAAAGTGATTTTGAAAACTTTCTGTCACATTACAAAATTTTTGAGATAATTAACTTACAAAGAATAAGTGGATGTTTGGTGTCACTGCTTGTACTTTGTTAGTTTGGGTCCCAAAAATTGTTTGCATGAGAATCCACACACACCCATGGAAAGCAGTGAGCATGCCTGTCTCCAGTTGGTTCTAATTGGTAAATAAAGTTGCCCGCAGCTAATGCAGGGCAGGACAGACACCGACAGAACTTTATGATCCCAGGCAAGGGATTAAGAGAAAAGAAGGAGATTCAACATCCTGGGAGAAGAATAGAAATGATACCAGCCCTGAAAAGGTCTGGGACAGAAAATACAGTTTCTAGGGGATAACCACTAAAGAGAAGCCTCTGTTTGCGTCTAAGGAGGTGGATTAGCCATGTGGAGGTTAGAAAGGGGCCCTGCATTTGGAATCCTAGAAGACTGGGAATCATAACAAGGAATATACCTCCTCTGAGATCAGTTTAAGTATTTAAGTATAGTAGCCCTTTTCTGTCATTGGGTTGAAACTATACACCCTCTGTTGGATTTGCTGAGATACAATGTTAGAGAATCTGTCCCAGAAGACTCTGCTTAACTTGCAGAACCAAACAAATAACAAATAAAAAGGAAAAGGTTTGCTTTCCACGTTACCCTTCTTCATATAAACACATTGACGCAATGCCCTTTCCCCAGGCCTAACCTCCAGAAGCTACCATATCACTAACCTGAGGAAAAAGCCTATAACACATTTGCTTCTAAGAGCTATCACAGATGAATCTGAAGCAGATATGAATCTTAAACGTTCCTGTACTTTCTAACGATCACAATATATAATGACGATATAAAGTAAGTGTGACAGAAGTCATGACCTTAAATGTCCTGAAATCTAACAGACTTGTGAACATGAAAGTCACAACATTGCCAGTCTGGCAGAAGAAATTCTCACATAGCCTTCTTTTCCCTGCTTATAGTCTTCACCTGATTTGATACTAGATGAGATCGATCCAGATCAGTGTGGCAATGCACTATGAACATAGTCTACTGTTCAAATCTTCCAATCCATGAATGCCTTCATAGTCATTTGTAATGTTTGATGACATACTTGTCTATCTTCTGATGTATTGATATTTAAATTATCACACTGAACTTTTTTTTAAAAAAAATCACAACTTCTTTCTCCTATAATTCCTCTTTAAAGATTTTCATTTGAATAGTCCCCATGTGATCCACACATATGTCTGAATTTGAGTTACAAATAGAAGTTTTAAAAATCTTGTATGACTGGGAAAACAAAGATGAATCTTCTTGATATATCTATAATAACAAAACTTATGTTAATTGATAATGATCTTTGATTCTCTGGATTCTCCCTCCATATTTCTCTTCTTCCTTTCTCTTTCTTTGCTCTTCTGTATTCTTATTTCTTTTGTCAGAATCCTGGGGTTACTATGTAGTCCAGGCTGACATGAGCTTTCCTAAACAGTTCTGCAGTTTCAGATGCACTGCACAACTCCTCATGCTTCACAACCAGATCTCCTTGACTACTTATACGTAATTGTAAAAGCACATATGATTCAAATTAAACAATTTGAAAAAAATCAAGTAATTCCATTTTATCCTATTAACAATATATAAACAACAAAGAGATTAAATACTATAGACAAAGAACAGTTATCTGATACTATGTTGCTGTGTATACACTAGAACATGGATTATACATCAAGGGGCAGGTCTAAAAGCAGCCCAAAGACTCTTCAATGATAAGGTAACTACATAAATGAATAACCTCATAAAATAGTCCTAAATTTCACTGGTGTGCTCTTTAAAATCAATCAGAATATCTTTAAAATATGGATGTATTAAATTATAAAATGTATTAAGGGAATATATGATTATTTTTATGTTTTAAAAAGTTACCAATAAATGGCTATCAAAATAGCTCAGTGGGTGTTTAGTTAGGGTTTTACTGCTGTGAACAGACACCAAGATGAAGGCAGCTCTTATAAGGACAACATTTAATTAGAGCTGGCTTTCAGGATCAGAGGTTCAGTCCATTATCACAGGAACATGGCAGCATCCAGGCAAACATGGTACAGGAGAAGCTGAGAGTTCTACATCTTCATCTGAAGGTTGCTAGGAGAAAACTTACTTCCAGGCTGCTGGGATGAGAGTCTTAAAGCTCCTGCCCACAGTAACATAACTACTCCATGGCCACACCTCCAAATAGTGCCACTCCCTGGGTCAAACATATTCAAACCACTACAGTGGGTAAGAGAATTTGTTTCACCAATGATTGTACCTCAGTTCAAAATAAAATCACACATGTGAGAAGCCAACAACCTCCCCAGTTTTGCCTATAAATCATGTACACGAAAGGGTAGAGTCAAGAGGATCACTCAGTCTTGCTGGCTGCTAGCTTTACTCAAATTCACTGAGAGACACTGACTTAAATTAAGTAGACAGAAAGCAATCTGAACATTTGTTTTCATACCACATAGACATCTATTCGTCAGTCTTCATCAAGTAAACATCTCTTTGTAAAAGATGGAGGCCACTACAGAAAACCACAGCTAATAAGTATATAAAGTTATCAACCCAAGATCTACAGGACATATTCTTACACCTAAGGGTCAGGTAACAAGTTGGAAGTGTGGGGTTAAGGATGCTGTATTTATCAGATCCAGGCAATCAGGGACTGTGGTGTAATATGTGTCTCCTAGTAACATCAAAATCTATAGTCATAAATTCTCACCAACATAATTGCCTGGATGTGAGCTGCGCAAGGATGACACCAATGAACACATAAAACTGAACAAAAAACAGTTCATGAAGCTTCACTCCTCCACAAAGAGCTAGCACCTACTGGAGCAGGAGGCCTTATATTTTCCAGTGAAGAATTCATTAATTGGTTGCCCAGTACCAAATGATCAGCCTTCAAAACATAAATACAAGCAATATTATATGAGCATAAGGAGTTATATTGTATATGTTTGTGTGTGTATAATGTGTCTCTGTGTATATATATATATATATATATATATATATATATATATATATATATCCAAATATCCATATCCATATATACATGTGTATATGTATATATGTACAAACAAATATATTCATTGAATAACAATTCATTAAAAACTCATCATGAAATTGAAGGAGGGTTGGGTGGGCTATGTGGGAGGGTTTGAAGAGAAGAAAGGGAAGTGAGAAAACTAGAAATTAAAATACAACATGAAAAATAAAATATATTACATCAGTAAAATATATAAGCAATTTAAAAATAGACTAAGTTAGTGAGTATGTAGAGAACGATAAGGAATGTCATCCTCTTGTTTCCTAGAGTAACTCCCTCAGTGTGTGTGTGTATGTTTGTGTGTGTGTATGTTTGTGTGTGTGAGTATATGTGTGTGTGCCTCTGTGTCTATGTGTGTGTGTGGATGTGTGTATACATCACATATATAAAAGCATCACAAAATTCACAAGCATATGAACAATTAAAGTTATTTATACTTGGGGGGTCAGTTTGTTGCTGCTGTTTAGAAATATCATTTCAGTATCTCGACAAAGCAGGCTTTAAACTTGCATTTCTCTTTTCCACTAAATCCTGATCTTGTATCTTTGTTCAAATTGTGTTGACAGTTCTCTCTAGAATATTTTCAAAAACTTAGTGTTATTGGCAATAAACTTTAATTGGTTTTCTGTAAAGGTAATATGCATATATTATAATCCATATATATCCAAAACTAGGGCATTGGTAGTTTATTTCTTGTCACTTAGTTTCATCATTTATACTTTATTTTGAGTTTTTTTCTACAGAAATAGGTAGCTTTCATGTATTGGACACTTTTAGACTATTTATACTCAGTAGCTTAAATTCTTCCAAGGAAGAGACAAGAGATATTGAATGTGAAATCAAGAAAAGTACTACAGGGACATTGGCAGAAATCTATACAATTACAAATTATTCTACTGGGGAATATTTTCACTTTCTTAGTAAGAATAGACTGTGCTCTTTTGAGATTAATTTATTTTGGCCATACTTTGTAGTTACAAGTAGTTAATATACTGATCAATTTCATGTATTGATGAAAGTTGTTGCCCACCAGTACTTCATCCCTGTGCGGCCTTACAAAGGAAGTTAAAGATTTTCACACATAGAATTAACAATAGAATTTTAAAGGGGAAACTTTAAACTACAATATCATAAATAAGTGCATAGTAAGCAATATATATATATATATATATAAAACTACTATTCTATGCACATATATTCATAGAATATAAGTCATATTCATATATAGAATTGTAATAGTAGACTCAAATGTGCTTATTTTTAAAATTCACATTCTACATGCATTTAATAAATATGGTTTATCTACCAAGTTCAGCACCTGTGAAAGTTGCAGAAGATTAAGTTCAATTCAAAGTTTTTTGTATCTTTGGGTTTTTTTGTTTTTGTTTTGATTTTTGTAACTTACAGAGAAAGAAAAGACATGGAGTTAGTTTGAGATGAAGGTGGAAATGGTGAGGGCACACTTTGGATAAGTATAAAGCATAATAAGAGTATATTTTATAGAAAATGTTTTCAATAAAAAGACCAGCATGTAACATCTTAATGCTTTACCTGATTGTTATTTATTTTTTATAGGAAACAAGGACAAGGCATTGTGTAAACCAACACTATAGGTGAACAGTTTTGTTTCATCTTGGCTTATAATCAAAATTTTTAAATAGAAAATATTCTTATAGTATTAGAAGATATATTTAACTGAAACACTAGGCAAGTAAATAGAATTCATAAACAAGAAGTCAATATTGTAGATATACTAATTGAATCTCTAACTTGATTCCAAAACACTTCCTGTAACTGAGGTCATTTTGAGTTAAGGTTATTTTGATGGCTTGGACAGTATCACCTTCTTAATAATGCAGACATTTTCCATAGCAGCCAAGTCAGTGCACTAGGACAATGAATAACATATTTAATGACACAGTGAATGAAAGACAAAATTAACTGTTCAAAAATTATGCTGAAACATAAGGGTGGAGAAATGATAGCTTAGTCTTACTGCTATGGAAATTTTTGAACATTTGGATATCTTCTCACCCATTAAATTTCTTCACTGAGTCTTTCTGTAGTGATTTGTATAAGAAGTGTCCCCTGCATGTTCATGATCTGAATGCCTGTACTTAAGTTTGTGGTATTAGTTTGAAGACTATGGAACTTTTAGGATAGAGGAATTTGACAGTACAGATATATCAATAGTGGTGAGAATTTTTACTTTATATGGGACCAGTTTCCTATTGACTTCTTTTTGTTCCCTGGTTTATCACCATTAAATGGTTATTCAGCTCCCTTGCCCCATGCACTTCTCCCAAACACAGACAGAGCTATTCTGTTTTATCCTTCATTCTCCGATGGAACTGAAAGCCCTTACATGTCATGAGCCAAAATAAAAATTTTCCTCTCACAAATAATTTCTGTTGAGAATTTGCTCAGGCGAACCAAATGTAATTGGTGGAATTTGCCATTGTGATAGATAAAGTTGATTCTATACCTAACCAAACCAATAATCTCAAGGAGACAAGACTCTCAACATTCCTACTGGGGTATTGGAATGATTATGAAAATTAATGTGAGGTGATCAGTCTTAACTGTGTGTAGAAGCTGGGCTGTGTATATGAGTGAATGGTTCACCAGCATGTAGGTATTTACAGTTCTCTTCTTTGGACTCTAGATACACTGGGACAAGTTGCTTCAAGCATCTAATACTTTTACTTGCAAAGATGGAGACTGTGTGTTGAAGGATAAGTGAAAATACATCTATTTCCCTTAAAATGATTTTGTCAGGTTTTTTTTTTTTTATCATAGCAACAGAAAAGTAACTAAATCAATCACCTATATATTTTGTCTGTTCCTGCAATTTAGCTTTAAATACGTATTGAAAGTATCACTAGTCCTAATTTCAATAGTGTGGGTTTATTTCCACTTAGTATTAACTAAGATTTAAGTTGTCATTCTGCCAAAGTATCTTATGACTGAATTTAGTGTTTCAGCCTTTAAAAACAAACACCCACATGCAGACATATGTGCCCAAACTAAAGAACCTCTAATATTCACAGGATGCCTTTCTCGATTATGTGAAAACAGCATTGTAGTTTTCCTTGTGGCACTTTCTTCCCCTTCTCCTGTCTCTTTTTCCTCTTCGACATAGCTCATCTTTACATCAAACCAGAATGATTTCAGTGCATCTTCTATCGTTCACCTAAGCTGATTGCTTTCATGCCACCATTCTATATTCTGTATTTTCAAAATATCTGTCTAGTGTTCAGAACACATACTTACTCCTGAACCAGTTGAATTAACATGCTGGATTTCAGCAGCTGTCAATCTAAAACATAGCCCATGGAAAACTTTACCACTTGCAGAACATGTCCAAGCACTCTAAGGACTGACAACCTTCTCCTGCTCCTTGCATCAAATACATGAGATACCCACACGTATCCTCTCAATACACCTATGAGTATTCTGTGGAAATTAACTTTAGTTTTCTTGACATTAATTAGTATCCCTTATCCCTGCATTCTAATCAGTTATTAAGTTAAATGTTCAAGGACAACCTTTTAAAAATCACATCATGTTAATCCTTTTAACTTGTAACTGCATTATCCTTTTTAACATACCAGCTATAAAAGCTAAATTTCCTGATCTTCTCATTTGTAGGCAGATTTTGTCTGAAAAGCCTTATACTGTATTTATTTAATGTTGTCATAGCCTTAATATTTGCATTCCAAGCCAGTTAATATTAATATCTTTAATTAGTTATTATGGTACCTTGAGTCTTTGTCTTTATATTATATGTGTTCATTGCTTGAAACCTTCTTGAGCATTTGGGTCTGCTCATTTCAATAGGTAGAATTCCAAAGTATCTCCTCCTAGCCACACTATATTTTAGACATATTTTGTTCCTTTTCATTTATTATTACTTCATGTACTTGTTACCACCTAAAATTAACTCAGTATCTATGTTTATTTTATATATGTATTCTAAAATAATAATAACATAGAAAATGTACCCTCTTTCAAATATACTATCCTGGTAGTATATGTATAAAATAGATGACCTAAAGATGACAATTTGGCTTTAAGCTGTAAGACATTTTAGGAGATGATTATGTGAAGCAATGGATACAAATCTTGTACATTTCACATAGCTAGTTCCTATTACATAATGCAAGCACATTAAATGCAAGTTTTCAAAATGATAGTTATGATAGAGAGAAGCAGCATGGAGAGAAATTAAAAGCATGTACTCAAAATTAAATACTTTCCTGAAGTAATAAGGCATGGGTTAGATCGTTATTGGAGAAATGGGAAGAAACCACATAGTTAAGTTAATAGAAATTGCTAAGTGAAACCATGTGGAGTGAAAAAAAAATATTGCCTTGAAAAAATGTGGGATATCTGAAGTTTCTTCAATATATTGAAATCAGAAGATTTCAGAGCTAGGAACCTCACATGAGAGAAAATACAGAACATTAATTTTTCTATGTAAGAATTACTTCACTCAACATTGTATTTTCTAGTTCCACTGACTAACATGCAATTTTTATTTTATTTTTTCTGTTCAAATAGTGTATGTATATTACATTTTCATTATGCATTTTTGGCTGAAAAACAGTTTCTTTCTGATTCCTAGTTATTGTGAATAGAGCAAAAATTATCATGGCTGAGTAAATATTTATGAAGTAGGATACAGAATTCTTTTGCCATATGTCAAGAAGTTCCACAGCTGGATTCTGTGATCTATTTGTCTTCAGCTTTGTGAGACTTCCATACTTCAAATCCCTGTGTAGCTGACCAGTTTGTAATACCACAAAGAACAAATGAGTGTTCCCCTTTCCTTTGTTCCAGTGTTTGCTGTCAGTTGTTTCACTGACCTTTATCATTTTGACTGGGGTAAGATGAAATCTCCACATTATTTTGATTTGAATTTGCAGAGGAGATAAATCTACACCTGACCATCTCTTTTCATGTGATGAACTAACTGGGTCTTATCTAATTGAATTATTGGTCAAATTGGTCCATTGAATCCATAAACAACCCAAGTTGTTTCCAAAATTAAAGGTTGCTCTCCACTAAATGAACAGCAAGGCTCCATTACTGAAGACAACACAATCTACACAGCTCAATGAACATGGAGAAGTTTCTTGTGCTTATATAGAACCTTTGCCCCTATATTCTAGTGTCTTTGGCATGGAAAGGTACTCAGCAAACTACCAAAAGAAAACATAATCATCACCCAACTACAAATCATTTACTCTACCACACTGTCCTCTCTATGAAATATGCCAGGTTAATGGTGGCATGAAGCTTTTGGGTTTAATCAACCTATATATGATCTGGCTTAAAGCCGCATTACAAAATAGAACACATTCCTGACACTAGTTGGGTGAGCATGAACTAAATAACCCAGGCATATTGTATAAAACCAATCACTACTATAATAAAATAATAAATAAAAGTAGGAATAAGATACCTCATAATAACATTCTGTTCTACCTGATAGTAGAGTGCCTGGATCAATCAATTTCTTTAGTTATCACCAATCATGTAAGATTCTACTCCTGCAGCAGACAGAAACTAATACCAAGTCCTACAGCCAGGCATCATGCAGAGTGACGGAAATTAGAACACTCAGCTCCATCAAAGAACTCCCCTCAGAGATCAAAGAACCCTGAGTAGGAGAAAGGAGCAATAGTATAAGGGCCAAAGCAGATGAAGCACACCTGGATGATAAGAAAAGCCTCTAAGTCAACATAACAAAAGCTCTTAGGAACACACAGAGATAAAGGCAGAATGTATAGAGCCTGCTTGGGAGTGTACCAGATCAACTGTGTGTGCTATGTTTTTCAGTATAAGATTTTTATAGGATTCCTGAATGTACAAATGGGTAGGTCTTTGATTCTTGAGCTTTCTCTTGGACTCTTTTCTTTCTGTTCATTTGTTCTGTCTCAAATTTTGATGTGTTTTTGTTTTGTTGTTTTATTTTGTTTTATTGTTGTCCTATGAAATAACTAGTAACAATGGACAAGTTTGAGGTTCTTTTTGGATACATTTTTCTTTTCTTGAGATCTCTTTGTTCATATCCTAGGTATATATATATATATATATATATATATATATATATATACCTTATACGTTTTTTCTTTTTATATATATATATATATATACACATACATACATTCACAATCTTCTAATTTTGTATAGTTTGTTTTTCTGATGTTTTTAGGGATAGACAATTTGAACTGGATAACCAATAAACTGTCTCATCCTAAGAAGAGAATAATTATTACTCTTCCAGCAGAAATTAGTGTTCTGTAGTTCATTATTGAAAGTGGAGGCTTTCAGGTTTGATACGCTTCAAATAAAAAGATATCTGTCCTAAGTACATAGTATCTTCAGCAACAGGTCTTACATTAATCTTTGAAAAGCATCCAAAGGCCACATCAACTCCCTATGTGATTTTGAGAGTCATTTGGACCACACTGACAAATCATACAAAAGAAAATAGTTCCTCTTGTCATTCTTGGGTTTTTTCTTTTTTTTTTTTTTTTTTTTTTTTTTTTTTTTTTTTGTTAGTGTGGGGTTTTATGTGGATTAATCGCCCCAGGTGGCACAACTTTCTTTACGTTATTTTAATATCCACACAAGAGTACACACTTATAAGTGCTGGGAGAGAACTAATTATTCTCTCCTTAGGAGAAGCCATTTTATTGGTTACCCAGTTCAAATTATCCACCCCTGAAAACATCAGCAGTGGCATACCTACCCAAGTGAAAAGCAATAGCTCTTTAATTGGGCTTAGTTCACATTCAATAAGCAGAAAAAACAATGCCTGGAGCTGGAAACCTAGCCAAATATTCAGGGTTAGTGAAGTCATGAAAACATGAAAAAACCCACAATTACCACATTAATAAACAGGCAATTACGATTTATATTCTAAGTATTTACCCTGATACCTACAAAAATGTGTAGTTTCAGCCATAATCCCAAGAAACCAATGTTTGCCACAGACACCGGCCATTACAGAAGACAAAATACAATACAAATGCAGAGAACAAGAGGCTGCATTGCTCCCTCCCAACTACAATACAAGGAAAGCAGTTCTTATACCTAGGTTTCAAGAATCATTTTGAAAGATAGGGCAAAATGATTGTAAGAGAGACAGAATGTTTGTGGTGAGGTTTTGTCTCCTATAAATGTCAGACGTGGCAGTCTAAAGAAGACTTGAATAATGATGTCACCAATGGATATGGCATCATAGAAAGTGAAAAACTTGTAGCACCTCTCACCCTAGACAAGGGAATATGGGCAGAGTGGAATAAATTATTTTGTCCAGGAAATACCACCCCTGGTCAGACTGAATGTGTGTGTGTGTGTGCCCCCATACATGCACACGTGCATGCACACCATTACATGGAATGAAGCCATTGTATATAGGAATATAAGTATATAAGAACAATTATAGAAAAAACCATGAATTTGACAGATAGTGAATATGATTCATGCTTAGTGTAGGAGAGAGGAAATGGAAGAAGATAAATGATGCTATTTTATCATTATTTCAATGTTATTGAATGCTATTTACTACTAATAATAGTTTACTATAAAAATCTAGGAAATAACTCAAACTTATTTGTTTATAAGACACTATTTACTGAAGTTTTCTGATATATAGCATCCTCATCTTGGAAATAGCTTTAAATATCAATATATAAAATTTTTATGGAATCTTATACTTCGAAGATTTGACTGGGCTCAGCTACATGAAGAAACTTTCAATCAGATCCCTCATGAATGTGTGATCACCAATGAGGCCAGAATTCTCTGCATAAATTTAATTTCTGTGTCCTTCACATCCTGGTAGCTTTGGGAATTTGAACTCTTTTCACAGCAGATAACTTCACACCAAGCAAGGTTGCATCTGTCTGGAAATCTTGCAAAATGGCTACTGACCAATCATTAATATTATCATGTTCCTACAAAGCACAGAATTTTATAAAAAAAAAAACTCTATAGAATTCTTTACCATCTGTTTTATGTATAATTTTTATTAATATGTGCAGTTTCTTGTTTGGCAACTAATTATCTTGCTTACTTTATAGGGGTGCATTATAATTCATATTTTCTTTTAGGTAATTATTATTTGTGAGTTTTCAATATAGTTTAATGCATTTAGCCAAAATTTGGACAACACTTCCTTCAGTCAATTTTCCTAATTTTGTGTTTAATTTTAAAGTTAATAAATAGAAAAACACAAATAAAAGTTGTTTCACAATTTAAAATATACATAATTTGTTTTAATAAAGAACAGAAATCATGAAGAATAACAACTAATGTGTGCATAAACTATGTTTCAATAAACTAAATGAAAGGCTCTGTTTAAATTAAAACTGGATTTGACAATAAGTAAGTAAACAAATAAATAATTATGAATATTTTTAAGTGCATGTGCATATATTTCTATCAATGATTTCCAATAGAATTATCTTTCAAATACTAAATAATAGATTGTGTGCAGGGAGAGGAGGATGGGGAAATCAGGGAAACAGGGAGAAAGGAATGAGAAAGAAACAGGAAAGATTGCAACCCTGAATACTTGGGGTTTATGAATTGTACATTATTATAAAATAAGAGTGTCTGTCAATGTCATTAAGGCTTTGAGCATTAGGAAATTACCCTGACCTTTGAAAAACATAAGTGTTTATAAAAGAAAGTTAGACAGAGTTTAGACTTTTGGTAACACAGAAAAAAATGCTATGTGAAGCTGGCTGGGAGCAACATAATCTGTTCTAAGAGGTGATTTAAAAGATGTTTGCATCCACCAGTGACTATAGAAACAATGATCCGAGAAATAGCAGACCTGTAGAGAAGGTGAAATGGCAGCCTGACTTCCTCAAAACTTTGTCCTTACTCATGCTGAGTGTCCATATGTAGCTGAACCTTGCTTGGTTTTTTTAAAACTACAAAACGTATCATTTTTTTCAATCCTTTTTTGTCCATAATAAAAATTTTGAAAATACTATTTAATTCTTTACATTTTGCAGCATTTAATTCATAAACATGTAAAGTATCATTAGATTTCATTACATATTTTTCTCAACTGGATCTACATTCTTTATTCCTCAGCACTACCCACTGGGAGACAATAAACTGTGATCTCTGTAAACAGAAATGTTTTCTGTTGGGTATTGTTTTATCAGATGTTGTTGGATGTGATAATGACTAGCAATCATATCACATTATCCTTTTCATAAGTATTTAAACAATAAGTAATTTAAAGTTTGTGGATATGTGTATAAATACTTTTGCACTTTTGAACCATTGTGTCATCAGATATATAGTATGCTCAGTTGAATAAATAACATCCTACCAACTCCTAGGAGTACATATTTCTCAGTTTGGATATTTTACAATATAGAGGTACATTAAATGTTTGTGAGTGATGGGGTTTTGTTGTTGCTGTTGTTGTTGTTTTCTGTTGTCTTGTTGTTGGGTATTTGGTTCCTTGGTTTGTTATATACCTATCTGTTTAATAAAGAGAAAGGGGATAATGTGCTGGATAGGTGGAGATGAAAGAAATATTTGGGAAGATATATATAAAGGAAATTCTGATTAAAATATATAATACAAATTTTTAATTAAAAAAATACATAA
Organism: Mus caroli; assembly: GCF_978045245.1. Lineage (NCBI taxonomy): Eukaryota > Metazoa > Chordata > Mammalia > Rodentia > Muridae > Mus > Mus caroli. The sequence continues at coordinate 78,102,880 of NW_028227265.1, read as the reverse complement.
CAGAGTCAACATCTGGAATCTTGAGGATTCCAAGAAACATAACCATCAATCATAGAGTGAGCACAGCACAGACTGGACCTGGGCTAAATGTCCACATTATAGCTATTTACTTATCCGGTTGTTTTGTGGATGGCCCTGATAGTACCTGTATTTTTATGTTAATTCCGTTTTCCCAGGAGGGTTTGTCAGGAATGAAGAATGAATCATGTACACAGGAGACTTATTTTAAAACTTTCCCTCCCCCACCCACTTCCACACCCAAATGAATAAAGGGACCAATCACTATGCAAGTAGGCAGAATTTCTGGGTTGGACAGGGAAGAGAAGAAGCAAGAAAGAGATAGGGACTTTTTGACAGGGATAGAGAAAGGACAAGATATGGCTACTAGTGTTTCGCAGGTTCAATGGCGGATCCGCCAGGATTCACCACTGGAGGATTTAGATTTAATATGGCTTACAAGATTAGGATTTTAGTTGTTGCAGCCAGCGATTGAGTTACCAGTATTTATGAACTAAGTTTGTGTCATGTTTTCCTTCACGTGGCAGCTCGTCTGGGTTTCAGAGAGAAAGATATGTGCCAAAGGGTGGGTTTGCCTGATGTGCACCACAAAAGGCCGTGGGAGTTTCAAAGCATGGGGCTGGCATGGCTGTAACCCACCAGTAAGAACTTAGCGATCTGGGTGGACAGATTTTGGAGCTCTGAGTCCGTCTCCACAGAGATGAGAACAAGCCAGCCATTGCCCACCAGTGCATACCGGCCATCGGGACAGAGAGTAGCTGGGAATAGCATGGGAATTCGTTCTTCTTTTATAATATTCCACACGACACTGGTGGGCTGAGGTACTCTATTAGCTACAATGAATGACTGAGAATATCTGCAGATGGAATGCGGTCAGAGTAATGCAGTCTTTGTCATGCTTCCACTTCTTTTCAATAGTAAGATACCCTTCATCTAAATGAAAATCAACAGGTTCCTACCCATATAAATTCTGCCCCATCAATAACTCTAGCCCCAAATAACTGCCCATAGCTGAAACCTAAGATAAATTCCATACCATAAACCCATATCTGAGGATAGGAATGGCACAGGAAAATGAGTCTTTATACAAATATGTAGTGTGATTTTAGTAATTATTCTAGAAAGCCTTAGAAATTCCACATTACACTTCCATGCTTGAAATCCAATCCCTTTAAATAGTGACATAGTTTGAGTTTGAAACAGTAGCAAGAAGAGTATAAGCACAACTAGCAGCGTAGACTAAATATTTTCTTGATCTTGAAAAACAGAGATTTGTTTTCCTTATAGAGAAGAACCAATATCCTTGTCTAGACAACCCATAGCGATTCCTTTTGCAAATATGAACAAGGTCCAGTCAGAGCCCAGTGATGAAACATCAATCAAGCCAACACAAGTACCATGAAAATGACTAAGATAATAAAATATTAGCAAACTAACATCCTTAAATGTGCTCTCTACTCTGTGCCTACATGCTAATGTTAACCAGAATAGGTGTTTGCCAATAACAAAACATTTGTGCAAAATATAATGTTTTTAGCGTAGTAGGCAAGTGCACAAGACACAGCTGCAATAAGCTGAGATGCTAAAAGCTACTTAAAACATAACATGAAGCCATTCTTTAATCTGGCATCTGTTGGTTCAATGGTATACTGCGACACATGTCAAAAGTAGATTTTCAAATCCATTATCTAAAATACTATGACTTTTCATTTAAGCTATAATACACTACTTCATGACTTATAGCAACTTTAAATTTGAGTATCTGTAAACATCTACTTTTGACATGTGTAGCAGTATACCTTTGAACCAACAGGTGACTTTGCTGAATTTTTGTATTGCATCTTCCAGAGAATAAGCACACAATATATCTGCTGCTATTCCATGTTAAAAAAAAAATCACCACTTGTGCTTTCCAAACATTATTTAGAACAAGGCTTGGTTGGTTTGGTGGTTGGAGATCCTATGAATATGCAATACCAATTACATATAAGAAAAAACAAACTTCTGATGAAATGCAGTTGATTTTACAGTTTTAAGTGTTTTTTTATTAAAATACTCTGTAGCAGTTAAAAGTCTCTAAAGTAAAAATGTAGAATATATTATCAAAGTCAATGAAAATAATGAACATACACAGAGAGACAGAGATGCACACATAAGCACAGGCACATACACACACACATACAGAGAATAAAGAATAATAATTTTTTTAAAGTGTAGAACAGAATGTAGAAAATGTATTCAATAATAGAGGGAAGAAATTACTTGATGTAGTTATTGAACTAAAGATAAAAGTACAGATAATTTACCAACTCTTAACAGGAAGATGACAGTCTTCATTTTTTCAATGAGAAGAATTACAGGTGCACAGTCTCTCAAATACCTATTGAACAATGACTATGTTTCTATACTTTGTAACAAAAAGATATCTGAATAAGAGGCTAAAGAGAGTGGAGGAGAAACTGCATATTCAAAGATAATGATTGAAATATTCAAAAATGTTTATGAGGGCCAGTGAACATAATAGAAGACTAAGCTAAAGAAATTCACAGGAAATTGTGAATCTTTCATGAGTACAGCTCCCTCTAATATATTACACAGTTCTCACAGAACACTTTTTATTCCTTTGGTTATGCTAGTACTTAGTCTTTACCACCCACAATGATATTGTATGGCTGGTAAGAGAAGGAACATCAGTCTTCATCAAGGAGAAGTTTCAATACCAAGCAGTAAAGTCCAAATATATATACATATATATATATATATATATATATATATATATATGGAACATTAAATGAATTCACCATGGTTTCATATACACACACTCACTCACACCACAGAGAGAGAGAGAGAGAGAGAGAGAGAGTGAAAGAGAGAGAGAGAAAGAGAGAGAGAGAAATGCACACTAGCATGCACACACACACACACACACAATTAAATAAATAGAAGCCATATATATGAGATGAATAAGAATTAACATAGAAGTGTTAGGAGAGAAACAATGGTGGAATGGAAATGATGTAAAGATAGTAGACATGCATAACATTCTCAATACACAATCTAAAAATAATCTCAATACACAATCTCAATGCCAAGACTTATTGTAATTATGTATCTTCAGTCTGTGGTTATGGTAGCCGGGCAGTGGTGGCTGCATGTCTTTAATCCCAGCACTTGGGAGGCAGAGACAGGTAAATTTCAGAGTTCAAGTCCAGCCTGGTCTACAGAGTGATTTCTAGGACAGCCAGGAAACCCTAACTTGAAAAAACAAAAAACAAAAACAAACAAATAAAGGAAGAAAAGACTGTGGTTATGGAAATTTTTTCTTAAAAGGTCCAGTAGAAGTAATGTCATTGATATCATAGATTATGATTGAAATCTCAGAAGCAATAATATATACTATGGGACACATTTTTCAAAATGGTAAAAGAAAACTAGTATAAACACAAATCCTATAGCATTATTCTTAAAGAAAGAAGAAGTGAGCAGACTTTTCAGATGGACAGATCTTATAGTGCAATAATTAATAGTGAAGTCACTACTGAAAATAGTTTCCAATTGATCAGCTTCCCAACAATCCCCTATTGATGCATTCATAAATAGAAGCTCGTCTTTCTCCTGTGTATTCGTAGGTGTACTGGCTGGTTTTGTGTGTCAACTTGACACAAGCTGGAGTTATTGCAGAGAAAGGAGTTTCAGTTGAGGAAATGCCTCCATGAGATTCAGTTGTAAGGCATTTCCTCAATTACTGATCAAGGAGCAAGGGCCCACTATGGGTGGTACCATCCCTAGGCTGGTAGTCTTGGGTTCTATAAGAGAGCAAGCTGAGAAAACCAGGGGAAGCAAGCAAGTGAGAAACATCCTTCTATGGCCTCTGCATCAGCTCCTGCTTCCTGACATCCTTTAGTAGTGAACAGCAATGTGGAAGTGTAAGCTGAATAAAACATTTCCTCCCCAACCTGATTCTTGGTCATGATATTTCTGCAGGAATAGAAACCCTGACAGTCAGGAAACAATGTTTGAGCTCTCAAACAAGTTTCAGAGGGTATAAATTTCAATCGTTGTTGTTGGTGGTGGTGGTTATTTTATTTATATTTCAAATATCACCAAGTTTCTGGGTTTCCCCTCCCCAAACCTGCTATTCCATACCCCTCCCCCTACTTCTATAAGGATGTTCCCCAACTTCCCCACCCACCCACTCCTACCTCACTGTCCTAACATTTCCCTATATTGGGGTATCAGTCCTTCAGAGGACCAAGGTCATCCCCTCCCACTGATGCCAGACAAGTCCTGCTACATATTCAGCTGGAGCCATGGGTCCCTCCATGTGTAGTCTTTGGTTGGTGGTTTAGTCCTTGTGCTTCTCTACTCATATATAGTATGTGGACTTACCTCCCTCCTAGACTTAAAAATGGTTCTGTTTGTTATGCCTCTCTTACGTCTACGTCTCTGTCTCTGTGCCTCAGTTTCTGTGTCTCTGTGTATCTTTCTCATATATATATATATTAATATATATATATATATATTAATTTTTCTCTCTGTCTTTCTCCAAGTACCTTAGGCTTTACTCCCCTTGGAGAGATAGAGTAGAAAAACCAATGTAGCTTAATCAAAAAATCTGAATCTTTTTGCAATTTTACTGTTTTACCATCACTTTTTCCCTCAGGCTACAGATTTTGAGACCCACTCACTGCAGAGTGTTTTCTTCCTAAGGAAATATGTATGAATGTATTGTGTTTCTAGAGACAACTTTTCTCCAGCAGCATCTAGAGACATTTTTTTAAGACTGTTCCCTGTCAGAAATTGGCAGTATTCCTGGAGAGGAATCTGATAGAAGCCAAGCTCCTTTGGGTCTCAAGAACTTCATACTGTCCTGAAAGCCTAGCCTTAGGGTGTAAAACATGGTAAACCCTTCCACCTTCTTCTACTAGTGTCTGTTCCATTAGAAATTGCTTGCTACCATTGCTTTCTCCATTTTCCCATCACAGTTTTATAGGTACTGGCATAGTGACCTACATCTCATCAACATTTCAGTAAAATGACCTTGGTAAGTGGTTTGACCTATTATTTTTTCATCAAAGATGGGACAGTCATCTTTATAAGTTGCTAAGTTTCTAGTCTAGTTGATCAGATGAAGCCAGAGTGTTAGTTTATTCTTTCTATACATATATGATGGGAGTGAGATATGTGCTAAACCCATAACTAACAATAATTCAGATAGGAACCCCTTTATGTGCTTTTTACAGAAGGAATTACATGTCAGTAAGTTCCTTACTAAGCTGCGGCTAAAATCTAATGGAGTTAGATTGACATATTTTGGTTTTCCACTTTATATAGTTGTCTTAGTTTGAGTTTTATTGCTGTGAAAAGATATTATGACCATGTCAATTTTTAAAAAGGAAGATGCTTAATTGGGGCTGGCTTACAGTTTCCGAAGTTCAGTCCATTATCATTAGGGTGGCAGTACAGCAACATGCAGGCAGACATGGTGCTGGAGGAGCAACTAAGAGTTCAGTATCTGGATCTTCTGGCTAGAAGGAGACATTCTTCCACACAGCACTGTGAGAATCAGAGGAGAACTCAAAGTCCACTCCCACAGTGACATACATCCTCCAACAAGGACATGCCTATTAATTCTTGCCATGGGCCAAGAATATTCAATACACCACAAGAGTGCAAATTAATTTAGTCTTTACATATTGCCTACAGATATTTTTCATGGAAGTATGTCTTTCAAACCTGATTCTAAAGAGCATATTCACACCTATAAAACACTGGATCAGTAAAAGCCTTCAATATTATTCAACTTTTTCCCATTGTAAATTAAATATACATAATTTTATATCTTTGAACATAGTACTCTGTAATAAAATGTACTTTTTTAGCTTTTTAGATAATTGTAGTTAGAAGTCTATTCGGTCTTCTCTGATTAATTTTGTAGTATTTAGTGCTCTTACACTGTGTACCAAATTTCATAGACCATACTCTGGTATGAGTATTAAAGCTTACTCTTATGAAGAACATTTTTAACGAAAAAAAAAAAGCAACCTGAGAAAGGAGAAATACAAAGGGGCACTAGGCAGTGCAATGGAGCTAAATTCTGTGTTTGAGGTAATATACATATTAAGGGATTGATGACTTTGGGGCAAGATCCTACCCAATTCAGCTTATTGTTTTTCTTATGTTGTTGTACAAAGAATAGTTATACCTAGGTGTTATTATTATCTGTTTATTGCTTTCCTTTGGACTTTTAGTCTGTAATGAACTACAATCTGAAAATGGAGTATATATACTTTTGATTTGGATCTTGAGAAATAGTGCCCATGACATGTTTAGGCCCAGTCATGGTGGTACATGGCTTTAATTCCAGGATACAGAGCAATGTAGATCTCTGAGTTCAAGGTCAATCTACAAAGCAAGACCTAGGATAGCCAAGGTTAGACAATGAAGGAGATGGAAAACAGGAAATTTGTAACAGAATAATGGAGGGCGGCATGTTCCATCCTCAGCAAACAGAAGAACTTAGGGCTACTGGGTCAACTAATGCTGGTTAGCTGGAGCTAAGAAATTATTGGTGATTAAGAAGAGACAGGTAGTCTCTAGATGGTCCTTCCTTTCATCACAGCTCCACACTTTGTCTCTGTAACTCCTTCCATGGGTGTTTTGTTCCCAATTCTAAGAAGGGGCAAAGTGTACACACTTTGGTCTTCGTTCTTCTTGAGTTTCATGTGTTTAGCAAATTATATCTTATATCTTGGGTATCCTAAGTTTCTGGGCTAATATCCACTTATCAGTGAGTACATATCCGAGGATCCATCCCATAATCAGCTTCCAAATGCTGACACCATTGCATAAACTAGCAAGATTTTGCTGAAAGGACCCAGATATAGCTATCCCTTGTGAGACTATGCCGGGGCCTAGCAAACACATAAGTGGATGCTCACAGTCAGCTATTAGATGGATCACAGGGCCCCCAATGGAGGAGCTAGAGAAAGTACCCAAGGAGCTAAAGGGATCTGCAACCCTTTAGGTGGAACAACATTATGAACTAACCAGTACCCCAGAGCTCTTGACTCTAGCTGCATATGTATCAAAAGATGGCCTAGTCGGCCATCATTGGAAAGAGAGGCCCATTGGACTTGCAAACTGTATATGCTCCAGTACAGGGGAAAGCCAGGGCCAAAAAGTGGGAGTGGGTGGGTAGGGGAGTGGGAGGGAAGGGTATGGGGGACTTTTGAGATAGCATTGGAAATGTAAATGAGGAAAATACCTAATTAAAAATATTAAAAAAAAAAGAGACAGTTATGACTGAGATGAAATCTTCTGGGAAGTATTTCTTGAGGTCACAAAGAAGCTGTTTTCCAGAGATAGCCAAAATTAAAATTCATGCTGTACCTGGAGTTGATAATGTGTAAGAATTAACCATGTGGTCTGGTTTTGAAGGCATGAAAGCATCGTGGTGAGCAGATGAGTCATGGGAGTGTGAGATGTCAGTTGCAGCTGCAGTTGCAGTTGATGGCACAGGACTGAAGGTGTCATGAAAGGAAACTGAGGTTTGTCTCCATTATAAGAGCCTATGAGAAGATATTGGTGAAGCCTAGTTGCAGCAGAAGTCTCCAGCATGTTGGAGATGCCAGTACCATGGGATGACTACCAAATAGAGCAGAAGTGGGGTGATATCAACAGCAGCCTAGAGGTTCTGCTATGGGCTGAATTGAATCAGTAAAAAAGAAAAAGAATCCCTTTGGAGGAGAACAGAAGATCATATGTGGATCCCAGACACAGAAACAAGAAACTGAGAAGTTGAAGTTGAAGTTGACTTGGAGAGGCCCAAAATGTTAAAAATACAAGAGCCATGGGATATCTGCTGAGGAAATGTCTAACATGGAGTAGAGCAACTTCAGGAGAAAGAAGTTTGTTGCAGTCAACAAAGATGAAAAAGTGGGGCAGTGTGGTGGCAAACACCTTTAATCCCAGCACTTGGGAGGCAGAGACAGGCGAATTTCGGAGTTCCAGGTCAGCCTGGTCTACAAAGTGAGTTCCAGGACAGCCAGGGCTACACAGAGAAACCCTGTCTCAACACCTCTCCCCCCCCCCCAAAAAAAAAAAAAACCAAACAAAGACGAAAAAGAATTTGGAGATCTGAAGACTACTTTGACAACTGCCATGGAGATGCAGAGTTTGGAGTTCCCTCCCCCCACCCACCATTTTATATCTTGCTTTGGTGATTGCAGTATAGTGATTGGATGAATCTGAGAAGAGATTTTGAATTTTGGACTTTTACCATTATTGAGATTGCTATAGACTATTCGGACTTTAGAATTTGGTCTAAATGTATTTTTTATTATGCTATGGCTAAGCATGGCTCACATAGACTCATGTGTTTGAAGAAGCCTATGTGGGCCAGGAAGTGGAATGTGGTGGTTTGAATATTCTTGGCCCAGGAAATGGCACTATTGAAAGATTTTACATTGTTGGAATGGATGTGGCCTTATTGGAGAAAATGTGTCACTGTGGGGTAGGCAATGAGACATTTCTCCTGTCCACATGGGAGGCAATCTTCTAGCAGCCTTCAAGTGAAGATGTAGAACTCTCAGCATCTCCTGCACCATGCTTGCCTCGACACTGCCATGTTTCCACCTTGATGATAAAAGGCTGACCTTTTTAATCTGTATGCCAGCCCAAATTAAATGATGTCCTTATAAGAGTTTCCTTGGTCATGGTGTCTGTTCACAGCAGTAAAACCTTAACTAAGGCACCAGATTACATGACTACAGATGGTACTGTCCACAAGAGACTGGGTCCTCCTATATCAATTACAAAAAACACCTTACAGACATAGCCAAAGGAAATCTTGATGGAGTTGATTTCTCAACTAAAGTTTCATTTTTCTGTCTGTGGCATATTGACAACTAAAGCTAAGTATGACATATGTGTACAGATATATAATAGCAGTGATTATATCCCATGATGTCCTGAATTTGACATAGAATGTCAGGGGCACCAGAGGAATTGGAGTAGGAAGGAAGACATGTGTAAATGATGGAAATATACTTCTTGCATATAATTAAAATATATTAAAAAGTAAATTTAAAAGTAAATTTCTAAAGTTTGATTCTGCTTATTAAAATTTCAAGTACCCAGAAGTGTTTAATGGATTTTTCAATGTAAGTTCTATATTAATATGGGTAGGAATGACAACAACAACAAAAAATGGTCCATTTTGTTAAATTCTGAAATGCACCAAAAAGGGGTGCTATCAATGTTGGCAGCATAAAAGTTAATATGTGGACTTTAAGTCATGAGTATTTTAACATTCATGGCCAGCTGTGGATCTGAACACCCAGAAGAATTTACTGAGGAAAGCGGAGGCAGGAGGATTAGCAGCTTCTTCTCAGCCTGGGCTACAGACTTTTTGTTTTGTCTCAGACATTGCTTGCTTTTCAGTACTTCACAGACTAATTTTTTTTCTTTTTCATTTGACACAACTCTACCAATGTATTCCTTTTCTGAGGCTATCTTTTGTACTTCATTGAATTTTCCTTTTGTAGAGAAAAGTGTATTGATTCAAATTCCACTATCTTGCAAAATTCATGACACCCTTGTTTTAATAGCTGAATAGTATTCAATTGTGTAAATGAACCACATTTTCTGCATCCATTTTTTCAGTTGAGCGACATGTAGGTTTCTTGCTATTATCAATAAGGCTGCTAAAAACATAGTAGAGTAAACGTCTTTGGGATATTGTGAAATAACTTTTGGGTATATGCCAGGAGCAATATAGCTGGGTCTTCTGGTAGAACTATTTTCATTTTTCTAAGGAACAGCAATATCAAATTAAAGACCGGTTTTACTAGTTTGTAGTTCCACAAGCAGTGGAGCTGGAGAATATCATCCTGAGGTAGGTAACCCAAACCAAAGGGAACATTCATGGTATGTAATTGCTGATAAGTGGACATTAGCTAAAAAGTACATAATACCAATGATAAACTCCATATACTTGCATAAGAAGTTAAGCAAGTTAACTTTTATAAGAAGTTAAACAAGAAGGAAACCCCAAGTGAGGATGCTTCAATCCCACTTAAAGGGGAAACAAAATAACCATAGGAGGCAGAGGGAGAAACCTGGTTAGGAAAGGGGAGGGGGCAGGTTAAGGGGCCCAGGATCAGGCATTCAAGGAGATTGGAAAGAAGCCCAGAGAGCCAAGAGATTGAACTGGAAATAAGCAACTTATGCAGGTTGATGGGGGTGGAATCTCTAGAAAGTCCCAGAATCCTGGTATTAGGGAAGGCTCCCAGGACTCAATGTGGGTGACAGTAGCCAAAATGTCCAACAGTGAGGATATGGAACCTAAAGAGACTATATCCATTAGACAGGGTCACCAGTGGAGGGAAGGGGATACCAACCCACATTCAAAAGTTTCAAGTAAAATTGTTCCTGTCAAAAAAACAAAACAAAACAAAACAAAACAAAAAAACAAACAAAAACAAAACCAAAAACCAAAAACCAAAAAACAGAAAAACAACAAAAAACAAACAACAACAACAACAAAGCAGGGATAAAAATGGTTGGCAAATCAAGCCAAACTTGGGACTCATCCTATGGGCAGGCTCTAAAGACTGGCACTTTTACTGATGCTATATTGTACTTACAGATAGGAGCCTAGCGTGGCTGTCCTCTTAGAGGTTCTACCAGCAGTTGACTGAGACAGATGCAGACACAGCCAAGCATTAGACTGAGGTTGGGGACTCCCATGAAAGAGATAGGGGAAGAACTAAAGGAACTTAAAAGGATGGCAACCACATCGGAAGACCAATGATGTCAACTAACCTGGATCCCTGGAAGCTCCCAGAGACTAAGCCACCAACCAGAGAACATGCATATGTAGCAGAAGACTGCCTTTTCGGGCATGAAAGGGAGAGGATGATCCTAATTATGGAGAGACTTGATGCCCTAGCGAGAAGGGATGCTGGGGAGGTGGGTATATAAACTCAGAGGCAAAGGGGAGGGAGGATGGGGGAAATAATCTGAGAGAAGGGACTGGTTGTGAAGGGCTACATTTGGGAAGTAATAAATCAAATAATTAATAATAATAAAAACTACTCATTTTAAAAATACTATTACCTTTAAAACATATTAAAATTCCAATTAGAAAGCATTTTCTTCTCTAGAAACATTATCCTATATCATATAATAATGGTAAATTTTCAAAGGCTTTGACCTGTAATGGTTCAAAATAAACCATCCTATGTTTGAAACTATATATACATATATATATATATATATATATATATATATACATATATATTTTAGAAAATTCCATTTATAATTCTGTTTCTTGCCTTCCATTAGTTTATTTTTTTTTTAATTTCGGTTTAAAATTAATTTTTCATTGAAATTTAAATATATTAGTTTCCATCCTTTATCCCTTTTCTCTCTCCATTTCTATTCTTAGCTGCCCTGGGTGATAAGTATTTTTTTGGTTTAATTAAAAAACAATATTAAAGCTGGGCGTGGTGGTGCACGCCTTTAATCCCAGCACTCGGGAGGCAGACGCAGGTGGATTTCTGAGTTCGAGGCCAGCCTGGTCTACAAAGTGAGTTCCAGGACAGCCAGGGCTATACAGAGAAACCCTGTCTCGAAAAACCAAAAAAAAAAAAAAAAAAAAAAAAAAAAACAATATTAAGATTATACTAGTTATCCTTATCTTTTCTTTATACAAACTTTTCAATAAACTCATACTTTCTTTCTTCCAAATTCATGACTTCCTATTTCAATAATTGCCATTTCATATATTCATACAGCACATATGTAATATACGTTGTTAAATGCATAAACACAAGTTCTTTATAAAATTTCAAATATTTATTATGTTTTTCCATTGAAAAAAAGACAGTTTCACTTTCTCTCTTGCTTCTTTCTCTCTATGACTACTATCCCAGGCCCCCTCCTACAACACTTATTATATAAACTGGTTCCATTTATTTACTTATGTGACTAGAGCAGCAATTAATATTGCTGAGCAAGTGTCAATGGAGCAGGATGTCAAGTCCTTTGGACATGTACAAAAGAGTGGTACAGCTGGGTGATATGGTAAAATTTATAGCTTACTCAATTCATATATTGTTTATTACATCTCTGGTTCTATTACCTTTTAACAAGATGAAAAGAGTATTTGTCATTTTTATTTTAGAAATTAACTGCTCAAGTAAGAAAGCTACAGTATTTGCTACAGCAGTAATATAATCAATGGCTTGGAATAAATATTCTTGACTTTCAATGACCTCACTTATTTAAAGAGTAATTATTTATTAAAAATTAACTTGAAGCAATGTTGCACTCATCACTGTGAATCTATCAGCTAGAAAAACATAAAGTACATCCTAAGATTTGAATTAGTGTTGGGATATAGAATATAAAAGAAAAATACTCATCTGGGGTATTCACAATTAAAATTAGACTCTAAAGATCAGTTACACTGTACAATGGGTACATCATATTTTAAAAGAAAGTATTTGTATTACTTATTTGAGAATTTCATATATGTATTTCAAACAAAGTCTTTTTTTTTTAACTTTTTCATTCACTTTAATCCCGATCACTGTCATCCTCTCATCCCCTCCCACAATGCCTCCTTCCATTCCCCCCTCACCTTCTCCTTTGAGGGAGTAGAGGCCCTGCCCTGGGTATGCCCTACCTTGGTACATCATGTCTTTGCTGGGCTAGGCACATCCTTGCCCACTGAGGTCAGACAAAGCATCTCAGCTAGAAAAACATATCCCAGAGACAGGCAACAGATTTTGGGATAGTCCTCACTCCAGCTGTTTATAACAAACATGAAGATCAAGCTGCACAGCTGCTTCATATGTTCAATGGGCCTATGTCTTGTATGCTATTTGGTTGGTGGTTCAGTCTGTGAGACTTGTAAGGGTCCAGGTTAGTTGACTGTTGGTCTTCCTGTGGAGTTCCTATCCCTTTTAGGGTCTTCAGTCCTTCCCACAACTCTTCCATAAAAGTCCCCATGTTCCATCCACTGATTATGGATCTCTGAGTCAGGTGCTGGGTGGAGCCTCTCAGAAGACAGGCTGATTAGACTTCTGTATATAGCAAAACAGAGTATTAATATTGTCAGAGATTGGTGCTTGTCCATAGTATGTGTCTCTAATTGGGCTAGTTATTGTTTGGCCATTCCCTGAGTCTCTGGTTCATCTCCCATTCCTACATTTCTTGTACACAGGATAAATTTTGGGTCTGAAGTTTTGTGAGTGGAACCATTCAGGTTCCAGCCTGGGTATAGGAAGTGCCTGCTTCAGGTTTCATATCCCTAATGCCATTAGGAACAGTTTATGTCACCCCTATTGATTCTTAAGCACTTCCCCTATCCCAAGTCTTAACTGGTATAAGAGACAACTTCCTGAACAGAACAAGAATGGCACATGCTCTCTGATCAACAAGTTGAACCTCATGAAACTGAAAAGCTGTTGTAAGACAAGTACACTGTTAATAGGATAAAATAGCAGTCTAGGGATTGGGAAAGGATCTTCACCAACTCTATACCTGACAGAGGACTAATATCCAAAATACATAAAGAACTGAAGAAATTAGATACCAACAACACAGAGATAGACAGAAAATTCACAGAGGAGGAATCTTGAAAGGCTTAGAAACAAAGAAAAATTTGACGTTCTCAATCATCAGGGAAATACAAATCAAAACAACTCTGAGACTCCATTTTATACCTGTCAGAATGGCTATGATCAAAACCACAACTGATAGCACATGCTGGCAAGAATGTGTAGCATGGGGAACACTCCTCCATTGATGGGATTGCAAATTTGTACAATCACTTTGGAAATCAATTTAGCAATTTCTCAGAAAAGTTTGAATAGTTCTTCCTCAATTCCCAGGTATACTACTTCTGGGCATGATATCCAAAAGATATAACTATATAACAGGAATATTGTTCAACTATGTTTATAACAGCTTTATTTATTATAGCCAGAAACTTGAAACAACCTAGATGCCCCTCAACTGAATAACAGACAGAGAAAATATGGTACATCTATAAAATGGAACACTATTCAGCTGTTTAAAACAAAGACATCATGGATTTTTGCAGGTAGATGGATAGAATTTGAGAATATCATCCTGAGCAAGGTAATCCAGACTAGAAAGAACATGCATGGTATGTACTCACTTAAAAGTGGATATTAGCCATAAAATACAGGATACCCAGGCTACACTCAAGAGACTCATAAAAGCTAAGTAAGACAGAAGCTCCAAGTAAGAGTGCTTGAATATCTCTTAGAAGGGTAAACAAAATATCCATAGGAGGAAGATAGAGGAAGGGAACCAGATGGAATATGGAATTGTGAGGGGAATTGGAGGAGATTCCTTAACAGCTATTGGTAAAGACAGGAGTGATGGCTAGATGGCCATGATAGTAAATGGAAATCTGCAACTAGTGAGGGTGGGGAGGAAACAGATTTTTGTTCGATACTCCATGGTATTTTAGAAAATACATCAATCTTCCCACATGTTTATCCTTCAATTTTAAATGTTTTTTATATATAAGTACATAGTGTATGTGTAGATGTATGCGTGAGTGTTTCAATGCAAGACCACACATGCAAAAGCACATGTGTTAAGGGCAGGGGACTGTCTTGGGAGTCATCCCATACCTCCCATTATCTATGTGACAGAGTTCCTTGCTACATATGCTGATCCTTAGTTGGTCTAAAAGTTTAGAGTCTCATGTTTCCACTCTCAAACTTGTAGGTTTCCCCAGGTATGCTTTGAAGTACTTGTGCTTCCCTGGCTTCTTCTTCCTTCATACTCTCTCTGCTTCTTATTTACTATGAGATAAGACACATTACCCCACCACCCACTTCCCAGAATTACTCTATACATTATGTATAGATGCAGAAGCAATGGTACCAAAACACAGGTTACGATAAATCCATTTCTCTCATAAGATTTTTTCTAGAGAGGTTTTAACATGCCAGAAAAGATGATTAAACATATGTTAGTTTAGGTTCTGGGCATTCAGCTGAGTGTTATAGTATATATGTCTCCTCAGGAGTTTCAAGTAGCAATCTTTTCTGGAGTGCCTTCTTTTCTTTTCTTTTCTCTTTCTTTTTTTTTTTTTTTTAAATACATGGGAATCTAAAACATAGCTCCGTGTAGTAAATGATAGAGAAAACATAGAAAATCTATGTCTATACTAGTGTGACAATAGCCTGCCTAAACTGCATTTTAAAGAAAATAATAAATATAATAATTATTATTTTTAATTGGACTTGAGGATCACAGTTTGTCTTTTTTAGAAAGTGAACAAATGCTTATCATTCTATTGATCTTACTTTATCATATGATCACTTGCCTTTTTAAACTTTTATTTTTTTGTAAACACCATCAAGTATGCAAACATTTTTATCAACACTAAATCTCAGAACCCGACATTCATTGACAAAATCGTTATTGATAACTTCTCATCAAATTGGTGATGAGAAAGGGACCAGGTTTGAATTGATGCTAACCCTCTCTGAGAGCTTGGCCCCAAAGAACCAAAGGGTAACACTATCAAAATTTCTGAAATACTAAGCAAAATTAGGTCTCTCTTCAGCTGTAGTAACATGCAACTACTTGAATATTACAAAAGTAATTCTAAAAGATCTGTATATATTTTGGCATCAAGAACCAGTGTCTAGCCGGGCATGGTGGCGCACGCCTTTAGTCCCAGCACTCGGGAGGCAGAGGCAGGCGGATTTCTGAGTTCGAGGCCAGCCTGGTCTACAAAGTGAGTGCCAGGACAGCCAGGGCTACACAGAGAAACCCTGTCTCGAAAAACAAAACAAAACAAAACAAAACAAAACTAAACAAAACAAAACAAAAAGAACCAGTGTCTAAAAGAAATATGGAGACAAATTGTGAAGCAGAGTGAAGGAAAGGCTATCCAGAGATTGCCCCACCTTGGGATTCATACCAACTTTAGATACGGACACCAACTTTAGATACTATCACGGATGACAAGAAGTGCTTGCTGACACAGTTGTCTGATACAGCTGTCTCCTGTGAGGCTCTGCCAGAAGGCTCTGTAAAATGCTCTGTATTTACAGAGGCATTTGCTCACAGACAACCATTGGACTGATCAGGGGATCCCAATGGAGGAGTTAGAAAAAGGACTGAAGGAGCTGAAGTGGTTTGCAACCCCATAGGAAGAACAACAATATCAACAAACCAGACCCCTTAGAGCTCCCAGGGACTAAACCACCAACCAAAGAGTATACATGGAGAGACCCATGGCTCCAGTAGCCTATGTAGCAGAAGATGGAATTGTCTGGCATCAATGGGAGAAGAGACCCTTGGTCCTGTGAAGGCTTGATGCCCCAGTATAGGTAAATGCCAGGTGTTGAGGTGGAAGTGGGTAGGTGTGAGAGCACCCTCATAGAATAAAGGGGACATGGGATGGGATAGTGGGGTTCCAGAGGGGAAACCAGGAAATGGGATAACATTTGAAAATGTAAATACCTAAAATATCCAATTTTTAAAAATCCCCCCCAAAAAAGAAGAAGAAGAAGAAGGAGGAGGAGGAAGAAGAGGAGGAGGAGGAGGAGGAGGAGAAAAGAACCAGGCTGAAAAAAAAAAGAACCTTCCATCTGTCTCTTCATTATCAAGTAGTATTTTCCACTATTCTTTCCCTTTTTAAACATTCTTCTCCTTATACTTCTTCTCTCTTTATTCTGTAAACATTAAATTGTCAGACTCTTTGTTACCTGTGAGTAACTGTTCAAAGGGCACACACTTACAGTTTCTAATGTAAGGTTAAAATAAACATGCTGCATGTTTATTCCTGTATTTTGAAAATTACTTAAAACATAAATATCTTGATTTTCATAAGTAAACAATGTTTGTATGTATGCAATGCAATTTTTATATACTACTTGGCACCATTGTCATAAGTGAAATATGTATACATCTTGATTTTCTAGCTAAAAGTCTGCAGTTTTGAGAATGACAGAGATTCATTTGGTTCAGAAGATTCAAAAGAAAGGACATATATCACTGTGTCGACATTGGCTACTGGAAATTCAGAGAAAACTATTGAAAAGGGGAAGGGAAATTAAATTTGGCCTTGACCTATTTTAACTCCTCATTGACACCCCATTGGCACCTCATGAAGAAGATCAATTCCCCCCCTTCAGGATTTTCTCAGGAAATCTATTTCTCTTCTATAATGAAAATATTCCACACAAAAATAAAGAGCTGTTTGTGAAATATCTGAAAATCAGAAAATGGTTAAGGGGCACATGTGGGTTGAGACAAGAAGTATTTGACAAAGAAAATGCTCATGTGCTTGTGTTTACAAAGCTGAGATATATCAAAGCAGGGGAAATCTCCTGATCTTATCCAAGCAAGATGCCAGAGACTGGAGAGAAAGACACTTAGGACTTTTGGTAAGACTCACAGAATAGGTCAGCTAAATGCAAATTGTGAAACTCAAAGGTTGGTTTTAATCCATTCTTCCTGCTTAGAGGAGAGTTTAAGCCTCTCAAAATTCCAAGAGGCTCATATATTTAGGACTAGTTAAAATCCTATTAAGCCAGAGAGGGATTATGTAGATTAATGGAATGGGGAGGGGGATTTGCTCATTTTATTGTAGCATTGTCTAACTCAATTTTGATTATTGATGACTTTAGTCTGAGTCCCTTTCTGACACCTTACTATTCATAAGCCTTTGTAAGGGGCTTTGCAAATGACAAAATGTAACATTTAATAAAGAAATATTTTACTCAGGGCAAATACTTGTAATACTTCATTTATACCTGTACATGATGAAAGAACATTCAGCATGAAACTTAAACCTGTACAAGTTGTTGGATAGGGCAGTTCCTCCAGAACATTTGGATATAAGATGTAAATTTTCATAAAATTGATTAAATCATTTGGTTTGCTTGTACAGATTTTTCTAGTTCCATTTATGTATGTGTTTTCACTTATTTATCTTTCTCAAAATGTATGCATGTGAACCGATATTTGATAGGTTTTCAAATTTTAACATATTAGGGCATTTCTTGATCTTAATTTTTTTTTAAAAAAAAGTTTGTCTCAAATGTTTCTCATCTGCTTAAAATGCATTTTGGTCAAATCACCCCTTTGATTATTCTTTCTCCCCCTCACCTTTTAAAAATCAAACTTCAGTTTATAAAGTCACAAGATCAATTAGTACTCTACATAGCCACAAGTGTAGGACCATCTGCTGCATTGCATCTAGCCCCTATGTGACAGTTTAGTAACCCTGAATAAAACTAACTCTAAATTTGCCAATAGTTTCTAGGTATAACAGCGACTTTATATATTCTTGCACCCCCTTTAACTTTTTGTTGATTCTTTTTGAGTTTCACATAATGCACCCCAGTCCCACTCATTACCCTGTTCTCTCATATCTGCCCTTTGCTCTTGTGTCCTCCCTCCCAAAATAATATTCGAGTGCATACACACACACACACACACACACACACACACACAACATAGAAAAATATCTCATCATAAAATTATAGCAAGTCACAGTACATAATTTTGTCCACACATCTTCACTTGCAAATGTTCATTATAATGAGTCACCATCAATATTATATCCTCACCAGGAACCCTCATAGTTATCTTGTTGCCCTATGTCATGGAGATCCTACAGCTCTGGATCATCAGGACTGGCCATTTCACATGTCCCAATTGATCACAGATAGTATATAGATTTTTTGGCATGAGCCAACTTAGAGCACTGGATCAGAGCTTGGTTGGGAGCAGAACTGGTCAGGGTGCTAGCTCTTCATTATTTATACCACCAGGTAAAGATTGCCAGAAATCACTCCAACTATGCCACTCATGCTTCCACTGATTGATGGCAAGTTCATCTCTCCTGCCATGATGCCTTCGGAGCTGGTGCACTGGCACTCATGCCTCTAGGACAAGCTCCATTGTGCTACACAGTCAAGGCATGGGGTCTACTATCCCGAGTGCTTAGCCTACAAAGGGCTTGGCCGGATCTCCTGTTCTTTCACATTCCAGACTGGTGCATGCACCCATGTCTTTTCCATCCGGCTCAGCTTCACTGTGTTGTCCAGGCCAGGTGCAGGGTGCAGGGCCTGCTTTCCTGAATAGTGCAAATATTGCATCAGGCAAGGGACAAGGCCAGATCACCTACTCTTATGATCCCAAAGTCAGCTTTTCCAATTGCCATAGGTAGTGTGTGT
Source organism: Mus caroli (assembly GCF_978045245.1). Lineage (NCBI taxonomy): Eukaryota > Metazoa > Chordata > Mammalia > Rodentia > Muridae > Mus > Mus caroli. Next base: position 78,083,612 of record NW_028227265.1, on the reverse strand, counting down.
GTGTGTGTGTGTGTGTGTGTGTGAGCATGGGCACATGTATGGGGGGATGCATAGCACATGCATGACACCATCATATGGCAGATGGGCACCAGTCCTGTTGTGCTGCCCAGATGAGGTGCCAGTCTCACTTTCCCAAGTGATAGAGCTGGTGAGAGGCAGATATCTCTCCTGTGCTCAAGACCCTGTGGGTCAGGCTACCGGATTGCAGGAGTCAGTTACATTCCACACTCACACCTTCAGGATGGTTCACTGAGACTTCTGCTACTAGTTCTAACTTCACTGTACTGCCTTGGCAAGACCTACTCTCCAAAATGGTTTCACGGTTGAGAGGTGGGACTAGCTCTCCAGAGAACCTGAGAGTAAGGCTTGGGACAAGTTCTGCACAGCTTCTGACATCCCTGTGATCACCAGCTGGTAGCCAAACTAGGAAATTCCTCATGTTCTCTAGTGGTAGTATGGGCCTCAGACATCAATACCAACCTCTGCTGCTGGATAGCCATTGAGCCAGACATGGCCCACAGTGGCAGCTTGAGCTAGCACTTCACCATAATCCTAGGAAGCAGTGCTGGCCACTCACAGCAGACTACTTCTCTCTCCTCTCAATTCTCCAGTTCGATCTCTATTTATAATGCTCAATCTTCTCCACTTCTCTTTCTTTCCTATCTTTCCAACATATACTTGCAAATTCTGTTGGCTCCTGCTACAGGATGGTCAAGCAGCCAGCAAGACCCTGGGTGATATCCTCTATCTACACTGTGTGGCATGAGAGCAAATTGGTGTAAATGACTTGCCTATGCTGAGCATCGGAGGGCAAGTCTGTGGTTCGCATGCTGATCTGCAGGTCTACATCTGTGTGATGGTAGATGGAGATCTGTGTATCTATGGCCTACCTGTTCTGTGGTAGGGGGAAGTTCTATGCATCTACCACAGCCCACATTGTGTGGCACGGAAACTGAAGGCCCCAGGGACTTTAGAGTTCAGGTGGGATGGGGGGTGGGGCTATCCTTGTGGAGACAGGGGCTGGGGAGGATTACGGGATGGGGAACAGTCGGAGGGCAGGGAGGGAATAAAATCTGGAGTGTAAATAAATACATGAATAAATGTGATTCAGCTTGCCATAAGAGAATGAGCAAATAAATTAACTGTGTACACATAGCTTTACTATAAGACTACATGGTGTTCTTTGAAAACAAAAGTAAATGAAATAAAAGATTATCTATTCACTTTGATTAAAATAAAAAAATCACTACATTATTTTATTTAAATACTAATGAAGAGCTTCTAAGATTCTTGTTGGGTACTTGTACCTTGAATACAAATAGGGTTTGTCCTTCAACTACTGGAAGTTGATCATTGAATTTTTCATGCTATAAAATAGAGATAAGGACATATAGAATGTTATAGATGTATATTGAGATGCTGGTAAGTGACATAGTGGCATAAGTACTGACTTTCAATGGCAAGTGCATGCAGATGGCAGTGCAGAATTTTGATGTACTTAAGGTTAAGTTTGCTGTGGGATAAAGAACTCTATAGTCTGTTCCTAGTTTATATAAGAACATGAGAAGTTTTCATTTTGAAATATCTTTGCAAAACCATAATTATTTAAACTAGCTCTGTAGGAAAAATCAAGAGAAAATAGTTCAAGGAAAATCATTGAAGACATTTTTGTTCTACAACATTTACTCTTAAATAAATGCTTGGACATGAAACTGAAAATGCATTATATATGACAAAGAAACAATGATTAACTGGTTTATCTAAGTGTTTTTTTTTTCAACCTGTTTTAGAAAGAACAGTTAAATCAGAGGAAGGGCAGTTGCTTTAACATCTCTACCTTTAGGGTAGTATTCTCTCTGAGGCTTCTGTTCAACACAGGGTGTTTGTTTGTTTGTTTCCTTGCTTTTCCTTCCTTCCTTCTTTCCTTCCTTCCTTCCTTCCTTCCTTCCTTCCTTCCTTCCTTCCTTCCTTCCTTCCTTCCTCTTTCTTTCTTTCTTTCTTTCTTTCTTTCTTTCTTTCTTTCTTTCTTTCTTTCTTTCTTTCTTTCTTTCTTTCTTTCTCTCTCTCTCTCTCTCTCTCTCTCTCTCTCTCTCTTTCTTTCTCTCTTTCTTTCTTCTTGTCTTTAGCTTTACTGTCAATTTCAAAGAATAATTTCTAGTAGCCTAGTAAAAGAAGGCATTCAAGCTACAAAAAATTATAAGTTATTCATAATATACATTAATTAAATTGTCCACTGAACAGAAATGATTACCAATGAGCCTAAAAATTAACTCTAAATAAATATGACAGACAAAATCATGGTCAAATGGAGAAATATAATATTATGGCACTGAAGAGAAGAAATTCACATATATATATAATTTAATTATAGAAAATTACTTAATGAAGCTATTACCTGATTAATTTTGTATGTGCATATTAAATGTAAATATGTCTATAAGGGAATTTTTGTGTTTGCGTGTTTTATAGGATTTAACCACAGCCTAGACTACCTTATTTTAGGAACAAGTGATTTCGGAACTAGAATCTCAAAAGTATTTAAATTTGTTGACATCTGCTTTATTATGAAATTTAAATTTATTTTCCATAAACTGGTGTCTTTTTTCTTTTATATCACAACATACCGGTGTAAAACACACAAAATCATGCACTAAAACTAATACTGTCATGAAAATATCTTTCTTATTTCTCTTTTACAAAATGAGAGGAGATACTTATATAACAATAAGAGCTAGAACCCATAATTTTAGTCTAGAAACTATCATATTTTCATCTTAAAAATCAAGACGTTTTCTTAACTTTGTGTTTCTTTTTGTGATATATATTGGTGTATTTTTTTCTCAAAGTATGCTTGTAATTCAAAACCTAAGAAAGAAATATTAGTTCGTGGAGGGTAGATCTATGTTCATCAGGAGCATAAAATAAAATAGCATTGATCTCCTTCTGCTGCTCTTTCATTCACTTATATATCCTACAGGGTTTTTTGAAGGGCAAACATATATACTTACTTAGTAACCTTGTTGTTAGACAGGGAAAATAAATAAAGAAGCACAGGTTTGTCCCTGTGAGGCTTATGACTCAATAGGAAGTGAGGGGATACAATGAGATGAACTAGAGCATTAGATACTTATTTTTTATTTTTAATTTTTGGTTATTCTATTCATTTACATTTATCCTCCGTCCTAGTTTCCCCTCCACAAACACCCTCCTGCTTCTATGAGGGTGCTTCCCTACCCACACATCCACACCTGCCTCAGCACCCTAGCATTCCCTCTACACTGGGGCACCAAGCCTCCGGGGGACCAAGGGCTTTCCCACCCATTAATGCCAGACAAGGCAATCCTCTTCTACATATGCAGCTGCAGCCATGGGTCCCTCCATGTGTATTCTTTAGTTGGTGGATTAGTCCCTGGGTGCTCTAGGGGTTCTGGTTTTGAGTCTATCATTTTTCCTAACCTATGGGATTACAAACCCCTTCAGCTCCTTCAGTCTTTCTCCTAACTCCTCCATTTGGTTCCCATGCTTAGTTTGATGGTTGGCTGCAAGCATCCTCATCTGTATTCCTCAGAATCTAGCAGAGCCTCTCAGGGAACAACTATACAAGGATTTAAGATAAGGGAATGATGCTGTCCTGAGGAACTCTAAGAAATGTGACAGTAAAAAGTAGAGAATGCCGGGTATCATGTAGAGAAAATTTACATTAGTCAAGATCTTAGAATAATATTGTTAAATACAAATATAAAAGGCAATCCTTTTATATGTAGAGAAGTGAATCAATTGATATTTTTTGGAGCCCTACTGCCACACACAAAATGTAGAACATTCTATTACTGTGGACTCTCCTGTGTATCCAATGGTAGAGAAGCAAAGTTCCCAAAAGATGTGTTCAATGATGCTCCCAAAGTTAATTAAGATGTTAACAATCCTGAATATATGACATTTTGGTTCCTAATTTCCTCAGTTTGTTCTTTGAACTAGAACCCAGAAAACAAACCTATATAAATGTAATGAAAACAAAATAATGTGACCATAATGACCACTTTTGTTAAACAATGCCTGAAAATTCATTATGTTCCAGAATTTATGAGGTATACGTGATTTCATTAAAAATGTGAATATCAATATTGTGTTTTCTCTAATCAAATACTTTAAAAAACAAATGCTGCTTTTCTTATGTTGGTAAATATATTTATTAATGTATTAACTTCCCAAGATTATATATAAGATTAACTCACTATTTTAAGAAATTTCACATTTTTACTAGGTTAAGTTCATCATTTATTTCTTAACTGAAAGAGAAAAAATAATAATGAGATCTTAGAATTAAGTACAAATAGAAAAATATGTAGGTAATGTTTCTCTGGTATCTAAGCTACTTCAATATTAATGTCTTCAACATATTTTTTTCAAGTTGTAGCAAGTTAATTTTATATTTCGTGTTTGCTAGCTACATCGATAATTTTGCAAAAATTTGCCATTAAACTTTTTAGAATTTTAGAAAAGAACTGAAAGTAAAAATACTGACTTATAATGATAAATAATTTGAGATGTTGAAATGAGTTTTTTTGCAAGTCACTGTGTATAGAAACAGGTTTTGTTTGATTAAAGCATGGAGTGTTTTCTCTTTGCAAACATGTGAACAGCTAGCAGAAAAGTAGACTAGTCCTAGTATTTGTCTATATTCTGGTGGAGTACACGTTAACATTTTAGATTCCTATCATAGCACATTTTCTAATGGATGTAATTTTTGAGAAAATAAATGTTCAAATAAATGGAATTTTAATTGTCTAAAAGTCACATAGTGAGCCAAATTCCCCACTAACTATATTTTTAAAAAAAGGTGAACACAGAGACAATCTTAATCAGTGTTAGACTCTATTACTGACAGTTGTAGAGGAAGGTTTTGCAATTTTATTGAAAGCTTAACAGATAGAGCAATAACAAAAAAAATATTATTTTTATATAAAACAGTTACAGCCTTTATATAATATAAAAAACACAGATTTTTAAAGATTTGATAATGTAGAATATTATTAAATAAGAAATATATATTATACATACACATATATAATGAACACATTTATTCAAAATGCAATTTAATCCTTAGTTTCAACATTCAAATAAATACAATAACTTATGCATGTATCATTTTACATATACAGTATACTTGTTAAAATACAATATTTTTTCTCATTTCTATATAACAAAAAATTAAAATTTGCCTCATTTCCTCTACAATGCTAAATGTTAGTACTACAGTTATATTTAGACTATTGTGAAAAAACAGGTTATACATATTTCAGTAAAAAATACAAAGGTTCTTACCATTCTTTTTTCTTTTTATATGTTATAGGTAAAATGTTTATCTTTGTACTTTTAAGGAAATATAACCTTTAAAAATTAAGAGTACTTTCAAAATTATGATAGAAGGACTTTAGAATTTAAGAAATTATTTGTACTGGTACATAATTTTCAAAAGAATATTTTATTAAGTGGAGTCCTTGATCAAAGTCCATACTGAGAGGTAGTTTTTTATGTTATTATCTGTAGTATAAGCTCAAAGGTTTCTAATGTATTTCTACTTATTCATTGAATGTGAATGTATGTGTCTGTATAACATATCATCATGTTCTAAGTGTTGATAAATGTCAAAAACATATGGAAATGTTCTTCTAAGAGTTCTAACTTGTAATACTCACTTCAACTTGTTGAACACTTATATAAAAGAATCAAGAACGCTTATATAAAAGAATCAAGATTAAGTTAAAAAAGGACAATTTATTATTACTATTACTGAAAATATGGTTTTTTGCAAATCTTCCTTTTCAGGAGTCAGTTTTATTACTGCTTCTCAGCACTTCTTTCCTTTTATTTTACAAAATGATTTATAATAATTTTAGCTCTCTTAATTCTTCAATGAAAATGTATTTAAAAATAATTAAAATATAATATGTTTATAATCACAAATCCTGTTTACCAAATTATAAAAATATAGCTAATAATAAAGTAGCCTAAAGAGAATTTCACTCTAATCTACAGAGAAATGATCATCTATTCTTAAACATATTTGCTACTAAATAAAAATTAAGGTTTTCAAAACATAAAATATGCAATGATGAAGTATAGAGTGAGTGAATATTTTAAGAATTGAGTGAGTCTAGGATGATTGCTTTCTAACATCCTAAGTAAACAAAATGATATCCAGAAATGTCAATATAGACCCATAGACCCACTCTTTCATTCTTTCTCACTAATTTTAAACTTAAGTCTATTGGTATTTCTAATTATATATATATATATATATATATATATAATTTTAAAACAAATATGCTGTATATATATAAACAAATATATATATATACATATATATGTATATAAAATTTTAAAACAAATATGCTGTAGTGATGAGAGTAAATATGAATCAAAAGTAAGATATTAGAGACTTAACAACATGGTAACTGGAACAGAATCTGATGAATGATAACTCTGGTTAATATTCCATGGTTCAGATAAATCATACAAAGCCGTCTACTACTTGGAATGGCTATGAACAACCAATGTCCCAATAAGTGATGAGTTCCCTGGTATGTTTTCTAGTTTAAAAGTGGACATTCCTAAAATGTATACATATGAAAAACATTATATGGGTACAGCAAATGACAACTACACACCTATATACTTGATTCAGTTTGTATTTACATATATTTGTGTGTGTGTGTGTTTGTGTGTATGTGTCTGTGTGTGTTTGTATAGTGATAATCATTTTAAAAGATAATGTTGGGACCCTGGACTCTTGCTGTCCACCCTCTCCACCCACACACAGAGGCAGCTTGACTCCCAGGATCTTTGATCCACAAGGACCTTAGAGGCAGATTGACTCTCAGAAGTTCTGACACACCCAGGATCATAGGACCATAGGATCACAGAGAGAACTAGACTCCCAGGAGTGCTGACACAACCAGGATCACAGAATCACAGGCTCACAGGCTCACAGGAGGAACAGGCTCCACTCATAGACAGCAAGGCCAGTTAACACCAGATATAATCAGATGGCAAGAGGCAAGCACAAGAACATAAGCAACAGAAATGAATGCTACTTGGCATCATCAGAACCCAGTTTTCCCAACACAGCAAGTACTAGATTGGCCAACACACAGGAAAAGCAAGATTCAGATCTAAAATCTCATCTCATTAATATGATACAGGATTTTAAGAAAGACATACATAACTCACTTAAAGAAATACAGGAGAACACAGGTAAACAAGTAGAAGCCCTTAAAGGGGAAACAATTAAATCTCTTAAAGAAATACAGGAAAACACAATCAAACAGGCCAAATAATTGAACAAAATTATCCAAGATCCAAAAATGGTAATGTAAGCATAAAAATAAAACAAAAAGGAATCCAACAATGGAGATGGAAAACCTAGGAAAGATATCAGTAGTCACAGATGCAAGCGTCACCAACAGAATAAAAGAGGTAGAAGAGAGAGTCTCAGGTGTAGAAGATACTATAGAAGATATTGACACAACAGCCAAAGAACATACAAAAGTTAAAAGCACCTGACTCAAAACATTCAAGAAATCTAGCACACAAATTAAAGACCAAACCTAAAAATAGTAGGTTTAGAAAAAAACTGAAGAATTCTAACTTAAACGGTTAGTAAACATCTTCAGTATTATAGAAGAAAACTTCCCTAACCTAAAAAAAGAGAGAACCAAAAACATACAAGACCCCAATAGAACACCAAACAACTTTGACCAGAAAAAAAATTACTCCTGGCACATAATAATCAAAGCACCAAAATGCACAGCACAAAGAAAGAATATTAAAAGCTGTAAGGGGAAAAAGGTCAAGTTAGATATCAAGGGAGACCTATCAGAATTATACCAGACTTCTCAATAGAGACTCAAAAAGCCAGAAGATCTTGGGCAGATGTCATACAGAACCTGAGAAAACAAAAATGCCAGCCCAAGAGACTATGCCCATCAAAAGTCTTGATCACCATAGATGGTGAAACCAGGACAATTCATGACAAAAACCAAATTTAAAAAATATCCTTCTACTAATCCAACTCTACATAGGATAATAGAAGAAGAACTCCAATGCAAAGAAAGAAATTACATCCAGGAAAAAGCAAGAAATTAATCTTCTTATAACAAACCCAAAGGAAGTGAAACACACAACATAATTCTACCTCTAACAACAAAAATAACAGGAAGCAGCAATTATTGGTCTTTAATATCTCCCAACAACAATGGACTCAATTCCCCAATAAAAAGGCATAGTTTAACTGACTGTATATGTAAATAGGACCCAGTGTTTTGCTGCATACAGAAAACATACCTCAGTAAAAAAGATAACCACTACTTCATAGTAAAAGGCTGGAAAAAAATTCCAAGCAAATGGTCCCAAGAAACAAACTGTAGTAGCAATTCTAGTATCGAATCAATAAAATAAACTTTCAACAAAAAGTTATCAAAATAGGTATTCACAGAAATAGAAGGAGCAATTCTCAAATTCATCTGGAATAACAACAAACCCAGGATAGCAAAAAAAAAAAAAAATGCTTAATAGTAAAAGAACTTCTGGGGGAATCATCATCCCTGACCTCAAGCTGTAGAACAGAACAATAGTGATCAAAGTCAACATGGTATTTGTACAGAGACAGGCATGAAGATCAATGGAATAGATTGAAGACCCAGAAATGAATGCACACACCTATGATCACTTGAACTTTGACAAAGAAGCAAAATCTGTCCAGGAATTGCAATCGTATAAGAAGTGCAAGAATAACTAAACCACTCAGAGCTCCCAGGGACTAAATCACCAACAAAAGTGTATACATTGAGGAAGTCACGAATCCAGATACATATGTAGCAGGGAGTACTATTATTTGTATGTATTATTTGACATCAATGGGAGTGGAGAGAGGATAGATGCCCCAGCATTGGGCGCTGCTAGAGCATTGAAGTGAGAGTGGGTTAATGATGGAGGAGCATCCTCATAGATGGGGAGGAGAAAGGGGGTTGTTATGGGGGATTATTGAAGGGTAACCAGGAAGGGTGATATCTTTTGAAATGTAAACAAATAAAATGTTTACTTAAAAAAATGATGCCTGGCAGTGGTGGGGCACACCTTTAATCCCAGCACTCAGGAGGAAGAGTCAGGCAGATCTCTGAGTTTGAGGCCAGCCTGGTCTAGAGAGTGAGTTCCAGGATAGACAGGACTATACAGAGAAATTCTTTCTTGGGGAAAAAATGAAAAGAAATTAAAAAAAAAAAAAAGATGAGGTCATGAAGTTGAGAGGGGTTTGGGGTGACATGACAAAAGTTGGAGATGAACATATGAGTGGTAGAAAATGTAATACAGTACTTATGTATGAAATCCTCAATAAAGATACAAAACTAGCATTTACATTTGCATGAAAATCTTAATGAAAAAATAAATCCTTCATTAGAAGCTACAATGTAATCTGTGATACTTCCTTACTACTAATTGAAAACTTTGAGTAGGAAACCAAAATCTTCTCACCTCAAACAAAAGTGTATTGTGTTCAGCTCCTGACAATACATTCATGTGATGACCCCAGGATGATGGCTGTATCCCTTTGATTTGTTCTGTGTACTGTGCTAATGGAATACAAACACATTGGCTATATACTAATTTATGACAACTTTTACAAAGATCTCTAATATTGCTAGCTGTTTTCTATCTTTTCAGCAGAATCCAAAGTCATGTTCAAGGAAATATTTGATCACTTGTTCACTTGGGACATTTTCTTGACATTATCTTCAATTTCAACCTTCCCCAACATGTATAATGTTATAGTCTGCTCAGGGAATGCAGCCTTACTGATGAACAGGATAATAAAGAAAAAAGTGATTTTTAAAAAATGGACAGCTTTTCCTCTCCTTAATATTAGTGTTTACCTTCTCCTCCATTGCTTCAGGGGAGCTATAAATGCTTTTCGTTCATAAACCATCATAATTACCATTCTATTTGTTGAAATTTAGTTCATCTGTGACTCAATGCATAAGTTTTATACCTAAACTCCCTGACTGATTTGAAGAAATATTTACATAATACAGTTTGTCTTGATAGCATTGATTTAAAGATGCATGGTTCTGGCAGTCTACCTCATTTACTCTGTAATTTGCCTTTTCCACTCACTTAACTGGTTCATTTTTTTTTCTGCTGTCTTGTCATATTCAGTCTTAAAATGCTTTTGGCATAGCAACAATGCTTCAGTCTCCATGAACTATTATGAAAATACTACTCCCTGTTCATCACCCAGGATTGGAGGCCTATCCTAATTCTATTTGCTGAGGTACTCCAAGATAAATTGTGCTCCTTTGTTCTTTCCTCTCTCTGGTTCTGCTTAGCAGCCACCAAATCGATATGAAGCATGTCCCTCATCAATATAATACAATGTGATGAAGCTAGCAAAACTATACATTGTCTGGTGATTAACACTACCCCTAATATATTAAGAATGTTAGACCAAAATTTCCTGACTTATTAATAAATATACAATAGTGCCACAAATTATTTGTCTATTAGTGTTAGGCATATGGTATACATCTCATGTTACCTGCCTTCAGAGTGCTTGGTACATGGTTCTGATTTTTTACAATGGTAGAGAATTGAGTCTTCACAAGTGGATCCAGTCCATCCCTCCCTCCCTTAACCATAAATCTTACACTTCCTCTTTTGTTTCTACAGAAGTAGGGGTAATTATACAGGTTTGTTTAGTACAGCTTCTGAGAACAGATCTTAATAGTTTCTTCACACATCACCACACAGTTACTTCTTTACGAATGTTCTCTAGTGCAAGTATACAAATACAATATTCTTTGATCACTGCATATGCAATAGTACTCCATACTTCATTTCATATAAATGAATTCATGAATATAATGACATGGGATAAACATTATCATCCTAAAAGGTAATAAAAGAAAACATCACAGACCAAGAAAGAGTACCATCTAGAAAAATGTACTTTGTGTACACACAGTATATATTTGAATGAGGTTCTTTAAATATGCATTTAGTTTATTTTTCTCTCTAGAATAACACAATATGGCATTTGTAAAGAAACATGATGTTTACAAATAAGCCTGGGTATTATAAGAATAAAAGCAAAACCAACAAAACTAGGTAAGTTTAACAAAAATTATTTTGAATGAATAAAACAGTATGCACATATAAAGTTATGTATTTTTTATATCAAAAGGAAGCAATGCTGGATTATATTTTATGTTGCTGTCTCATACCATTCGGGAACAGAATCATGAGTCCTCTATACAAACTTCCTCGAGTATACATTTTCTTAAAAGAAAAATAGTTCTGTGCTTAATTTGTCTTATTTGCCCAGGGGTATTGCTTATAAGATACCTTGCCAATTTTTTAATGATATGAATGATTGTGCCAGGATTGTTCTATGCCAGCTGCACAGGACTAATTATCTACTTTCCTCAAATGTCTAACTTTGAATAATCATGGTTTATTGGGAATATATAGAGTCTAGGCTAGGGAGAGACTAGAATCATGACTAATCCATTACCTTTTTTTTTTTTCATTTTATTGAAAATAGATTTTATTCTCATCTAGTACATCCTGGTAATGATTTCAATGTCTTCTAAACTTCCAGCTTCTCCCCACCTCCACACCCAGTTATATTCACATCATTTCTCTCTCTTTAGAAAAAAAATGCAGGCTTCTATGCAACAATAACATAACAAAATATGATAAAACAAAATCTAACACACATGAACTGGAGAAAAGAAACACAGACTATCAATGAAATTAAATTTCAATTAAAAAGATTCGATTTTCAGAAGGAGAAGGGTTTCAAACACCACATTGTGAGACAATGAACACCAAATGATGGTGTTGAGGTCATTTTCTATTGGCTATCTACTGCTGTGCATGTATCCTACCCTTATGAGTTATTCATATCCCCAGTGAGATTCACTTGTAGGAATCTAACATTTCATGCAAGGTAGGTATCAATTTGAGACTCTTCTGAGTAAACAGTCGGGACATGTTTTTACCTCACTTCTCAACTCTAGGACACCAATTGATGCAGATCCAGTAGGCCCTGCACATGCTGTCTCAGTCTCTGTGTGTCCAAATGTGCTTCAATCATGTTGATTTAGACTGCCTTTGTTCTTTGGTGTCCTAAATCCCCTCTGGTTGTTACAATATTACCACCTCTTCTAAGAGCTTCTGAGCCTTGTTGTGAGGAATTTGATGGAGACTTCCTGTGTAAGGTTGAGTGTTTCTCTATATTTGTTTCCATATATTGAAGGGGGAAATTACTCTGATTAGAGCTGAGCAATGCAATGATTTATGAACATTATGAATGGCTAAATGCCATTGAGATATTGTAATCAAGCATGATGCAACATCTACCTACCCACCTCTAAGTTTCTAACTCTATACCTAAAGTATATGGTTCTGTAGATTGTAGGCTGTCTACCATTGAATTAAGAGCTAATATCCACATATAACAAAATGTATACCATATCATCTTTCTGAATCTGAGTTACCTCATACAGTATAAGTTGTTTCTAATACCATTCAAGGATCTTATAGAACATTATATAGACTATACCAAAAAAGTAATTCCTCCTACCATATAATCATTAAAACATTATATGTACAGAACAAAGAAAAATATTAAAAGCTGGAAGGGCAAAATGCCAAGTAACATATAAAGGCAGACCTATCAAATTAATCCTAACTTATCAACAGAGCCTCTAAATTCCAGAAGGTCCTGGACCCTAATAGGTCACATCTAGCAACCCAGAATTCCATACCCATCAAAACTATCAATCACAATAGATGGACAAGCTAAGATATTCTGTGACTAAAAAAACAAATTTATATAATATGTTTCTAGTAATGCAGCCCTATGAGGATAGGAAGAAGAAAACTCCAATAGAAGGATGATAAGAAAACACAAGAAATTGATCATCTCATGGCAAAAACAAAAGAGAAACATTCTCTCTCTCTCTCTCTCTCTCTCTCTCTCTCTCTCTCTCTCTCTCTCTCTCTCTCTCTCCCTCTCTGTCTCTCCCTCATCTCTCTCTCTCACTTGCACACACAAACACACACACATCACTAACATTAAAATAACAGAAACTAAAAATCATTCGTCATTAATATCTCTCAACATCACTGGACTCAATTCAGCAATAAAGTCACAAGCTAAAAGAGTGGATGCATAAGCAAGATTCATCTTTTTGTTGCATACATAAAAGAAACATGCATCAGAAACAAATATAGGTACTACCTCAGAGTAAAGGGCTGGAAAGATGTTTTTCAAGGTACGTTACCCAAGAAACAAGCTGGAATAGCCATTCTAATATCCAATAGAATAGAGTGTCATTCAAAAGTATTAAAAGAGATGGGACTAAGATGATGTCTCAGTTATGAATATCTATGCTCCAAATGCAAGGGAACCCCCAATAATAAAAGAAATATTACTAAAGCTTGAATCACACACATGGAACTCTAGATATTAATAGTGGGGAACTTCAACAGCCCACACTCACCAACAGACGGGTCATCAAAACAGAATCTGAAGAGAGAAATAATAAAACTAACAGATGTTATTGAACCCAAAGGACCTAGTAGATAGCTACAGAATATTTCAAGCAAATGATTATCAACATCTCACAGAAATTTCTCCAAAATTGGACATATACTCTGTCACAAAGCAAACTGCAACAGATAAAAGAAGATTAAAATAATCCCAATCATCTTCTCAGATCATCATAGATTAAAGCCAAAATTCAAAATCAACAGAAAAAAATAGAAAACCTACACACTCATGTAAACTTAAGGGCTATATACTAAGTTTATTTTGGGTCAAAGAAGTAATAAAGAAAGAAAGATGCTCCCCATCCCACCCACTAGTACTTCCTGGCCCAGGCATTCCCCTTATACTGGGGCATAGAACCTTCACAGGACCAAGGTCCTCTCCTCCCATTGATGACAACTTGGACATCCTCTGCTACATATGCAGCTATAGCCATGAGTCCCACCATATGTTTTCTTTGCTACATATGCAGCTAGAGCCATGAGTTCCACCATATGTTTTCTTTGATTGGTGATTTAGTCCCAGGGAGCTCTGGGGTAACTGGTTAGTTCATATTGTTGTTCCTCCTAGGGGGCTGCAAACCTGGTGAGCTCCTTGGGTACTTTCTCTAGCTCCTTCATTGGGGATCCTATGCTCCATCTAATGGATGACTATGAGCATCTACTTCTGATTTAGTCAGGCACTGGCAGAGCCTCTCAGGAGACAGCTATATCAGGCTCCTGTGAGCAGGCTCTTGTTGGCATCTGCCTAGTGTCTGGGTTTGGTGGTTGTTTATGGGATGTATCCCCAGGTGGGGCAGTCTTTGGATGGTCATTCCTTAAGTGTCAGCTCTGAACTTTGTCCCTGTAACTCCTTCCATGGTTATTTTGTCCTCCTTCGAAGAAGGATCAAAGTATCCACATTTTGGCCTACCTTCTTCTTGAGTTTCACTTGTTTTGCAAATTATATCTTGGGTAATTTGAGCTTCTGTTGTAATATCCAATTATCAGGATGTGCATATCATGTGTGTTCTTTTGTGATTTGGTTACTTCATTTAGTATGATATTCTCCAGATCCATCCATTTCTCTAAGAAATTCATTAATTCATTGTTGTTAATAGCTGAGTAAGAGATCCACTGTGTAAATGCACCACACTTTGAGTATCCATCCATTTGTTGAGGGACATCTGGGTTCTTTCCAGCTTCTTGCTATTAAGTGTGTTCTTATGGATCTTCTTAAAGTGGAGAGATCTCATGCTAGCAACTTAATAGCACACCTGAAAGCTCTAGAATAAAAAGAAGAAAACAAACCCAAGAAGGGTAGATAGTAGGAAATAATCAAATTCATGGTTGAAACAATGAATTAAAAGCAAACAGAACAAAACAGTTAAAGAAAAATCATCATCAACAACAATAGAAACAATAAAACAAAATTGGTTCTTTAAGAAAATCATCTAGATAGACAAATGCTAAGTCAAACTGAAATGCAGAGATACAGTATCCAAATTAACAAAATCAGAAGTTAAAAGTGAGACATACAATATAGACTAAGGAAATTAAAAAATATATATATTAGGTCTTATTTCAAAAGAATGTACTCCACAATATTGGAAGATCTAAACAAAATAGGTGCTTTGCTAGACATATACCATTTACCAAAATTAAACCAACATCAGATAAACTATCTAAACAGTCATATAACCCCTAAGGAAAAAGAAGCAGTCATTACAAGTTTCCCAACCAAAAAAGTCCCAGGCCAGATGATTTAGTTCAGAATTCTACCATGCTTTCAAAGATGAGCTAATACCAATTTTCCTCAAATTATTCCACAAAATAGAAACAGAAGGAACACTGCCAAATCCATTCCATGAGGCCAGAGTCACTGTGATATGTTAAGCACACACAAAGACTCAAGAAGAAAGAAAATTTCAGACCTATTTCTCTTATGAACATTGATGCAAAGATACTGTATAAAATACTTGTAAACCTAATACAAGAACACATGAAAAACATCATTCACCATGATCAAGTTAGCTTCATCCCAGGGAAGCAGGAGTGATCCAATATATGAAAATTCATTAACATAATCCACGATGTTAACTAACAGAAAGTAAAATTCATATGATCTTATCATTTGGTACTGAAAAAGCTTGTGACAAAATCCAACAGCCCTTCATGTTAAAAGTCTTGGAGAAATCAGGGATACAAGGAGCATACTTACACATAATAAAAGCAATATACAGAAAGCCAATAGCCAACATCAAATTTAATGGATAAAAGTCAGGAACAAGGCAAAGATGCCGACCATCTCCATATCTATTCAAGATAATATTTGAAGTTCTAACTAGAGCAATAAAGCGATTAAAGCAAATCAAAGGGTTAAAAATTGTAAAGGATAGAGTTAAAGTATGCTACTATCAAATGATATTATAGGATACATAAGTGACCCCAAAAATTCTACCGGTGTACTCTTATAGCTGATAAAAGCCTCCAGGATAGTGATTGGATACAAAATTAACAAACAAACAAACAAACAAACAAAAATTCAGTAGTCCTCTTTTATAGAAATGATAAACAGGCTAGAAAGAAATTTGAGAAATAACCTTCAAAATAGCTTCAGGTATTATAAAATATCTTGGTGTAATTCGAACCAAGCAAGTGAACAATTTGTCTTACAAGAACTTCAAATCACTGAAGAAAGAAATTGAAGAAGAAATCGATATATGGAATTCTCTCATTCTCGTGGATTAACATAGTAGGATTAACATAGTCAAAAGGGGCATCTTACCAAAGGAAATCTACAGATTCAGTGTAAATTCCATCAAGATTTCATCACACTGTTTTACATAAAGAACATTTCTCAACTTCGTATAGAAAGACCCAGAATAGCTAAAACAATCAAGAGCAGTAAAAGAACCTCTGGAGGTAGCACTGTGCCTGATTTCAAGCTGTACTACAGAGCGACAGTCAAACAATTGCATTGTATTGGTATAGAAACAAGCAAGTTGAACAATGGTATGGACTCAAAGACACAGAAATAATTCACTCACTTGTGGATACTAAACATATATTGGAAAAAAGAAAACATTTTCAGCAAATGTTGCTAGCCTAGCTGAATGGCTGCATGTAGAAAAATGAAAAGAGATCCATATTTACCACCCCAGAGAAAACTCAAGTCCAAGTGGATTAAAGACCTCAACATAAAACCAAATACACAGCTGGAGACTGCCAGGGCCCCTAGAGTACTCTCCAAGCTGCAGGACCGAGATCACAGGTGAGTGGAACGCAACATCAGCCCCAAAGAATCGCAGAGGGACTTGTGCCAACAGGAATAGGTACAAAGGAACCCCTCCTGACCAGAGACTGGGATCCATTTCTGTCAGGGCCAGCACCTCCATCTTCCACCTGAACCTGGCCTTTGGCATCTAGTGCCTACAAAAATAAACTACAGAGAGCATACACTAGTAGTCTGACAGCGTACCTAGAAGCTGTAGAATGAAAGGAATCAAATTCACTCAAGAGGAGTAGAAAGAATAAAATTATCAAACTTATGGCTGAAATCACCCAAGTGGAAACAAAATGAACTATTTAAAGAATCAACCAACCATGAGCTGGTTCTTTGAGAAAAATCAACAAGATAGATAAACCCTTAGCCAGACTAACTAGAGGGCACAGGAACAGTATCCTAATTAACAAAATTAGAAATGAAAAAGGAGACATAACAGCAGATCCTGAGGAAATCCAATACATCATCAGATCCTAATACAGAAGACTATACTCAACAAAACTGGAAAACCTGAATGAAGTGGACAAATTCCTAAACAGATACCAGGTACCAAAATTAAATCAGGATCATATTAAGGATCTTAACAGTCACATTTCTAAATAAATAGAAGCAGTCATTAATAGTCTCCCATCCAAAAAAAAAAAAAAAAAAAAAAAAAAAGCCCAGGACCAGATGGGTTTAGTACAGAGTTTTATCAGACCTTCAAAGAAGACATAATTCCACATAATTCCAACTTTCCTCAAAATATTAACACAAAATAGAAGCAGAAGGTACTCTACCCAATTCATTCTATGAAGCCACAATTACTCTGATCCCTATACCACACAAAGATCCAACAAAGAAAGAGAACTTCAGACAAATTTCCCTTATGAAAATCTTTGCAAAAATATTCAATATAATCCTTGCAAACTGAATCCAAGTACACATCAAAATAATCATCCACCATGATCAAGTAGGCTTTATCCCAGGGATGCAGGGATGGTTTAATATATGAAAATCCATCAATGTAATCCACTATATAAACAAACTTAATCACAAAAATCACATGATCATCTGGTTAGATGCTGAGACAGCATTTGATAAAATGCAATACCCATTTATGATAAAAGTCATGGAAAGATGAGAAATTCAAGGCTCATATCTAAACATAATAAAGGCAATCTACAGCAAACCAGTAGCCTACATCAAAGTAAATGAAGAGAAACTTGAAGCTATCCAACTAAAATCAGGTACTAGACAATGCTGTCCACTTTCTCCCTACCTATTCAATATAGTACTTGAAGTCCTAGCCACAGCAATTCAACAACACAAAGAAATCAAGGGGTACAAATTGGGAAGAAAGAATTCAAAATATCACTATTTGCAGATGATAAGATAGTATATATAAGTGACCCTAAACATTCCACCAGAGACCTCCTAAACCTGATAAACAGCTTAAAATCAGTAGCTGGATTTAAAATTAACTCAAACAAATCAGTGGCCTTTCTCTACACAAAGGATAAACAGAATGAGAAAGAAATTAGAGAAACAACACCCTTCTCAATAGTCACAAATAATATAAAATAACTTGGTGTGACTTTAACTAAGGAAGTAAAAGATCTGTATGACAAGAATCCAAGTATTTCAAGAAAGAAATTGAAAGAGATCTCATAAGATGGAAAGATCTCCCATGCTCATGGATTGGCAGGATTTAAATAGTAAAAGTGGCTATCCTGCCAAACGCAATCTACAGATTCAATGCAATCCCCATCAAATTTCCAACTCAATTCTTCACTGCGTTAAAAAGGAAAATTTGAAAAGTTATCTGAAATAAAAAAAAAAAACCTAGGATAGCAAAAACTATTCTCAACAATAAAAGAACCTCTGAGGGAATCGCCATGCCTGACCTCAAGTTGTACTACAGAGCAAATGTGATAAAAACTGCATGGTACTGGTACAGCAACAGACAGGAAGAACAATGGAATAGAATTGAAGACCCAGAAATGAACCCACACATCTATGTTCACCTGATTTTTGAAAAGGGACCTAAAACCATCCAATGGAAAAAAGATAGCATTTTCTACAAATGGTCCTGGCACAACTGGCCGTTATCATGTAGAAGAATGTGAATTGATCTATTCTTATCTCCTTGTACAAAGCTCAATTCTAAGTAGATAAAAGAACTCCACATAAAACCAGAGACACTGAAATTTATAGAGGAGAAAGTGGGGGAAACCATCGAAGATATGGGCATAGGAGAAAAATTCCTGAATAGAACAGCAATGGCCTGTGCTGTAAGATCAAGAATCTACAAATGGGACCTCATAAAATTGCAAAGCGTCTGTAGGACTAAAGGTACTGTCAATAAGACAAAAAGGCCACCAACAGATTGGGAAAGAATTTTTACCAATACTAAATCTGATAGGGGACTAATATCCAATATATACAAAGAACTCAAGTACCTGAACTCCAGAAATTCAAATAACCCCATTAAAAAATGAGGTACAGAGCTAAACAAAGAATTCTCAACTGAGGAATAACGAAGGGCTGAGAAGTACTTTAAAAAATGTTCAACATCCTTAATCATCAGGGAAATGCAAATCAAAACTACCCTGATATTCCACCTCATACCAGTCAGAATGGCTAAGATCAAAAATTCAGGTGACAGCAGATGCTAGTGAGTATGTGGAGAAAGAAGAACATTCCTCCATTGCTGGTGGGATTGCAAGCTTGTACAACCACCCTGGAAATCAGTCTGGTGGCTCCTCAGAAAACTGGACGTGGTACTACAGGAGGATCCCGCAATACCTCTCCTGGGCATATACCCAGAAGATGTTCCTACTGGTAATAAGGACGCATGCTCCACTATGTTCTTAGCAGCCCTAAATTTAATATCCAGAAGCTGGAAAGAACCCAGATGTCCTTCAACAGAAGAATTGATACAGAAAATTTTGTACATTTAAATAATGGAGTACTACTCAGCTATTTAAAACAATGAATTTATGAAATTCTTGGGCAAATGGATGTATCTGGAGGATATCATCCTGAATGAGGTAACCCAATCACAAAAGAAGTCACTTGATGTGTACTCCTTGATAAGTGAATATTAGCCCAGAATCCTAGAATACCCAAGATACAACTTCCAAAACACAAGAAAATCAAGAAGGAAGACCAACTTGTGGATACTTCATTCCTCCCTAGAATAGGGAAGAAAATATCCATGAAAGGAGTTGCAGAGACAAAGTTTGGAGTTAAGACTAAAGGATGGACCATCAAGAGACTGCCCCATCTGGGGGTCCATCTGATAATCAGCCACCAAGGCAGACACTATTACATATGCCAGTAAGATTTTGCTGAAAGGACCCTGATATAGCTGTCTCCTGTGAGGCTTTGCCAGTGCCTGGCAAATACAGAAATGGATGCTCACAGTCATCTATAGGATGGAACACAGGGCCCCCAGTGTAGGAGCTAGAGAAAGTACCCAAGAGCTGAAGGGGTCTGCAATCCTCTAGGTGGAACAATAATATGAACTAACCAGTACCGCCAGAGCTTGTGTCTCTTGCTGCATATGTAGCAGAAGATGGACTACTCGGCCATCATTGGAAAGAGAGGCCCTTTGGTCTAGCAAACTTTATATGCCTCAGTACAGGGGAACTCCATTGCCAAAAGTGGGAGTGGGTGAGTAGGGGAGCAGGGGGCAGGGAGGGTATAGGGAACTTTCAGGATAGCATTTGATATGTAAATGAGGAAAATATTTTAAAAATTACAATTTAAAAAAAACAGATACACTAAATCTAGTATGAGAGAAAGTGGGAAATACCCTTGAATGCATTGATACAGGAGACAAATTTCTTAACAGAACACCAAAGACTCAGGATCTAAGATCAAAAATTGATAAATGGGATCTCATGAAACTAAAAAGCTTCTGTAAGGCAAAGCAAACTTCCCATAGGACAAAATGGCAGCCTATAGATTGGAAAAGATCTTTATTAACCCTACATATGGTAGAGGAGTATTATCCAAAGTATATAAACAACTCAAAGAGTTAGACAACCACAAACAAAAATAACCCATTTAATAAATGGATAAAGTCCAAAACAGAGAATTATCAATAGAGGAATCTTGAATGGCTGAATAGACCTAGGACACCCCCTACACCACACATATTTAGCAGATATACATCTTAGTCTTCATATAAGTCCCCTAGCAACTGGAGCAATGGCTGATCCTAAAGCTATTGCCTGTCTTCTAGAACCCTTTCACTTAACTGGGCTGCCTTGAAAAGCCTCAGTAGGAGAGGATGTGCCTAGTTCTTCAGAGACTTGATATGCCAGTGGAAAGATGCCCAGGGGTGCCTTCACCCCCAGAGAGGAATGTAGGAGAGAGTGTGGAAGAGAGAAATCGGGAAGGAGGGCAAGGATTAGAAAGTAGAGTGAATAAATAAATAAAGAGAAAAGACACACCATATGTGTGTCTTTTTTAAAAATCAACGAAAAATATGATAAATACTACCATTTAATAAGTAAATTATTAAATAATAATAATAATAATAATAATAATAAATAGTAAAAACTGTCAGTTTAATGATAGCATTACTAGTCTCCTGATATGTGGACACAGAGTAAACCAGTGAATAGTGTGTATACATTTCCATTCATTTTCTTCCATTAGGTCATAAAGTGCAAATGAAAAGGTAAGTAGAATCTAGAAATAAAAGATCTTTTTACATTTTAAAACATATTAAGAAACAGAGTTTGTTTCAATGTAACTTGTTTAACTTTTAATCACATATAAAAGCGTAATTATAATGTGCTCTGTAGCAAGAGATCTATGTTCAGTTTTTACCTGGAGATAATATACATACGACTATAGAGAAATAGTACCAAGAGACAGATAGACAATATTTTATAAGAATTTCATTTGGTTTCATCTCTTTCAGTCAGATTAGATTATTAGATTATTATGAGATATTTCCTCTGTGTGTGTGAGTGTGATTGTGTGTGCATGCATACACTTGTGGATATTCACATTTGTGTGTGTGCACATGTATATACTTGTGATGGTGCCAGATTTATAATTTCTCACAAAACTGGGAGCTAATTGACTTGGTTCAGTGGTTGTTCAGTAAGTATATAGCCTACTACTATCTGTGCCTCATTGTTCAGATCATAAGGATGTGTCACTAAACCTGGCTCATTTTATATGGGGTGGGGCAAACTTGAATTCCCAGTAATCTCTCATGAAGGCAAGAGCATTAACAATTGAATAATTGCTGGTGTTATATAGTGAGGTGTTTTCTGAAAACCCAAACCAAACAAAAGTAAATAATGTTCTAACAAGCTTGTTTTATGTTCTTTGTTTTAGTTCTATATAACCTGCATATGTGTGTGTGTGTGTGTGTGTGTGTGTGTGTGTGTGTGTGTGTGTGTGTGTAATAAGCATATGCACATGCAAATCTAAAAAGCTCAGAATAGAAATCTGCAAGTGGTGGGGTGGTGTCGGTTGGGCACCTCGAGGACATGCCAGAGACCTGGGATGGGAGACGTGTCATAAATGAAACCCATGAGGCTTCACTCACCCTTGTGAGTAATAATTCATCCAAGCATTCTCTTATATCTTGTATCACATTTGTGTTGATTGTATTTCTGAGGAAGAGAGTATAGGCAATAACCTTGAAGATAGAATCAGTGTGTCCTTCTGTGACAGAAAGTGCATATGTTTCCTCTCCAATATTGTTTATCAAACATAATGCCTCCTTCTGGGCTAATGGTAGGACAGGTCTGCTAGCAGTTTTCTTTATAAAAGCAGTTTACCCAATTCAAATTTCCTCAACTGTGACATGAAATTACTGTGTACAGCATCCACCTGGGGCTGTCTCAGCATTATCTGAAGGGACTTTAGGGCTTGTGCAAAACCCATACGGTCATGAATCTCACACATCCTGCAGTGTTGTGAGTAATAATGACACCCATCTCAGACCTAGGTGTCTCCTTTCTCCTAGAAGCATACAAGAAACTGTGACAGGGTAACTTGTTAAATAAGGCAGAAGTTCAAATCATCCATAGTTCTTGACATGTACTTTCTAATAATAACACATTTATTTTTAACTGACAAATTGAAATTTAAAAACAGAACTCTTAATTAGGTCCTATGAAGGTTTAAACATATGTGTACATTGTTTAATATACAAGAAAGGTCTAGTATGTAACACTTGCAAATAAACATTGATTGATTATTATATTACATTATATTATATTAATTCTATATATTATTTAAAGTACACAATTCCTGATCATCATCTATGTTATCGAAGCATATTAATGTACTGCAATAAAATAGAACATCTTGATATTAATGCAATCTAGCACAACTCATCAGTTATTCTCTAAACTGCCCTTAATACCCAACTCATGCTCTTGTAATCTCAATTCTTTCTCAATTTCTATGAAATCAACTCCTGAATGCTCTACATATTACAAACACAATTTTAGGTACAGATGTAGAAAAGAAATCTTGTATAGTATTTTGTAGGAATGTATAACATTATGGCAGGCATGGACATAATATGAAAAGTTGTGAAAAGTGTAGCATGTACAACTAACATGGAATTGGGAAAATTTGCTACATAGTATTATCAGTAGCAGATAAAATAAACATGTTGAAGACACACAAATATTTTCAGGTGTACTGTACCAATGTATTACTAAAGGAAATAAGAGAATGTGGTACATAAACACAGTGGAATATTATTTATCAATAAAATGGAATAAAATTCTGCCATCAGAAACCATGTAACTAGAACAATGATATAAACCAGGTGTAGAAAGAAAAGAATCACTTGCATAAAAATTTTTATCTGACAGAAAATAAAATAGTTTTCATATTAAAACCTAGCCAGCCTCAACATTTATGCTAGATAATTAATTCTGCTAGTATATCTAGATTACTTATCTATGTTTACAGGCCTCATTATCTTCCATATAATTTATATAATGTTCAATTAAAATTCTCTATTTATATACTTGATTCTAGAAACCTGCATAGCTTATGTGTAAATATACAGAGAATTTTTTTTTATTTTTTTTTTGGTTTTGGTTTTTCAAGACAGGGTATCTCTGTATAGCCCTGGCTGTCCTGGAACTTTCTTTGTAGACCAGGCTGGCCTCAAACTCAGAAATCCACCTGCCTCTGCCTCCCAAGTGCTGGGATTAAAGGCGTGCACCACCAACGCCCAGCCTAAAATGATCTTTCTTTTGACTATTTTTAATGATAGCACATTTGGAAATATATCAAATGAAAACAGAAATGATTAAGGTGATGTGTTGAAAAAATATGCAACTAAAGACTTAATTTAAGGATTAAATTTTTAACAATTTTAATTTCAGTATAATAATTGACCTGAGAGCTATACATTCTGCTTTATTTGAATGCCTGTGATTTCATTTGATATATTTCATTTCTGTGCCAAAGTAGCCACAGGTCTAAAGTTTATAGCTGCAAAGACAAAAATGAATGTAGCTCCATTCATTCTGTAGATAACAAATTACCATATCATTGAAAATTTTCTACATATTTATGGTACTTTAAATTTTTTCTGTTATATATATATATTTTTTTTTTGGTTTTTCGAGACAGGGTTTCTCTGTGTAGCCCTGGCTGTCCTGGCACTCACTTTGTAGACCAGGCTGGCCTCGAACTCAGAAATCCGCCTGCCTCTGCCTCCCGAGTGCTGGGACTAAAGGCGTGCGCCACCACGCCCGGCTTCTGTTATATTTTTATTTTAATAGTTTGTTTTTATTACTTATGTTTCAATGCTCTTGAATATAATACTAATAGAAGGGTAATGGAGTTCAAAAGCAAACATATATAGAAATAAATGTATTTAGAGAATGTGATACACAAGCTCAATGGAATATTATTTATCCAGCTATGATTATATATACATATAAATATATATATATAATTGAATATACATGTAATAATTAAAAGTTTTAAAATATGTATTTGAAAGCAATGTACTAAAACTTGTGTCTTAATCAAAGTGATTTCTGATTTTTTTCTTCAATTTCTGAGAGGTATTACCTAATCTGAATGGAATGACTAAGAATGTTGCCTGTGTGGCCTGAGGCCATCAGCTCAGAGATGTTCTCCTTACAGCAGTATGACAGAAGGGGCTGGTGCTATTCAATGCTGTATTATTTCATTTGAAGATATTTTTACCCAGTGCCATTTTTCATTGATGCCAATAACTATATCAGATTTTAGAGAAACTGAAGACTAGAAATTTCTCAAATCTCAGAAGTGTTACATAAATATATGGTTTCCAGAAGTAAACATGGCCCCTTTCTGTGTTAGTCTTTCAAAATTCAGAGATTCTAATGTGTTTTAATATGCATATTATTTTCTGCTGCCATCAAACTAGATCATAGGAAAAAAAATCCTTGAGGTATAAATATGTTCTGATCATCGAGGTCTTGTCTCCTAATTATGCTGTTTCTTTAAAAATAGAAACTTACTTCACTCCATATGAGGTCACCAAAGCAACATTGACAACCTACATTATTTGGTGAGTCACTTAGACTACCCCAAACAAATTTTCAATAGTTTGTCATGTCTAGTACTAGGAATTTGTCAGTCTATGGCTAGGAGGGAACATTGTCTGACCAAGTGGCTTAACTTCTTTTGAAATATTATATGTGGATTTTATATAATTTTATAAAATATAAATTATATTTTCTTGAAATTTTGCAAAAATTGGTGTTATTGGTCCCTTTTATCCTCAGATTGTATTGAACTCTGTCCATCCTTCTCCATTGGAGTCTTCACCACTTTCTCAGCTTCCCACTCCTTATCCCACATTATTATGATAATTTCATGTTTTTTCATTGGGTGTTTTCTTCATTTACATTTCAAATGCTATCCCAAAAGTCCCTCATACCCCCCCTCACACTCCCCTAGCCACCCACTCCCACTTCTTGACCCTACTTTCCCCTGTACTGAGGCATATAAAGTTTGCAAGACCAATGGGCCTCTCTTTCCACTGATGGCCCACTAGGCCAACTTCTGATATATATGCAACTAGAGACATGAGCTACGGGGAGTACTGGTTAGTTCATATTGTTGTTCCACCTATATGGTTGCAGACCCCTTTAGCAACTTGGGTACTTTCTCTAGCTCCTCCATTGGGGGCCCTGTGATCCATCCAATAGCTGAATATGAGCCTCCACTTCTGTGTTTGCTAGGCCCCGGCATAGTCTCACAAGAGACAGCTATACTTTGATCTTCTTACTTCTTGAGTTTCATTCATTTAACAAATTGTATCTTATACCTTGGGTATCCTAAGTTTTTGGGCTAATATCCACTTATCAGTGAGTACATATTGTGTGAGTTCCTTTGTGATTGTGTTACCTCACCCAGGATGATGCCCTCCAGTTCCATCCATTTGTCTAGGAATTTCATAAATTCATTCCTTTTAATAGCTGAGTAGTACTCCATTGTACCACATTTTCTGTATCCATTCCTCTGTTGAGGGGCATCTGGGTTCTTTCCAACTTCTGGCTATTATAAATAAGGCTGCTATGAACATAGTGGAGCATGTGTCCTTCTTACGGGTTGGAACATCTTCTGGATATATGCCCAGGAGAGGTATTGCTGGATCCTCTGGTAGTATTATGTCCAATTTTCTGAGGAACCACCAAACTAATTTCCAGAGTGAAGTACAAAGACCAAAGTGTGAACACTGTGCCCCTTTTTATAATTGGGAACTAAACACCCATGGAAAGAGTTACAGAGATAAAATTTGGAGCTGTGACGAAAGGATGGACCATCTAAAGACTGCCATATCCAGGGATCCATCCCATAATCAGCTTCCAAACGCTGACACCGTTGCATACACTAGCAAGATTTTGCTGAAAGGACCCAGATATAGCTGTCTCTTGGGAGATAATGCCTGGGCCTAGCAAACACAGAAGTGGATGCTCACAGTCAGCTATTGGATGGATCACAGGGCCCCCAATGGAGGAGCTAGAGAAAGTACCCAAGGAGCTAAAGGAACTGCAACCCTATAGGTGGAACAACATTATGAACTAACCAGTGCCCCAGAGCTCTTGACTCTAGCTGCATATGTATCAAAAGAGGGCCTAGTAGGCCATCACTGGAAAGAGAGGCCCATTGGACTTGCAAACTTTATATGCCCCAGTACAGGGGAATGCCAGGGCCATAATGTGGAAGTTGGTGGGTAGGGGAGTCGGGGGGAAGTGTACTGGGGACTTTTGGATAGCATTGGATATGTAAATGAGGAAAATACCTAATAAAAAAATAATTAAAAAAAAAGAGAGAGACAGCTATAACAGAGTCCTTTTAGCAAAATCTTGCTGGTGTATGAAATGGTGTCAGCGTTTAGAGGCTGATTATGGGATGACTCCCCAAGTATGGCAGTCTCTAGATGGTCCATCCGTTCGTCTCAGCTCCAAACTTTGTCTCTGTAACTCCTTCCATGGGTGTTTTGTTCCCAATTCTAAGAAAGGGCAAAGTGTAGACAAAAAGGCCACGAAGAGATTGGTAAAGGATCTTTACCATTCCTAAATCAGATAGGGGACTAATATCCAGTATATATAAAGAACTCAAGAAGGTGGACTCCAGAAAATCAAATAACCCTATTAAAAAAATGGGACTCAGAGCTAAACAAAGAATTCTCACCTGAGGAATACTGAATGGCTGAGAAGCACCTGAAAAAATGTTCAGCATCCTTAATCATCAGAGAAATGCAAATCAAAACAACCCTGAGATTCCACCTCACACCAGTCAGAATGGCTAACATAAAAAAATTCAAGTGATAGCAGATGCTGGCATGGATGTGAAGAAAGAGGAACTCTCCTCCATTGTTGGTGGGATTGCAAGCTTGTACAACCACTCTGGAAATCAGTCTGGCGGTTCCTCAGAAAATTGGAAATGGTACTACTGGAGGATCCCACAACACCTCTCCTGGGCATATATCCAGAAGATGTTCCAACTGGTAAGAAGGACACATGCTCCACTATTTTCATAGCAGCCTTATTTATAATAGCCAGAAGCTAGAAAGAACCCAGAGGTCCCTCAGCAGAGGAATGGATACAGAAAATGTGGTACACAATGGAGTACTACACAGCTATTAAAAAGAATGAATTTATGAAATTCCTAGGCAAATGGATGCACCTGGAGGACATCATCCTGGGTGAGGTAACCTAATCACAAAAGAACTCGCATGATATGTACTCACAGATAAGTGGATAGTAGTCCAGAAATGTAGAATACCCAAGGTACAATTTCCAAAACACATGAAAGTCAAGAAGAATGAAGACCAAAGTGTGGACACTTTGCTGGTTTCATTTTTAACTCTACTTTTCAGTGCCCCTAGCTAGAGTTTCGTTATACTGTGCTGATTTGTATAGTTTCTCCATATTGTATACCCATACTTGAACATTTGGACCTGGGAATCACAGACAAAAGAGAACATGTTTTTGTTTGTTTGTTTGTTTGTTTTGTTTTGATTTGTTTTTTATTGTTTTTGTTTTTGTTTTTCATTTTTGAGCTGATTACTTTGATCAATATAGTTTTTTTTTATATAATTCCAGCAATTTATCTGCAAATTTCATGACTTTTGTCCTTTAACAGTGAATATTGTGCCTATCTCCCAATTTGTCATTACCTATTAATTTTTGGAGAACATTCAAGTGCGTGATTTTAATTTTTTTTTCAATTCCCCAACTAATGGGAATAGGGTATCAATGAACATTACCAAACATAAGTCTCTGCAGAGTAAAATGCCAAGTCCTTTGAACACATGCCAAGTAGTGAGTGCTATTGCTGGGCCATATAGCAATTTTATTTTAGTTTTTTCATTGTGTTTATTTGTTTTATTTTGTTTTGTTTTGTTTTGTTTTGCTTTGTTTTCGAGGATTCTCTATATTGATTATTAGTGTGGACGGCACATATGTGAATATCCAACAGTGAGTGGGTGTTCTTCTATCTCAAAAACCCTGTCAACATTTTTCCCTGTTGTTTTTGTTGATTTTTGCCTTTCTGACCAGGAGTAAGATGAAATTGTATATTGTATTGGTTTTTGTTTCTAAAATTGTTTTAGATAATAGAGTACTAATGCTGCAGGTTTCAAATTGAACTCTGTTCCATTTGGATCTATTTTTGTTCAGGATAATAGGACTGGCATAATTTCATTCACCTGGGCAGGTGGTCCAGAGTGCTATAAGAAAGCAGATGAATGAGATGGCTACTATTGTTCTGCTAAAGGAAAATATTAATTAAATTTACTTCCTATGACGTTGATATGATATACTATAGGTCAATGACATGCACTATTCAATTCTCCTCAAAGAAGCTTCTTATTTCTATAGATGATAATTCACACAGAGACCCACAACTGGTAAAAGTGCAAACACTAAGAGATGCTTTAGCATTCAGTACTAAAAGAGTTGTCTTCATCATAACCCTTCCATGAGGCTTTGGAATCTATGCAGAAGAGAAGGCAAAAAGAGTGTAAGATCCAGAGGTGGTAGTAGATTTCCAGGAAATAGTGTCTTCCAGGTGTTACCTTATGGACACACATATGACTCATAGAGACTCTGGCTTCATGAGTGGAACCTGGTGAGGTTCTAGGAAGACAAAAACCCCAGCGAAGAAAAGGAAATGGAACATAAAGTCATTACCATGAAACTATTTGCTAAGTATCTTCTGGAGAAAGGAAAATTAGTTTTGAAAGGGTTGGATGGATAAAGAATGGAGTAATTAGGAAGGCGACATATATGAGAAGACTGTGAGAGAAAACATTATTAAGATATATGCAGCAATAAATAAATAACATTAAAAATAAAGTAAATATGCACATATATGTATGGATTAGCAAACATTTAGTGTTGTTAATTACAATGAATTAATTATTGATAATTAAATCATTAATTGAGCTTATTACTTAACAATCAATAGTTTAGTTTCATTTCTAGCTGCAGTTGGTAATATATTAAGCATTTAATTTACATTAATTTATAACATTAATTTAGCAGACACTCTCTTGCTTTTATTTTTTTATTTATTTTTATTATCTCTTTTTGCCTCAGAGTATTAAGTCGATATTACAGTCTCTAGTAGACAGATATTTTATTCAATTAAATATTATATCATGCATTTCATTTTCCTTTTTTTAGCCATAAGCCTATAAAAAATACAAGTCATTTAATTAATCTTGTTATTCTTGAGAAATAACTTATACCACATTTTGTTGAATGGTGCATTAAGTCTTGCACTAGAACAAGGATTCTCAGACTCTTGAATTTTAGTCAATTCCCATGCCTAAATCTGTATTTCATGTATGAGTACAAAACAGAAATTTCAAGTGTTTAACACAAACATTTGAAAAAATGGCATTTGACTGTTAACATTAAGAATTTTCCACAATATGTATTTTCATATCACTAAGGACTTTCTACTAGGACACCAAGAAAATAAGGCCCTTTGAATTAAATGAGCCAAGTTCATAAGAGTTCACAGAAACTGAAGTAGCAAGCACAGGGCATCCACAAGGCTGCACTTGATCCTCTGCACTTATATTATGGCTTACAGTTTAGTGTTTTTATGGGATTTCTGTGGACCTGTGTACTGGAGGCTTTCCACGGAGATCTCTGTTCTGGCCCAATGAGAGAGTTCCAGAGAAGGGAAGCTAGTGCAGACAGGGAGGGGAGGCTGTTTCCTCCACTTCCACTGCTTCCAATGCTCTACCTCCCTTTCAGGTTACTGGATAACTCCATGCTGCCCTGCACTGAGTCGGATCTGGCTGGTCCAGCCAGCCAGTGAGGAGTGTGGTGGAGCTTCAGGCCCCGTATTGGGAGACGAGACCTTTTCTCAAATATTACAGCTCTTTGGACTACAGAGCAGTTCTAGCACACTTTTCATCCTGGATAGGATTCTTATATACAGTTTTGGGGGTGGGTAAGGGTCTGACAGCAGATACTTCTCATTGGGTTGGTCTGAGAGCTTTGGGGAAACCTTACTTGCATGTAGGAGGGCTTGGTGCTGCTCCTACATGACTGATAGCCACATACCACTCTGCTCTGTGGGGTGAGGTGGGGGGCTGTGGGAGGCTGTAGTTATGGAACAGGAGCCAGGGTCAGGAACCCAGGAGGTGTGGCTGAACACCTGCTGTCCCATGAAGGTGGAAGTCACCACCCATCGTGTCACCAGGGTTCCAGATCTTTTCTCAACCAGGGACCAGGCTGTCTGTGCACAGCCCACCGCCCCGCAGATTCCTGAGCATTTTAAACTGTGTGCCTCTGAATCTTCTGCCATCCCTTATATTCTGTTCCTTCTGTTGGTCTGTCTTATATGACTTAAATGCAATACTTTTTATTTTATCTCATTATAATATTATTCTGTTATATTTTGAAGATATATGAATGAATGAATGAAAACCTAGCTACTAGGGTATAAGTTAACAATGGACCTACCATTTATACCTGCTGAGTGAAGGAAAATCAATTGTTTTCCAATTAATATATCTACTTTGAATATCAACCACTACTGAGCAGATCTTATATATCTCATGCTCAAGAGTAGTTGGCCCACAAGTATTGGATTACACAGGTTTTCTGCTTTAAGTGTGCATGCATAAGTATACGTGTGTGTGTGTGTGTGTGTGTGTGTGCACATGCGCGCGCGCATTTATTTAGTTAAAGTTTACTCTCTTTTTTTGTGTTTTGTTATATTTTGTTTCTAGGCTTTTGTTACTGTATGTGTTTTTTCTTTGCTGAGAAAGAACTTAAAGTTGGTTGGGTAGAGTAACAGAGGAGGTAGACAAATCTCAGGGAGGTGAAGAAAATTATCAGAATCTATTTAAATTTAAAAATAGTTTTAAACAACAAAAACGTTTTTTTAAAAAAGAATTTCCCACAATATGAAGAGTCACATCATTAAGTTCTTTTTTTTTTTTTTTTTTAATATTTTTATTACATATTTTCCTCAATTACATTTCCAATACTATCCCAAAAGTCCCCCATAGCGCCCCCAACTTCCCTACCCACCCATTCCCATTCTTTTGGCCCTGGCATTCCCCAATATTGGGGCATATAAAGTTTGCAAGTCCAATGGGCCTCTCTTTCCATTGATGGCCGACTAGGCCATCTTTCGATACATATGCAGCTAGAGACAAGAGCTCCAGGGTTCTGGTTAGTACATCATGTTGTTCCAACAATAGGGTTGCAGATCCCTTTAGCTCCTTGGGTACTTTCTCTAGCTTCTCCATTGGGAGCCCTGTGATACATCCAATAGCTGACTGTGAGCATCCACTCCTGTGTTTGCTAGGCCCCGGCATCGTCTCACAAGAGAAAGCTATATTTGGGTCCTTTCAGCAAAATCTTGCTAGTGTATGCAATGGTGTCAGCGTTTAGAAGCTGATTATGGGACGGATCCCTGGATACAGCAGTCTCTAAATGGTCCATCCTTTCATCACAGCTACGAACTTTGTCTCTGTAACTCCTTCCCTGGGTGTTTTGTTCCCAATTCTAAGAAGGTGCACAGTGTCCACACTTTGGTCTTCATTCTTCTTGAGTTTCATGCGTTTATCAAATTGTATCTTATATCTTGGGTATCCTAAGTTTTGGGCTAATATCCACTTATCAATGAATACATATTGTGTGAGTTCTTTTGTGATTGTGTTACTTCACTCAAGATGATGCCCTCCAGGTCCATCCATTTGGCTAGGAATTTCATAAATTCATTCTTTTTAATAGCTGAGTAGTACTCCATTGTGTAAATGTACCATAATTTCTGTATCCATTCCTCTGTTGAGGGACATCTGGGTTCTTTCCAGCTTCTGGCTATTATAAATAGGGCTGCTATGAACATAGTGGAGCATGTGTCCTTTTTACCGGTTGGGACATCTTCTGGATATATGCCCAGGAGAGGTATTGCTGGATCCTCCGGTAGTACTATGTCCAATTTTCTGAGGAACCGCCAGACTGATTTCCAGAGTGGTTGTACAGGCTTGCAATCCCACCAACAATGGAGGAGTGTTCCTCTTTCTCCACATCCTCGCCAGCATCTGCTGTCACCTGAATTTTTGATCTTAGCCATTCTGACTGGTGTGAGGTGGAATCTCAGGGTTGTTTTGATTTGCATTTCCCTGATGATTAAGGATGTTGAACATTTTTTCAGGTGCTTCTCTGCCATTCGGTATTCCTCAGGTGAGAATTCTTTGTTCAGTTCTGAGCCCCATATTTTAATGGGGTTATTTGACTTTCTGGAGTCCACCTTCTTGAGTTCTTTATATATATTGGATATTAGTCCCTTATCTGATTTAGGATAGGTGAAGATCCTTTCCCAATCTGTTGGTGGTTTTTTGGTCTTATTGATGGTGTCTTTAGCCTTGCAGAAGCTTTGTAGTTTCATGAGGTCCCACTTGTCAATTCTCGATCTTACAGCACAAGCCATTACTGTTCTGTTCAGGAATTTTTCCCCTGTGCCCATATCTTCAAGGCTTTTCCCCACTTTCTCCTCTATAAGTTTCAGTGTCTCTGGTTTTATGTGAAGTTCCTTGATCCACTTAGACTTGACCTTAGTACAAGGAGATAGGAATGGATCGATCATTAAGTTCTATGATGCCTCAAAATACTATAACCAACACACACACAAAATATATGAAATAAATTTTTTATATGTGAAATGATCTTATAATATTCAAAATTAAAATAAATGTTACAACCAAACTTTACTTTTCCATACAATAGTTGTCAAATTATAGATATTAAAGAAAAATTTTCAATTATAAAGTTTATTGTTGAATTAAACATTACTGATTTTGCAATAATAATAAAATCTGAATGTAGAGAATATATACACACATATCAGAATAGACTTTATAAAATAAGTTTCTATGATTGTTACTAATTTTCTGCATATTTTAATTTGTTTAATTGTAAAACTGTCATAATAATGGTAAAGCAATTATAAAGAGCCGTACCTTAATAAGCCTTTTTGGAGGAAATATTTTGTTTCTTCAAACTGAATTCTATTCATCAAAAATATATAAAAAGTAAACTAATCTCAGTATCACATAGAAATCGTGAAGTATCTGAGCAATGTGGTAGTAAGCCTAAGTCATCCAGCTCTTATAAAGCATTGAGAGTGCTCAAATGAAGTTTACAAGGTAGAGAGATTTTCCTCCAGTGTAGCCTTGTGAGGATGGAAAGGGCTATTCATTCTTGATTTGATCACCTTTGCCTCTATTTTCTGTAAAGCTTTATATTTGACTGTTGTGCTCACACAACGTTCAATAAAACCTTCAGTACCTACAAGAAATAAGTCCCTACTACAGCAACATACTGCTCATAATAACATCCTGGTAGGAAAACAACATTTTTGTTCCTTTTTCATAAATCCTGGTTATAGCCTCACCAACCTCCACTCCTACTACCTCAGATCCACTGCACCTCTGGTTCCCTTCAGAAAATATCAGGCCTCTGAGTAACACTAACTGAACACATACTATTACATAAAACAATGCAATAAGTGTAGGCATAAACCCTCCTGTCAAGACTGCACACTGCAACAGATTATGGAGAAAAAAGTGCCAAGTCTAAGAAGAGTAAGAAATATTTAGCTTGGAGATAGCCTACAGAAAGGAGGATAAAGGATAGATTGTAGGAGCCAGAGGGTTGAAGATCCTAGGGGAACATGACCCACTGAACAAACTAATCTTGGCGCAGAAGGGCTTACAGACTGAAGTGACAATCACAAAACCTACATGGGTCTGCATATACCTTGTGGGAACACAAAATTTTACATAAGTTACTAAGCAGCAGCCCTTGGAATTGTTCAACCACTGTAGAAATCAGTTTGGCTGTTTCTCAGAATATTGGACCCAGCTATACCACTCCTTTACTTATACCCAAAAGATGCTCCAACAAATAACAAGGGCACATGCTCTACTATATTCATATCAGCCTTATTTATACCAACCAGAAGATGGAAAGAACCCAGATGTCCTTCTACAGGGGAATGGATACAGAAAATGTGATACATTTACACAATGGAGTACTATTTATTATTCAAAACAATGAATTCATGAAATTCGCAGGAAAAATGAATGGAATTAAAAAATATCATCTGAAGTGAGATAACCCAGTCACAAAAGAACACACAGTATGCACTCATTGATGAGTGGATATTAGCCTAAAAGCTTGGAATACCCAATATATAATTCACAGATCACGTGAAACTCAAGAAGAAGGAAGATTAAAATGTGGATGTTTCAGTCCTTCTTAGAAAGTGGAAAATACTCATGAGAGAAACTGTCAAGACAAAGTGTGGAGCAGAGACTAAAGGAAAGGCCATCGAGAGACTGCACCACCTGGGGATCCATCATGTATGCAGACACCAGACCCAGATACTATTGCGGATGCCAAGAAGTGCTTGCTGATAGGAGCCTGGTATAACTGTATCCTGAGCCTGACAAATGCAGAGGCGTGCTCACAGCCAACAATGGTACTGATCATGGGGACCCAATGGAGGAGTTAGAGAAAGAACTAAAGGAGCTGAAGAGGTTTGCAACCCACAGGAAGAGCAACAGTATCAACAAACCAGACCCTACAGAGCTCCCAGAAACTAAACCATCAACTAAAGAGTACACGTAGAAGGACCATGGCTCCAGTCACATATGTAGCAGAGGATTGCCCTGTAGGACATCAATGGGAGGAGAAACCCTTAGTCCTGGGAAAGCTCAATGATGAAGTATAGAGAAATGACAGGGCAGGGAGGTAATACTAGGTAGGTGGGTGGGTGGGTGAGCACCTTCATAGAAGAAGGGAGGAAGGGAGGATGGGATAGGGGGTTTCCAGAGGGAAAACCAGGAAAGGG
Organism: Mus caroli; assembly: GCF_978045245.1. NCBI lineage: Eukaryota > Metazoa > Chordata > Mammalia > Rodentia > Muridae > Mus > Mus caroli. The sequence continues at coordinate 78,047,860 of NW_028227265.1, read as the reverse complement.
AATAACATTTTATATGTAAATAAATAAAATATCCAATAAAATAAAAAAGTAAAAAGACAAAGAAATTTAAAAAAAAGAAAAAGTCTCTCTTCTTATTTTATTTAATCTGAACAATGTTCATCTTTGAAGTAATCATGACACATATTTAGCTAGATTAATGACAGTGAAGTAGTATGCAGCAATTCAGGTGTCCATTGTTGCGGTTCTCTGTAGATTTTATAGAGATAAGTCTTAATTATAACTCTCACTTCTTTGTATTGTGTTGTCCTATAGACTTTAACCAAAGCTTCTGTGCAATCAAATATTAACCCTGATAAAAACCTGAATGTACAACTTCAATACAAAGTTAGGCTAATTAACATAGAAGAAAAGACTGTGGTAGACACTAGCGAAATAAATATAGATAGATAGATAGATAGATAGATAGATAGATAGATAGATAGATAGATAGATAGATAGATAGATGACAGACAGAGACAGAGACATATATATGTATATACATATATATGTATGTATATTTATATAGTATGTGTGATGAGTAATCTATTGCTGGTTTTAAGAGGGATCCAGGGAATCAAGACAGAGTTTAGCAAGTAAAACTGTGTTGTGGTTCTTACAAAGAATGCAGGCTCTGTTTTTGAGACACACAAGATAAAATATAATCAACTGTAATTCCAATGTCAGGTGATTCTGGATGATTTGGTCAATTTTATTTCTCCTTACTATAAAACATTGCATTTGCATTTTAAGCCCTCTTCTGATATTTTTGGCACCATAAACTTATATGACTTATACATACATGCAGTCAAATCCTCATACATATGTAAATCTAAGAATGTAGAAAGAACAGAGATTCATTAATCATTTGGGATATCTTACAAAAATTGGAAAACATTCACCCCAATAACAATTTAATGAGGTTTCTAGAAGTGTTTGATCTTAAGGTGTCTTTCTGTCCTCTGTCTTTCATTTATTCATGCTAATTTTAAGCTGGCAATGCAAACTAGAATTTAGAGTCCACAGTCAGTGATATGACTATCCAAAATCTATAAATGTGTGAACTTAAAATTTCCATTATGTAAGCAATATTTGGAAGGTGCACTTACATGAATTTTCTCTCTGAATTTAGGAGTAAATTCAAATTTTAGTAAAAATATTTACCCGTTGGAATAATCTATTAAATTGAAATCTAGAATATGGTGTGGCTTCTGTGAACCTTTTACTATAAACCAAGACATGAATATCATCTTACTTTCCTATGTATTAATTATATTATATGGCTAATTCATTGGGATTCTACTCAGAAAAAAATGTTTTTTTTCTTCTTTTTTTATTAGATATTTTCTTTATTTCCATTTCAAATGTTATCCACTTTCCTAGTTTCCTCTCCGAAAATCCCCTTTTCCCTCCCCACTCATCCTGCTCCCCAACCCATCCACTCCTGCTTCCTGACCTTAGCATTCCCCTGTCCTGGGGCATACAACTTTCACAAGACCAAGGGTCTCTCCTCCAACTAGGCCATCATCTGCTACATATGCAAGTAGAGACACGAGTTCCATCATGTGTTTTGTTTGATTGGTGGTTTAGTCCCAAGGAGCTCTAGGAGTACTGGTTATTTCATATTGTTGTTATTGTTGTTCCTCCTATAGGGCTGCATTTCTCTAGCTCCTTCATTGGGGACCCTGTACTCAAAAATGTTAATAAAGGAAAATAGCATGTGTGATTATAGCTGTTAAATAACTAGCTGAAGATTCTTAAGTTTCTGAGCAAGAACCCCAAGTGTTGTGTGTGTTGGAGAGTAAGCATGTGTTGAATAAAGGCTTATGTGGATGGGAAAGAGAGATAGGATTGTCATGGAAAATCTTGCTTCCTGAAAAGTCCATGTACCAACCATACAAAACATGTTGTCCTAATCCAAATTTCATCTAGTTGCATGAGTGGATCAGTATACTAAATCTATTTGAATAACCCAATATTCAACTAGTATATTAAGGGATCAATAGACACTATTTGAAATTGAAACACACATTAAAGCTGTTAATTTATTTTTGATTGAGTGGATTCCTAATACAATGTATGCAGATACACAGATGCAAAGAAACAAAACTTTATAGGTATTCTTTATTTCCTATTTACAAAATTTCAAGTTTTCACAAAAGATTTGGTAAATCTTTATTATTAATTTAATTACACATATAATTAAAATAATCATTAAATCATATGACTATTTTATCATGAATATTAAGACCTAAGAAGCACCACTTCATCATTGTACCCTAGCACAGGCATATATTGTCTCTCTTTGAAGCTTTCTCTCTACACTCCCCGTCATATGCAGTTCATGGAATCATTCTGTAACCTGTGCTTTCCATTGTTACCTATTTCTGCATGCTTATGTGTGTCCAAACACCTAGAAATCACATGTTTTTGTGTTGGTGAATAATCATGAAATCACATGTATTAAACCTGGTCTATCATTTTTCATTTAAAATATTTTATTAAGCCTTATTTACTTTCAGTTCATGTATTTGATTGTTTCCATGAATGTACCATGTGTATGCCTGGTGCCCAAATGAGCACTGTGGGGCATTGGGCTATACACAACAGTCTGGTCTCCAGTCGAGCTGAGGTCTGAACCCCAGAGTGGTGATAATTCACCTACATGGCATGGTAGGAATTCCCTCATGTCTCCTGGATTCAAGGCTCTTGTTGAATTTACCGCCCTCACACCCCCACAGGAGAAGCGTGGCTAATAATCACATAGACAATGTCCCAAGCTTCTGACCTTCAGGCTAAACTCCTCCCAGTTACCTAGCAACACCACAGATATCAGTCCACCATAAGAGGGGCTGCTTGGCCCCACCTCACTCTCTCCTCTTACATTCTCCTTGCTAGCTCTCTTACTCTCCTCTCACTCTCTTACTCTCTCTCCCTCTTGCTCTCTCCCTCTTACTCTAGCCTTTCTTCTCTCTCTCCTTTTCCCTCTTCTTTTCTCTTGACTATGGCTGGTCTATCTCTCTTTCTATCTTCTCTCTTTCCCCCTCCTTTCTACAATAAATCGCTAAAACCATAAACTGTCTCTGTTCATCAAGGCCTACTGCTCTTGGATGATGGGATAGGCTTTCCTCTAATGAGTCTTTTCTAATCACCCGATGGAAGGCCTTCATGTGCTCCAGTCAAGGCCCAGACTTTCACCTGCATGGCAACCTCTCTCCCGAATTCCTCTCTCCCATAACCCTGGTTTCAGGGGCTGCCCCTTTTCCACCTCCCATCGAGTGGGGTCAGTGGCTTAGATGCCCACCCTGGACTGAGTGGAAAGCATCTGACAGCCCTCCCCTGTCTGCCTGCCCAGAGAATAGGAAGAACTCTGGCCGGATGTGGGCTATCCTCCCTCCTACCCTCTTCCCCAACACCCCCTTTAGTTCCCACCGAGCACCATACAGTTAGTAGAGAACAGAGCACCATGAAGAAATGCACAATGGATCTCAGATCTTATCAGTCTGAGCTTATCAACAGTTGTAAGCTTCCATATGGGTGCTGAGAAATAAACCCAAAACTTCTAAAACAATAGCAAGAGTACATAATCACTAAGCTACTTCTCTTAACCCCTCTCTCTACAATCTTAATATATTTCTTTTTTTTCCAACTAAATGTTTGCCTTTATTTATTTATTTCTTTTAATTTTTAATATTTTTTACTACACATTTTCCTCAATTACATTTCCAATGCTATCCCAAAAGTCCCCCATACCGCCCCCCAATTCCCTACCCACCCATTCCCATTCTTTTGGCCCTGCCATTCCCCTATATTGGGGCATATAAAGTTTGCAAGTCCAATGGGCCTCTCTTTCCAGTGATGGCCGAATAGACCATCTTTCGATACATATGCAGCTAGAGACAAGAGCTCCGGGGTACTGGTTAGTTCATCATGTTGTTCCAACTATAGGGTTGCAGATCCCTTTAGCTCCTTGGGTACTTTCTCTAGCTTCTCCATTGGGAGCCCTGTGATACAACCAATAGCTGACTGTGAGCATCCACTCCTTTGTTTGCTAGGCCCCGGCATCGTCTCCCAAGAGACAGCTATATTTGGGTCCTTTCAGCAAAATCTTGCTAGTGTATGCAATGGTGTCAGCGTTTAGAAACTGATTATGGGATGGATCCCTGGATACGGTAGTCTCTAGATGGTCCATCCTTCCATCACAGCTCGAAACTTTGTCTCTGTAACTCCTTCCCTGGGTGTTTTGTTCCCAATTCTAAGAAGGGGCATATTGTCCACATTTTGGTCTTCATTCTTCTTGAGTTTCATGCGTTTAGCAAATTGTATCTTATATCTTGGGTATCCTAAGTTTTGGGCTAATATTCACTTATCAGTAAATACATATTGTGTGAGTTCCTTTGTGATTGTGTTACCTCACTCAAGATGATGCCCTCCAGGTCCATCCATTTGGCTAGGAATTTCATAAATTCATTCTTTTTAATAGCTGAGTAGTACTCCATTGTGTAAATGTACCATAATTTCTGTATCCATTTTTCTGTTGAGGGACATCTGGGTTCTTTCCAGCTTGGCTATTATAAATAGGGCTGCTATGAACATAGAGGTGTCCTTCTTACCGATTGGGACATCTTCTGGATATATGCCCAGGAGAGGTATTGCTGGATCCTCCGGTAGTACTATGTCCAATTTTCTGAGGAACCACCAGACTGATTTCCAGAGTGGTTGTACAAGCTTGCAATCCCACCAACAATGGAGGAGTGTTCCTCTTTCTCCACATCCTCGCCAGCATCTGCTGTCACCTGAATTTTTGATCTTAGCCATTCTGACTGGTGTGAGGTGGAATCTCAGGGTTGTTTTGATTTGCATTTCCCTGATGATTAAGGATGTTGAACATTTTTTCAGGTGCTTCTCTGGCATTTGGTATTCCTCAGGTGAGAATTCTTTGTTCAGTTCTGAGCCCCATTTTTTAATGGGGTTATTTGACTTTCTGGAGTCCACCTTCTTGAGTTCCTTATATATATTGGATATTAGTCCCCTATCTGATTTAGGATAGGTAAAGATCCTTTCCCAATCTGTTGGTGGTTTTTTTGTCTTATTGATGGTGTCTTTTGCCTTGCAGAAGCTGTCTGCCTCTGTGGTCCTCACTCTCACCTCTGCAGACTAAGTTCGGCGGAGCCCCGGAGCCAAGATAGCATTCCCTGCAGGGCAGATCACTGTCCTCCGGCTGGGAGGGTGCTGGATGTCAGCGGCCCCAAAAGGGTGCTGCCTCAGCGACTCTGTGGCTCCTGCCTGTCCCAGAAGCTTTCTGCCTCTGTGGTCCTCACTCTCACCTCTGCAGACTAAGTTTGGCGGAGCCAAGATGGCGCTCCCTGCAGGGCAGATCACTGTCCTCCGGCTGGGAGGGTGCCGGATGTCTGCCAATTTTTTAAAAAAGGTAAGAGGCACTTACCCTTGAGACTGGAAGCCCCAGGAAATTTAGAGGTCAGGTGGGGTGGGGGTGGGGATATCCAGGTGGAGACAGAGGGGTGGGGAGGAGGTATGGTATGTGAAACAGTTGGAAGGTGAAGCGAAGGTGAAAATATGGAGTGTAAAAAATTTTTTAAAAAATATAAATAAATAAATAAACAAGACAGCAAAAAAGGTAAGATTATATGTAGAGTTTACTCTAGATGATATAGATCTGTAAAAGTGAATTTTATTCAGCAGATGTAATTGTAGTCTCAGAAGCTTATGGCTGATTTAACTAACTCACCCTTTCTAGGAAACAAAAAACAAAACAAAAAAAAATCCATTATGTGCATAAAGAAGCAGAATCATAAGGAGCATTAGGTATGTATATAAACTCTCAGTGAATATTTATCTATTGATTCAAAGAGAATTGAATATGTAGCATTCTGTTCATTTTCTATTTCTGAGCAACAAATGATTAATTTTCAATTGTTTTCAGGTTTTTTTTTAAACCACATACTGAACAATATTTTTTTTTAAAAGAGTAACTGAAAGGTATTTGTTTTTAAAAGGTGAGAAATCTTGTGTGAGTGGGTAGACATTCAAATGTATACATATGAAGATACATACTACTGTGCTTTAAGAATAACTTTCTTCCTCATTTCTCACATTTTTTTGCATTTTTGCTACCACATAGTCATAGAGAAAAGATTGGAAATCAAAACGGTTAAAATCCTGTGTTTATTTTTCCTTTTACATTATTATTTTTGATTTTTTCATACAATACACTTTGAAATTTTTCTTCTCCTCTCCCTTCTCTGATTGTCTTTCTGTTCCTACTAATTCAATTTTTTGTTCTTCCCCCTCAATACAAACAAACAAACAAAAAAACCAAATACAACCCCCAAAACAACAAAAAAAAATCATAAAAAACAAACAAGAAATTTCAAACACACACACACACACACACACACACACACACACACACACACACACACACAAGATCATGATAAAAATGGTTGAGTTACCCAGAATTACTCCTTTGGAGTATTTTGTTTCTCTGTCTGTTGATATACTTTATAAATACTTTCCTTGTTAGAGTAGACTCTTGTTTCCATTTCCCTGTCTCTGTGCCAGGATTTTGCTAGCCTAGAATCTATGCAAGTCTTACGCATATGGTCACATTGATTTCAATCAATAAATTGTTCTTTTTTTCCTTGTTTATTTACAGGAATTTAAATGCATATATCATATCAGATGTTTATCCTGGACATTTAAACAGCTCTAGTGAGTAGCTATTAGTTTTATTTTTCTTTTCACAGAAGATATTTGAGATTTGGGATAAAATCCAATCAAACAGATAATTATTAAATCTGTTATTTACTAATTTTTTGTATTGCACTTATCATTTCTCATATAAAATTCAGAGAGAAGTAAAATAACTTAGCTTATTCTCTGAACAAACAGATGTTTGGAGGAAGAATTCTTACTCCTGGTTCTTTTATGTCTTATTCTTGAAATAATCAAAGTACCATGTCATTCTGGTTATGATTTGGGATATATTATCATGTCAAAATACGCTGTTATGTTTTTCAGTTAAGAAAAACCGAGATTTACATTTTGTATAAAAGCTTAAGGGTATAATTATGAGCTATGTTATTGTTACCTATAGATAACATGCCTCCCGACTAATTAAAATCACAAGGCTACTCTCAAGTGTAAATATGTTTTAGGTGATGAAAGTTTTTTAGAAGGGCTTTTGGATCCAATGAGATGTCAAATATGGCATCACGAAGTAAAGTATAATAATGAAGTAACATTGAGTAGTTTACAAATGAGATGAAGGGTAAATGGTTGATTTTTTTTCTGGAGGGAAAAGGCATCTACATTTCTGTGTTTTCTTTTGAAAAAATTACGACCATGTCATATTATCAATGATGTTAGTAATATAACTAAGTGTCTTTTGGAAATATTTCAAAACACTCAGGGTAATTTAATGGAGTATTTTAAAATAATGAGTGAAGCCCTAAATAATAATCCCAAACTAAGTGTCTGTCATTTCCCACACAAGAAAGAGAAGTTAAATGACTTGCTCCTTAGTTTATTCTGTTTTGTCTGTTAGCTACATCATCAGAAAACCAGATGATATACTTAGTTATTACCCTGAAAAGAAAATGCAGACTAGCAACAGCTTCTAAAACATACTTTATGGGTTGTCAATAGGGAAAGAAGTTTCTAAATACTTACTTAAAATTAAAGAGAAAAAATAGCTTATCTTATAGAGGAAGGACTTACCTGGCATCAATGGGAAGAGAGGCCCTTGGTCCTGTGAAGGCTCAATGTCCCAATGTAGGAGAATTCTAGAGAAGTGAGGTAGGAGTGGGTGGCTAGGCAGGGGAGCACTCTCATAGAAGCAGGGGGAGGGAGAATGGGATAGGAGGTTTGAGAAGGGGAAACCAGGAAATAAAATAACATTTGAAATGTAAATAAATAAAATATCCAATAAAAAAAAGAATTAGAAAAATAAAACAAACCTCAATTCTATGGAACCCTGAGGTGTACATTATCTCCTAACATTTTTAGAAATGCAGGACTCTGTCAGGATTGCCTAATCAATATTGGAGAGCCACATGCACTCCAGGTAAATAATATTTGAGGACATGAAATAAATGTTAATTCTACTTACTGCAATAAAGTAAGGAAAACTTTTACTATTAAACTGTTTTGCACAAAATATGAATAGTATAGAATATTAATCTCTTTATGCCTCTGAATGTAGTCCTCTTTGTTTTAAAAGAAGGCCATTGAATTTAAAATACAATAGTTAGGTGGCAAAATGGATTATTTTTTTTATGCTGTTGAAACTATTATTAGCAATAATCTTAACTATAACACTTAACCATTAAATTTTAATTTTTAAATCTCAAACTGTGTACTTATATTTCCTGATTGAGAGAGTTATACTTTGTATTCTGTGAGTTAACAAACACAGTGTTGCTTACTATGGTGGTCAGAAACAAAAAACAATCTCATGGATAAGAGATGTCATGACTAATAGAAAATTGTGTTCTGTCCTAGTAAAACTACTTTTAGTGTATGCAATTTATAGATAAGGTAAATGAGTCCCAATTTCATGTAAAACAATTTATACTACAAGTCATTAAATAAGAGTTCATTTTTAAAAATGAGACTTGAGTGAATACTAGTCTGTCATGTAGAGGAATTTTAATCCAGCAACATGACGGATCAGGCAAGGTATTATATCCAAAGACCTAGGTCTGTATGATTAGGCTAGAATGCAGACACACCACAGACCTTTACTCTTTTCAGCTCTTAGGACACCGACATTTAAATGCAAGCCATATAAAGTTAGTTTATAGAAGGAAGTAACCATGCTTTAAAGTGATTTCTAACTGAGAGGTAGACAAAGTGATTAATCAGAGAAAGATTTGACAGAAATCAGAGATAGCATATGCTCAACCCTTAAGAGAACAGCAAATGATAGAAGAATAGAGAAGATTTCTAAGCATATGTGGGATAGGGGTGGGGCAGTTTACAGATATAGGTTATATTTCTTGACAGAAGCAGCCAGAGAATGAGCAGGAGACTGAAGATAAGAGGAAATTGCCAGAGTGAATTTGAACCCAAGCAGCAAAATTCAGTCTGAAGTCAAGGGAAGCCACATTCAGCCAACTTCCAGAGTTGTTTGAGCCAGGAAAGCTGGGTTAAACTAACCAATCCGAGTTCAGAGACACTGGGAAGGGTAAGCTTGTTCAGCAGTAAGACTTTGAGATGACAATTACATCTAATGAAAACGAAGTATTTATAGTATTTATAAGCACTCATAAAACAAAGATAAAGCAAAACAGGTAAAAGAAATACAATTTTAATTAATAAAAAATTATTATATATCTTACATACATACAAATATGAACATTTTGATAATGTGTTTAATAGTCATTACTCTAGTAAACCATTCCAATTTTCTATAAAGTCTTTTTTATAATGATCAACAATAAAGAATTTTTCTATCATTTTAAAATTCAATGTAAGATTATTATATTCCCATGGACGAAGCATAGAGATTCATGATTTACAATAATTAAACAAAGATACAAGTCAGTAATATGTTTTTTAATATATACCATTATTAACAAATAAAAACAAAATTTCATAAAAATATTTACACCCTAATATTCATTATGCCAATATTCACAATAACCAAGATAATAAACAACCAATTTGCCTGTCAACTACTAGGTAGATAAATGGAAGTAAATGTGTGTAACAGAATTTAAGTTAATTTTTAAAAAAAGAAAAAATATCCTAATGAATTAAAATACACTAAGGGAAATAGGCCAAAGAAAAATCAAAACAAACAAATAAATAAACAACAACTACAATGAACATATTTCAGGTTCTAATATATATTGAGTTTATTTCAAGTGTCATCATGGTTTTGGAATATGTAAACTAATGAACAAATTTGAAGTTCTATAGAGGAGTAATTCTAGAGACTCAAATAAAATTCTAGAGACATTGATTAAAACTATATTTGGCAGTGTATCATATTATGGATTGCTAATCTGTCACCAACAGCAGATGTCATATAGTGTTCAATACTGAAGGAAAATAAAGGCAATAAGGCAATTAAAACGTGGATGGTGGATGTTATTTTGATTTGATACAGTATAAAAGATGCATATATATATATATACTGTATCAAATATATATATATATATTTATATATATATATATAAATATATATATACTGTATCAAATCAAAATACGAGCTAAAACTTGCTTCACATGCAAAGATACTACGATTGTTTGCCTAATTAGGGCCTACCATAGACTCTCTCAAAATTCTGTTCCTCCTTTATATAATTTATTACTATATTATAATAATCTTAAAATTATTTTCATTTATGATTTTATGTGTTCAATTTAAACAGTGACTATATTTGTAATATACCATTGGTAGATACACTATAGTACTATATATCTTTTTTTTTGTGGAGAACTCTAAGCAATAAAGTATCAGAGTCCTATAAATACAAATTAAAATTCATGTGCCCAATAAATGATGAATTTATGTGTGAAAATAAGAACATATGATAATGCTAATTATTTATTAATCACAACATGGTTTAATTTTGATTTAAACATTGATATAAAGGTCAGAGAAACTGTGATAATTTTAAAATTAATCAAGACATACAAAAATGTGTCTGGGTTAACTATGTATAAATCTCTAAGGAACTAATACTCAACAGTTATAACACTAATAATAAGTAATAATTATGATAAGGAAACTATCTATTTATATACCTCAGTATAGCCACACCACAGCATGAAATTATCCTTGAGAATCTGATTCAGGGCTCTCCAAACTCTTTAGTAGAAAACAAAGCATGTGTCCTTATTACAAGTTGGAATATCTTCTGGGTATATCCCCAGGGGAGGTATTGCTGGATCTTCCAGTAGTAGTATGTCCATTTTTCTGAGAAATTGCCAAACTGATTTCCAGTTTGGTTGTAACAGCTTGCAGTCCCACCAGCAATGGAAGAGTGTTCCTCTTTCTCCACATCCTTGCCAGCATATGCTGTCACCTGAATTTTTGATCTTAGCCATTCTGAGTGGTATGAGGTGGAAACTCAGGGTTGTTTTGATTTGCCTCTCCCTGATGATTAAGTGTATTGAACATTTTTTGAGGTGCTTCTCAACCATTCAGTATTCCTCCGTTGAGAATTCTTTGTTTAGCTATGCACTCCATTTTTGATGGGGTTATTTGATTTTCTGGAGTCCAGCTTCTTGAATTCTTTGTATATATTGGATATTAGTCCCTATCAGATTTAGGATTGGTAAAGATCTTTTCCCAATCTGTTGGTGGCCTTTTTGTCATATTAACAGTGTCATTTGCCTTAAAGAAGAACAGAGGGCCCCCAATGAAAGAGCTAGAGAAAGTACCCAAGAGCTGAAGGGGTCTATAACCCTATCGGTGGAACAACAATATGAACTAATCAGTACCCCCAGAGCTCTTGTCTCTAGCTCCATATGTAGCAGACGATTGCCTATTCGGCCATCATAAGGAAGAGAGACCCCTTGGTCTAGCAAACTTTATATGCCCCAGTACAGGGAAATGCCAGGGCCAAGAAGTGGGAGTGAGTGGGTAGGGGATCAGGGCGGGGGGGGGGTGTATAGGGGACTTTTGGGATAGCATTTGAAATGTAAGTGAAGAAGATATCTAATAAAAATAAATACATAAAAATAAAAAGAAAATAACTTTAATCAAAAAATTGTTTAAAATTAAAATTTCAAAAACAACAAAAATTAAAAAATTAAACCTTTGACAGTAGAAAGAAAGAAAGAAAGAAAGAAAGAAAGAAAGAAAGAAAGAAAGAAAGAAAGAAAGAAAGAAAGAAAGAAAGAAAAAAAGCAAAGCAAACATACAAAAGGGTAAAATCTGTATTTCTTATACTAAATTTTATAAAATTTCTAAATTTTTGTTTTGGGTTCCAAATCATAACTCAATTAAACTAGAGAAAATAAATCCTTTTTAAAATGTTAAAATTTGTTGTACTTATTGAGAACAGAATAAACCTCTTGCTCTTGCTATATTCCCCTTTTTAAAACTGTATCAGCACTTTGATGGTAAAGAGTGTGTATCTCTTTATTTGATAGCTCTCTGAAATAATATAGCCTTCCACCAACTCTATTTTATATTTCTTTAAATGCATTCTAAGTGTCAATAGTAATAACGGCCTATTGAATATAAACTGTGTCCTAAAAGATTATGCTAGATATTTGGGCATGCTTAAGTAAAATTGCTAGTTTGCTTCTTGCTAAATTGAGTTTTAAATAGGTCCTGTAGTTATTATTTAAAGACTTTAAGCAAATGGCTTAGGTGTAATAGCAGTGACTGTACCTTCAGTTTTGGCAGAACTCTTCCATGAAGCATGAAATTTCTGATGTACCTTTTCAAACCAGAAATATGGACATTTAGACAATCTACCACTGCATTGCAGAGGGTTCTCTACTGTGGGATCATTTTGATGCAATAAAATCTTTGGAAAATGAAGTAAAAAGTACACAGAAAAATAGATCATCTCTTTAAAAGAATATTTCTCTTTATTCCCTAATGTACTCTTGCACCTGATTATTAAATACATTCTTTTCTACATAAAACTAGTAGAGGATTTCCTCATATGTAAATGGACAAATTAAATAGAAATATAATAAATCTACATATGGGCATTATGTATCCCACTTTTGATAATTACACCAGTTTGCACAGTTTTTAAAGAACAGCTTTCAATATCCAGAAGTCCCAGTTTCTTCTCCAGCCTCTAGTGCCATGAAACTCCATTGTCTCCTCATTCAAACCTACTCTTTAACCAGCTAGCTGTAGTCCTACATCCAGTGCACAAATGTCTTTGGGCAATAAATTTATGAAATGATCATCTTCCCTGCTTCCATTTTGTCACAACCTTTATATCACAACATGCAAGCCCCTTCTGCACAGTATCTAACCTGTATACCCAGGCAAACATCTTGACTCATTTTCTTCTTTTCCAGACCCTTGAATCCCTCTGATCTCCCTATCCATGCTTTTTCCTTAACCAGACAGATCTAGTCAAGTCTTGCATCTGATACATGCACAGGCGTCATATAGCCTCCTCTTGAACACTATAACTAATCTCTAGGCTTTCATCCTCTTTATTGAACTCCAATGCACAGGTCACTACAAGGTTATTTCAAATTTTCCTATTCATCATAATCTACCCATAGACATCAGGTTTGGACCAGCTAGTTGATCTAATATAACAGCCTGGTCCATTTCATACATCTGATTTCATTCTCCCCAGCCACTTCTAACAACTAGGCACATCCTGCTTACACATCTTACCTTCTTTTCAAACTTTCTGTGTTGATATGAAACTTAGCACAGAAAAAGAAGTCCAAAAGGCCAAGACCTCATCTCAAAAATATGAAAAAAAATATAAATGATCAAGTTAGTGTCTCCTCTACAAAATCTACCAGTCCTTTAGTACTGCTTGCCAATGAGCATTAGTGTGCAGAATTCAAAAGAACATCATCAATTTCAACTCAAGATGCTTTAAAATGACACACAAATACATCTGAATGAAATTAAGAAGATATAAGGAGATTAATAGCCATGTGATTCTAAAGAAAACACATAGGGCTGATAGAAATGACACAGACAATCCAGGGCTTGAGAATTAAATTCAATCAGGAGATAGGAGTATCTGAGTGCAGTCATTCTGAAAAGAACATAGAATTTAAAAACCTACCAACTCAACTAGAGAACACAAAGTAAAGCCTTATGAATAGAGTGAATGAAACAGAAGATAGAATATTGGGACCTATGCCCCAGTACAGGGGAAGGCCAGGGCCAAAACGTGGGAGTGGGTGGGTAGGGGAGTAGGGGGGAGGGTATGGGGGACTTTTGGGATAGCATTGGAAATGTAAATGAGGAAAATACCTAAAAAAACATTTAAAAAAAGAAGATCTAAATCAAATGAGCAAAGAATTAAAAATATCAAAAAATGGAAAGGAACAAACAACAAATGTAAAAAACAGTGAAGAATACTAGATACTTGAATTATAGGCATAAGTAAGAGAGATTGTCTATAAGATAGTAGAAGGAAACTTCCAGAAGCTAAGGAAAGACATACCCATTCAGACAAAGGAAGGTTACAGAACACCAAGCACCAATTAGACAATACCAGAAACGAAAATCTCTAAGCTTGCATGGCAAAGGATGAGTATGGTAAGGTGCAAGAAAAAAACCCCACATAAACCACAAATAAAGTCTATCAGAATAACAGATTTTCACATGGAAAATTGGAAAGCAAGAAGAGGCTAGAGTAATTCATCTTAAGTCCTAAAAGACAGTGACAGCACAGTCAACTATAGTATAGCCTTTCAAATCATCTGCCAAAATTGAAAGAGGAAAAATTACTTACACACACACACACACATACACATTCAACAAATGGAAAAACAGAAATACTGGAAACAAAATTTTGGGTTGAATATTCTGAACTTTTGGGCTAATATCCACTTATCAGGGAGTTCATACACAGACCATATGGAGCTCAAGAGGAAGGAAGACCAAAGTGTGGGTACTTCAGTCCTTCTTAGAAGGAGGGACAAAATACTAACTAGGGGAGATACAAAGACTAACTTTGGAGCAGAGACTGAAGAAAGGGCATCCAAAGATTGCCCTAACTTGGGATACATTCCATATACAGTTACTCCTGTGGACACCAAGAAGTACATGCTGACAGGAATCTGATATAGCTGTTGCACAAGAGCCTCTGCCAGAGCCTGACAAATATGGAGGTGGATGTTCTTAGCCAACCATTGGACTGAGAACAGGGTTCCCAATGAAGGAGTTAAAGGACTGAAGGAGCTGAAGGGATTTGCAACCCATAGAAAGAACAATATTAACCAGCCAGAACCCTATAGTTCCTAGGGGCTAAACCACCCACCAAAGAGTACTCATGGAACAACCAATGGCTCCAGACACATATGTAGCAGAGGATGGCCTTGTTGGGCATCAATGGGAGGAGAGAGACTTGGCCCTGTGAAGGCTCGATGCCCCAGTGTAAGGGAATCCCAAGGCAGGGAAGCAAGAGTTGGTAGGTGGGCGGGAAACAATATTCTCATAAAAGCAGGGGAAGGGGAATGGGATAGGGGATAACATTTGAAATGTAAATAAAAAAAACATGTAATAAAAAGATTTTGGGTTGAAGAGAGAAATCAGTACAGTGGAGAAACTGGAAAAAAATACAAATCCATGATTATCAAAACATAAATTACCATTTATAATACATATTCATACACACACAAACATCAAACACAAATTCATACACAAACACAAACATCAAAATCAGCAACACAATGACAATAATTACCAAATACACATTCCATAGTAACTTTAAATATTGATGATCTCCATTCTCTAATAAAAAGACATAGGCCTAGTAAATAGATCAATAAACAAGATATATCTATTTGTTGTCTTCAGAAAATCTATTTAACCTTTAAGAAAAAAAATGGACAAAAGTGATCTAATCAGACTAAACCACAAAGCAAATAGGAGTCACTATTTGACAACATAGACTTCACACTAAAGCTAATTAGAAGATAAAGAAAGAACAATACTTCATTCTAATTGAGGGAAAATTGTAACAAGAACACAAATGCACCGAACTTTGTGCCTTCTTTTTCCTTAAAATAAATAAATAAATAAATAAATAAATAAATAAATAAATAAAATTGTACTACTCTATTTAATGGTATGAGTAAACATTCACTCATTACTACTATATGATTTTAATTCAATTCTGTGTCCCATAGACAGGTCATCTGAATATCAAATATTTATATTATATATTTATATATTTTCATACATATATATTAGGTGTTTTATATTATAAAATATTTTAAAATTACTATAAGTTATCACAAAATGAATTGATAAATATGAATAGCAATTGTTTTTTGAAACAATCTGAATAGCCTTGTCTGCCCTTAACTTGTCAATTGACTCCCTTTACCATGTGCTGAGATGAAACTCTTGTACCACCATACATATCCAAAGTAGAGTAATTTTGAATTTTGATTAAGCACAACTATAATATCACCAGATATTTATTTACCTACTGGAAAATTCAAAACAAAGGTTTTTCTTTTATTAGATATTTTGTTCATTTACATTTCAAATGCTATCCCAAAAGTTCCCTGTACCCTCCCCCTGCCCTGCTCCTAAACTCACCCCAGTACAGGGGAATGCCAGGGTCAGGAAGCAGGAGTGAGTAGGTTGAGGAACAAAGGATTTTTTTTTCTGTTTTCTTTTCTTTTCTTTTTTTTTTTTTTTTTTTTTTACACTGGAGATTTTATTCCGCTCCACCCTCTGACTGTTTCACATCTTATACCTCTCCCCTGCCTCCCTATTTCCACAAGGATGTCCCCACCCCACCAGAACTCTAAACTCCCTGCGGCCTCCAGTCTCCTGAGGGTTAGGTGCATTTTCTCTAATTGAACCTGGACCAGGCAGCCCCTTGCTATATATGTGATGGGGACCTCATATCAGCTGGTGTATGCTGCAGTTACAATAAAAGAATGTGTGGTAGAATCACTATCCCTGACCTCAAGCTTTACTACAGAGCAATAGTGACAAAAACTGCATGGAATTGGTGCAGACACAGATAGGTTGATCCATGGAATAGAATTGAAGACCCAGACATAAAACCACACAGTTAAGCACACTTTATCTTTGACAAAGAAGTCAAAAATATACAGTTGAAAAAAAAGAAAGCATCTTCAATAAATGGAGCTGTTCTAATTGGTTGTCTATATGAAGAAAAATGAAAATAGACCAATATTTGTCACCTTGAACAAAGTTCAAATCCAAGTTGATCAAGGCTCTCAACATAAAATCAGATACACTCAATCCGAATGAAGAGAAAGTGGGAAAGAACCTTGAACTCATTGTGATGAGGAAATTTCCTAAACAGATCTCTAATGGTTCACACTCTAAGATCAAGAAATGGTAAATGGGACCTCATGAAACTGAAAAGCTTCTGTAAGGCAAAGGACATAGTCAATAAGACAAATCGGAAATCTACAGATTGGAAAAAAAAAATATGGGGTATAGAATTAAGCTGAGAATTCACAATGGAGGACATTGAATGGCTGGGAAGCAGCTAAAGAAATGTTCAGTCTTTAGTGGTCAGAGGAATGCAAATCAAAACGATCCTAAGATTCTACATTACACCAATAAAATGGCTAATATCAAAACCTCAGGTGACAACACAAAACAAAGTTGTTAATGAACATGATTTCTCAAAGGCATGTAGATCTCAGGGGTATCATTTGGGAATTTACAAATAAATAAAAGTTTTTGCAAGTTTTTAGGTGTCTATTATGTAGCATTTCAATGAATTAAGTCTACATTGTTTTTTTTGTATTTTCTTACCAACAGCATTTTACAGAGCAGTACCAGATGATGTAAGAGACATCCGTAGGTATTTTAAAGAGAAAACAAGGTCTCTATATAAATAGATTAATCTTGAGAACATTAGTCTACAGGAGCAACTCCTGCTGTGGATCTCTAACCCATGGGGCATTTGTCTTCTCTAAATTGCCTGCAAGGTCCCTAGGCTCAATGATAAACAGGAATCACTGGAAAATTATTCCATTCTTCCACATAATATTTCCAAATAAACATGAGTTTTTAAAAATATATTTATACAAAAAAAAAACAAATTATTTACTGTTCAGGTATATTTCATATTGAATCTTTCTACCATCATTTTTTCCAATGTGAAAAATTAATAAAATCTTAGAATTATATCTCAGGTAAAAGGTACATAAAATGGCTATTTAATCATTCAATAAAGGTGTTTTTTTTTTTCAAGACTACATTCATCAAGTGTGAACAATCTATGACTTCCTCATTTTCTAGTTAGCACTTGAAATCATGTTACTGTTTAAAGTATTAAACTTATTCATTATTCAATCCATTTTGGTGAAGATATATTTGGGGTAACAAGTTTAACTATTTAGTGCTGTGAATATTTAAGTTTCATGTATCTTTTATTTATTGAAAAAATAGATTTGAGACTTTGGGTAAAGGAGAACCTTTAACTCCTGACATCAGAACTAGGCAAAATCAAAAATGTAAACTGTGGTCTCAAAGGACTTGGCTGCTTTTTCTGATATCTGGGTTAAAGCAGAAACTTTGGGAAAAAGTGTTTGATGCATAGAAAGCCGTTGACAGTAGGCAGTTGAATGGAGGGTTTAGGGACAGTTTCTATGTCATCACCAAGTGCTGAGTGGAGTAGAGCTTATTCTAAATTTAAAGGATTTATTGGTTCCTGTCCAAAGGAAAGATGGGGACAAAATATAGAGCAGAGACTGAAGGGAAGGGCCATCCAGGGTATGCCGCACCTGGGGATCCATCTGGTCTGCAGATACCAAACCAGACACTCTTGTTGTTGCTAAAAAAGTGCTTACTGAAAGAAACCTGGTGTGGTTGTGTTCCCTGGGAGGTTCAATCAGTACCTGACAAATGCAGACTGAGCTCAGGGACCCCAGTGGGGATCTGAGCAAAGAACTGGAGGAGCGGAGGGGATTGCAACCCCATAAGAAGAACAAAATCAGCTGGACACTCTAGTGCTCCCAGCAACTAGACCACCAACCAAGGGATCCATGGTTCCAGATATACATGTAGCAGAGGATGCCTTGTCTGACATCAATGGGAGGCTAGACCCTTGTACCTGTGGAGGTTTGATGTCCCAGTGTAGGGTGGATGCTAGAGAGTGGTGGGGCAGCAGTGGGTGGTTGGTGGAAGACCCTCATAGAGGCAAAGGGGAGGAGGGAGAAGGAGGATGGTATGGGGGGACATTGTGGAGGGGAAACCAGGAGAAGAGATATCATTTAAGATGCAAACAACTGGAATGATTAATAAGATTAATAATAATAAACAAATGATTTATGCTCTCTGCCCCCTCCCCCCGTTTCAGAGGCAGCCACATCTTGTGCAATTCTAGCTTCATCCCATAGGCAAGGTGGTGAAGGTTGGTGTGAACAGATTTGGCTATATTGGGCACCTGGTTACCAAGGATTCCTTCTGCTCTGCACTTGGCAAAGTGGAGATTGTTGCCATCATGATCTCCATGTTCCAGGATGACTCTACCCATGGCAAATTCAATGGCACAGTCAAGGCTGAGAACGGGAAACTTGTCATCAATGAGAAGCCCATCATCATCTTTCAAGAGCGAGCTCCCACTGTCATCAAACGGGGTGATGCTGGTGCTGAGTATGTCTTGGAGTCTACTGGCATCTTCACCACCATGTGGAAGGCCGGGGCCCACTGGAAGGTGGCAACAAAAAGGTCATTATCGCTGCTTCTTCTGCCGATGTCCTCGTGTTTGTGATGGGTGTGAACCACAAGAAATATGGTAACTCACTCAAGATTGTCAGCAATGCATCCTGCACCACCAACTGCTTAGCACCTCTGGCCAAGGTCATCCATGACAATTTTGGCATCATGGAAGGGCTCAAGACCATGCCATCACTGCCACCCAGAAGACTGTGGATGGTCTCTCTGGAAAGCTGTGATGTGATGGCTGTGGGGCTGCCCAGAACACCATCCCTGCATCCACTGGTGCTGCCAAGGCTGTAGGCAAGGTCATCCCAGAGCTGAATGGGAAGCTCACTGGCATGTTCTTTTGTGTTCCTATCCCCAATGTATCCATTGTGGATCTGACATGGTGCCTGAGGAAGCCTGCCCAGTATGAATGCATGAAAAATATGGTGAAGGGGCTTCCCAAGGCCCATTGAAGGGTATCCTGGACTACACTGAGGAACACGTTGTCTCATTGCGACTTCAACAGCAACTCTCACTCTTCCACTTTTGAGGCTGGGGCTGGAAT
Source organism: Mus caroli (assembly GCF_978045245.1). Classification (NCBI taxonomy): domain Eukaryota; kingdom Metazoa; phylum Chordata; class Mammalia; order Rodentia; family Muridae; genus Mus; species Mus caroli. The sequence continues at coordinate 78,027,947 of NW_028227265.1, read as the reverse complement.
TTCTCTCAATGACAACTTTGTAAAGCTCATATCCTGGTATGACAATAAATACAGCTATTGCAACAGGGTGGTGGACTTCATGGCCTACATGGCCTCCAAAGAGTAAGAAATGCTGGACCACCCACCACAGCAAGAAGACTGAGAGCAAAAGAGAGGCCCTTGGTTGCTGAGGAGTCCCAGAGATCCCCAATCATGAGCATCTCCCTAACAATTTCCCCACCAGACCCCTATAATAACAGGGGTCCTAGGGAGCCCTCTCTACTCTCTTGAATACTATCAATAAAAATTCATTAAAGCCCCAATAAAGGTTTTACTGGATTAAATTTTATTGCATGTATTTAGCTAAATGTGTGTGTGTGTGTGTGTGTGTGTGTGTGTGTGTGTGTGTGTGTGTGTGTGTGTGAGACTGTGATGTGTAAATGCAGCATGACACATTTGTGGAAGTCACCAGCAACTTGTGAGAGTCAGTTCTTTCTGTCATATACATCTAGGGGAAAAATTGCAAGCCATCAAACTGGTTACATAGGTCTTTATATACTCAGCCCCCTGTTCAGTTTAAGAAAATCAGTGTCTGTCATATCAACAAAAAAGTCCTAGACAAAGTCAGATATATAACTTATTTCTTTTACAACTGTTCATATATTACAACTCTGGTACATAGTTACCAGAAATGTAAAATTAATTTCAAAAGTAAAGCAATCGAATCTCTATTGCTTTTTCTGTGATGGACCTCAATATATTTAAATTATAATGCTCAGCTACTGGATAGTTTTTAAAAGGTTTAAACTATAAATATTAATTATTTCTATTACTTCTTTAGTAGCATAATAATTGGACTAATATAATTTTTTCTGATTTCTTGTTCTAATGATAAACAATTCACAAATCAGTTAACACTCCGTGTTTTTCTTCAAAAATAGTCTTGATCCCTATCAAAAGTTTTTGATGAGATTAAATGAGTGAAGCCACGTATGCTTATTATTTGCAGTAATTTTATAATAACATTTTAAAACTACAAATTTCATTTTATTACACTGCTATAATCCAATAGTCTATGAGATGCGAATGCTCTTTGCTGTGAATGTTAACCCTTATTATGTTTGCTTCAATCAATGCTTGTGGATTGAACCAAAAAGCAAACTTAAAGGAAATTTCTTAATATGGATCATATGTTTTGGTTGTTAGTACAAGTCACAAGATTTTTCTAACAGTGTCCCCATATTAGATCCATAGTGACCAACCACTATCTTTTGTAATTTTTAACTAGTCTGCACAACAATAATCAGAAATGTTTACTTTCACATGAATAGACTTTACATAGAAAGTAGAATAATATTTTTAAAAGAATTTAAATTAATGCCAATAACAAACCCTCTGAAAGTGCATAAGTCAGGATGTAATTATGTTTTAAGACATTAGCATGTAAGGAGTCTTCACTTCTTTCCTTTCAAAGCACACTTAGTAATTGTTAGTTTTTGAGATATGTATCAATATAGCAGTCACCATACTATGAATAAATTATCCATAATAATCTACATAACAAATGATTTTGCTAAAAAATGGAATATCCATTTGGATCAAAGGTGTAATCGTAATCCAGTAGTTTACAGTATACTGAAAACTTACTTTTAAATTATTCATGGACGCACATGGGGAAATATGAAATTCTGAAGTTCAAAAAATACAATAAAAAAGAACCCATACTGGATTAAGGTTTAAGAAATCAATTAGATTTAAAATACTGATGCAAATGCTGGAAAATGGTATCTTTGGGTCCCCAATTAAGGAAAGAGTGGAAAAGAACCCTGAGCATAGAGTGAGGACACAGTGTTTGAAGTAAATAAGACGAAGAAATGTTTTTCCTTCCTTGCCAAACAATCATCTCTCTAATTCTGCTTAATTCCCTTTAATGTAATGTATGATGACATTTGACAAAGTAACAGGATGTAGTAGACAGAGCCTAAGTTCCCAAGTATCACAGTTTTTTATTACAAACCTTTCTATTTATATAGACTCAAAAATACCACTTGAAATCTCCTTTACAAAGAATATGTAGGATTTTTTTTTAATGTGGAGATCATTCAATTTCAATTCTATAGGTGTAGATGAAAAGACTGTAATTAACTTATAGCAGATCTTGAGGAATAAAAAAGTCCAGTTCAGTTATTAAGGAAAGTTGCCTAAAACTTATATTTAGAAAGTACCACTTCATTTTTTTAACAATATATGTACAATTAGACAGCATCTGTCAGCTTCTTGAAGTTTCAGACAAAGATTTCAAATGAACACCTACATTTACTGCATCCACTTATTGAAAATCATTGCAGTAAGCTGTAAGAAGATTTAATTAATGGAGATAATGGGGAAAGCAGAACATTCTGGAAAAGTGATGCTTGCTAATTTTAATCAAATCATCTTTAAAAGGAGAAAAGGTGACCATAGTAGTTGGAATCATTGTTACAAATCAAATTATATACTTTTTAAAAGTATTCTACATGGTTTTCCTAAGAGAACCTAGTATATGGCTTTTCATTATTTTTTTTTTAATCTTGCTTCTGTTTTACTGTATAGCTCAGTCTTACTTTGAATGATAAACTTCACATTCCTATTGAGTCACAAGGTAACAATGCTAAGCTTGCTGGTGGCCTTGACATGGCCAGACTTTTTCTACAAGAAACAGAAAGAAAAGTGAGTTTCACAATAAAACACAATCAATTATACCTAATAATGTTGAATTATGTAAGTTTATGAATATTAATATTCAATAAACTTATGTAATATTAAAGAATTCTAAATAAATATATACATCTTTATACATGATAAAATTGATAAAATTCAAACATGAACATATATACTCTTGAGCGTTGTGAAAGCACAATAAACTTTTCAAATAAAGAAAATACTTGTTTTTACAGTTTAGATCACTTTTTATTGCATCATGTTCACTTTATAAGTTATAAAATAGCTGAAACTTTAGGCTTTCATAAAATGGCTATAATTGATTTGTCTATTTTAATATATAAATACTTAAATAACATCTTTCTTCTGTTGGATAGATTTTTGTTTGTATAGTTTTAAAGGTTTTGGTTTGTTTGTTTGTTTGTTTTTGTGGGTAGTTTTCTTTCTGCTGGGTACCAAACATAGGACCTATCACAAACTAAGCAAGTACTATGTCAATGACCTCCAGCCATAGCCTAACTTCCTTTTCTGTAATGTTTTTTAAACTAAAGCAGAACTTGAAAATAATCTATGGATGATTTTCTTTAAGTGGTTTTTAAAGGGCAGATACAATGCTTTCAAGTAAATATTGATTTCAGAGAGCAATGGCATGCAGCCTTGGGGTGTCTTGGGCTAGAATCAAGACCAGTCACATGAATTTTGTAGAAACACACTCAGAGAAACCTTGACTGTCAGACTTATTTATCACAGCTTGGCAGAGAAAGAAGCCAGGCAGAATTGATTTGCTGAAGTAACCAATAAACATAGTCACCAAGTGATTAAATGGGCTGAATACATTTTGGAAAACAAGATTAGAAGAAGGCTAATAATTCCATCCAAATTGGAAAATCATGGCTGGCTGAAAGTGAAAGGAATGTTGCCAAACACTTGAATATTATTTCAAGTCCTCATACCTTACCTTAAAAAAATGTAATACCACTTGGCCATGCAGAAGAGCTTAAAAACAAAGGAAACAAAGTATTAAAGCTGAGTGGGTAAGTCCATGACATGCATACTCAATGCAAAATTGTTGACCATATTGTAAACATAACTACTGAAGAAATATAGCATCTAAAATTGAGTTTACATACTTGCATTGGATCTTGCAGACTTAATATTAATCTAAAATAACTTATTATGTATCAACCAAATGTCAGAAGAAAACTAAAATCTGTAAATTTGTTTGTACCACCCATCAGTGCCTGAGGTAATCCTCATACATGCGGTACCCTTATTGATGGTTATCTTTTATGTAAAGTGGAATCATATGAAGCAACACTAAAATCTAATGTCAAATTAGTATTAAATACTAATGACTTGATAACAGTACACATCAGTGTTAGGTACTAAGGAATTACCCCTATGCTCACACCTGATGTAAATTATATGTAGTGCAGACTGTGGACTTTTGGCTTCATTTTGGAGTAATTGATGGTTTGTGAATCATCTTTAACATTTTAAACCAAACCAAGCAGAAAAACAACAACAACAAAGCAAAACAAAAAACAACAGTAAAGAAAGTGCAGAAATATGAACCTTCACAGACAACATCTGTGAACTCTATCACTAGCAATTTCTCAGGCAGTTCTTTTGAATAACTTAGAAGGTTTAATCAATATGTTGTTGTTGTTGTTATTGTATTATTTTTTTTTAATTTTTCTAGATAGAGTTTCTCTGTATAGCCCTGGCTGTCCTGGAACTCACTTTGTAGACCAGGCTGGCCTCGAACTCAGAAATCTACCTGCCTCTGCCTCCTGAGTGCTGGGATTAAAGCCATGCGCCACCATGCCTGGCTTTTTTTTTTCCCAATATGTTATCTTTATATTTCAATTTTGGTTTTTGTTTTACTTTATTGTTTCTGTTTGTTTGTATGTTTTTGTTCTTGTGGGACAGGGTTTCTCTGTGTACTTTCAGCTGTCCAGGGACTTGCTATGTAGACCAGGCTGTTCTCAAACTCACAGAGATCCATCTGCCTCTGCCTCCCAAGTGCTGGGATTTAAGGCCTGTTCCACCACGGCCTGGCATTTATGTTCACTCTGTAATATACTTGGTAATTAGACAGTCCGTGGGAACTCTCATCCTTCTTTGCATAACTTTTTTCATTATCAAAACCATCATTGGAAAGGGGCATTTGTCCCAACTGATGAGTCAGTCTGCCATGCTAGATCATCATCACTCAGCACCCAGAGCTGGTATCAGATTTCATTCTTACTGTTTATTCAGGACATTTATTGAAGTGGACCATGACCTGAACCTGCTATCAAACATTATACAGTGTGTTCTCAGTGCTCTACAGAATGCATTTCTTCATGTATCACTTCTGCTGGATAACCCTTGGAAACTATAGACCTTTCAGTATCTTGAAGGCTTAGCCAATCCAGACTGTTGTTTAGTTAAATATATAAATAAATGTAGTAACACAATTTATCCTATATTATACATCATAAATAAATGTCACTCTGCATAATCAACAACAGTATCTGAAATTCCTGTTATTCTACACCCTTCCTTATTCTTTTTACTACCTGTTCTTTTAATGAAACTCACTCTGAGGTACAAGGGTATCTTAATCTAATATGAATTTATGTTCCCTAAAGAAATAAAAATATAAAATTTATCATATTCATTGCAGTTAATATTAATCTCAAAAAATAAGTACTTTGAGATAAGCCTTAGTTTTTTGTTTTTGTTTTTCTTTTGTTTTTGTTTTGCGAAAGTGTATTCTTTTACTAGGATCGGAATATTAAGGGGCTGAACACATGTCAAAGAATAATAGCACTGGGTTTTCTTCCAAATGATCGAGTTTAATTGTGAAACCTCACATGGTAGTTTATAACTGTCTGTAGCTCCAGTCAAACCTCTTCTGGTATCTCTGGGAATCAGCAGTCCAAGTGCTATACAGAAATACATGCAGAAAAAAAAAATCCATATATCTAGAATATTTTTAATTAGCAAATTAACATGTCCATCACACATGAAATAAGTTTGGATAATTATATTAACAGAGTACTTTAGCAGCATGATCCTTGCCCTTTGATTTTTCAAGCAAGAAAAGTGTAGGGCAGACAAAATCTTTAATTTGAAATGCTCATAGTTGATGCTGCAAGACAGTTCTGCAATAAGGAAATGATGAGAAATGAACATATGATAGGCTCACTCAACAAAGTTAATGATATTTGCATCCCAGCTAAGACATATACCCACTGCCATATTATTGAAAAATTATTTGAGTTTTTTGGATAAAGAATTAAATCCGATCTTGGTTCCAGGACTCCACCGAACTTAGGAACTTAGTCTGCACAGGTGAGAGTGTGCACCACAGAGGCAGACAGCTGCTGGGACAGGTGGGAGCCACAGAGCCACTGAGGCAGCACCCTTTTGGGGCCGCAGACATCCGGCACCCCTCCCAACCAGAGGACAGTGGTCCCGCCCTGCATGGGAGCCCTCTGCCTCAGGAGCAGGGAGCGCCATCTTGGATCCGGGCTCCACCAACCTTAGGAACTTAGTCTGCACAGGTGAGAGTGTACACCACAGAAGCTGACAGCTTCTGTGACCTGCCAAAGCAACACAGCATCTGGGAAAGGTCCTGTTTTGGGCCTTCTTCTTCGGCCAGGAGGAGGTCCAAACACCAGATATCTGTGCACCTTCCCTGTAAGAGGAGAACTTGTCAGCAGAGAGTGCTCTAACCACTGAAACTCAGAGGAGAGAGCCTGTCTCCCAGGTCTGCTGATAGATGGTAATCAGAATCACCAGAAGAACAATCTCTAAACAGAGACAACTATAACAACTCCAGAGATTACCAGATGGCAAAAGGTAAACGTAAGAATCTTACTAACAGAAACCAAGACCACTCACCATCATCAGAACCCAGCACTCCCACTTCGCCCAGTCCAGGGCACCCCAACACACCTCAAAAGCTAGACCTGGATTTAAAAGCATATCTCATGATGATGGTAGAGGACATCAAGAAGGATTTTAATAACTCACTTAAAGAATTACAGGAGAACATTGCTAAAGAGTTACAAGTCCTTAAAGAAAAAAAGGATAACACAATCAAACAGGTAGAAGTCCTTAAAGAAAAACAGGAAAACACATCCAAACAGACGATGGAAATGAACAAAACCATACTAGACTTAAAAAGAGAAGTAGACACAATAAAGAAAACCAAAAATGAGGTAACACTGGAGATAGAAAACCTAGGAAAGAAATCTGGAACCATAGATGCGAGCATGAGCAACAGAATACAAGAGATGGAAGAGAGAATCTCAGGTGCAGAAGATTCCATAGAGAACATCGGCACAACAATCAAGGAAAATGGAAAATGCAAAAAGATCCTAACTCAAAACATCCAAGAAATAGAGGACACAATGAGAAGACCAAACCTATGGATAATAGGAGTGGATGAGAATGAAGATTTTCAACTCAAAGGACCAGCAAACATCTTCAACAAAATTATAGATGAAAACTTCCCAAATCTAAAGAAAGAGATGCCCATGAACATACAAGAAGCCTACAGAACTCCAAATAGACTGGACCAGAAAAGAAATACCTCCCGACACATAATAATCAGAACAACAAATGCACTAAATAAAGATAGAATACTAAAAGCAGTAAGAGAAAAAGGCCAAGTAACATATAAAGGCAAGCCTATCAGAATTACACCAAATTTTTCACCAGAGACTATGAAAGTGAGAAGATCCTGGACAGATGTTATACAGACACTAAAAGAACACAAATTCCAGCCCAGGCTACTATACCCAGCCAAACTCTCAATTAACATAGATGGAGAAACCAAAGTATTCCACGACAAAACCAAATTCACACTTTATCTCTCCACGAATCCAGCCCTTCAAAGGATAATAACAGAAAAAAACCAATACAAGGACGGGAACCAAGCCCTAGAAAAAACAAGAAGGTAATCCCTCAACAAACCTAAAAGAAGACAGCCACAAGAACAGAATGCCAACTTTAACAACAAAAATAACAGGAAGCAACAAATACTTTTTCTTAATATCTCTTAATATCAATGGGACTCAACTCCCCAATAAAAAGACATAGACTAACAAACTGGCTACACAAACAAGACCCAACATTTTGCTGCTTAAAGGAAACTCATCTTAGAGAAAAAGATAGACACTACCTCAGAATGAAAGGCTGGAAAACAATTTTCCAAGCAAATGGTATGAAGAAACAAGCTGGAGTAGCCATTCTAATATCTGATAAGATTGACTTCCAACCCAAAGTCATCAAAAAAGACAGGGAGGGGCACTTAATACTCATCAAAAATAAAATCCTCCAAGAGGAACTATCATTTCTGAATATCTAAGCTCCAAATACAAAGGCAGCCACATTCATTTAAGAAACTTTAGTAAAGCTCAAAGGACACATTGCACCTCATACAATAATAGTGGGAGACTTCAACACACCACGTTCACCAATAGACAGATCATGGAAACAGAAACTAAACAGGGACACAGTGAAACTAACAGAAGTTATGAATGAAATGGATCTGGCAGATATCTACAGAACACTCTATCCTAAAACAAAAGGATATACCTTCTTCTCAGCACCTCATGGTACCTTCTCCAAAATTGACCACATAATTGGTCACAAAACAGGCCTCAACAGATACAAAAATATTGAAATTGTCCCATGCATCCTATCAGATCACCATGGAGTAAGGCTGATCTTCAATAACAAAATAAATAATAGAAAGCTAACATTCACGTGGAAACTGAACAACACTCTTCTCAATGATACCTTGGTCAAGGAAGGAATAAAGAAAGAAATTCAGGACTTTTTAGAGTTCAATGAAAATTAAGCCACAACATACCCAAACTTATGGGACACAATGAAAGCATTTCTAAGAGGAAAACTCATAGCTCTGAGTGCCTCCCAAAAGAAACTAGAGAGAGCACACATTAGCAGCTTGACAACACACCTAAAAGCACTAGAACAAAAGGAAGCAAATTCACCCAAGAGGAGTACAAGGCACGAAATAATCAAACTCAGGGGCGAAATCAAACAAGTGGAAACAAGAAGAACTATTCAAAGAATCAACAAATTAAGGAGCTGGTTTTTTGAGAAAATCAACAAGATAGATAAACCCTTAGCCAGACTCATTAGAGGGCACAGGGAAAGCATTCTAATTAATAAATCAGAAATGAAAAAGAAGACATAACAACAGATCCTGAAGACATCCAAAACACCATCAGATCCTTCTACCAAAGGCTATACTCAACAAAACTGGAGAACCTGGATGAAATGGAGAAGTTCCTAGACAGATACCAGGTACCAAACTTGAATCAAGATCAGGTTAATGATCTAAACAACCCTATATCTCCCAAAGAAATAGAAGCAGTCATTAATAGTTTCCCAACCAAAAAAAGCCCAGGACCAGATGGGTTTAGTGCAGAGTTCTATCAGACCTTCAAAGAAGATCTAATCCCAGTTCTTCACAAACTATTCTACAAAATAGAAACAGAAGGTACTCTATCCAACTCATTCTATGAAGCCACAATTACTCTGATACCTAAACCACAAAAAGACCCAACAAAGATAGAAAACTTCAGACCAATATCCCTTATGAATATTGATGTAAAAATCCTCAATAAAGTTCTTGCTAACCGAATCCAAGAACACATCAAAACAATCATCCATCCTGACCAAGTAGGTTTCATCCCAGGGATGCAGGGATGGTTCAATATATGGAAATCCATCAACGTAATCCAGTATATAAACAAACTCAAAGACAAAAACCACATGGTCATCTCATTAGATGTGCAAAAAGCATTTGACAAGATCCAACACCCATTCATGATAAAATCTTGGAAAGATCAGGAATTCAAGGCCCATACCTAAACATGATAAAAGCAATCTACAGCAAACCAGTAGCCAACATCAAAGTAAATGGTGAGAAGTGTGAAGCAATCCCTCTAAAATCAGGGACTAGACAAGGCTGTCCACTTTTTCCATACCTATTCAACATTGTACTTGAAGTCCTAGCCAGAGAAATTCGACAATAAAAGGAGATCAAAGGGATACAAATTGGAAAAGATGAAGTCAAAATATCACTTTTTGCAGATGATATGATAGTATATATAAGTGACCCTAAAAATTCCACCAGAGAACTCCTAAGCCTGATAAACAGCTTCGGTGAAGTAGCTGGATATAAAATTAACTCAAACAAATCAATGGCCTTTCTCTACACCAAGAATAAACAGGCTGAGAAAGAAATTAGGGAAACAACACCCTTCTCAATAGTCACAAATAATATTAAATATCTTGGCATGACTCTAACTAAGGAAGTGAAAGATCTGTATAATAAAAACTTCAAGTCTCTGAAGAAAGAAATTATAGAAGATCTCAGAAGATGGATAATCTCCCATGCTCATGGATTGGCAGGATCAACATTGTAAAAATGGCTATCTTGCCAGAAGCAATCTACAGATTCAATGCAATCCCCATCAAAATTCCAACTCAATTCTTCAATGAATTAAAAAGAACAATCTGCAAATTCATCTGGAATAACAAAAAACCTAGGATAGCAAAAACTCTTCTCAAGGATAAAAGAACCTCTGGTGGAATCACCATGCCGGACCTAAAGCTTTACTACAGAGCAATTGTGATAAAAATTGCATGGTACTGGTGTAGTGACAGACAAATAGACCAATGGAATAGAATTGAAGACCCAGAAATGAACCCACACATATCTACGGTCACTTGATCTTCGACAACGGAGCTAAAAACATCCAGTGGAAGAAAGACAGCATTTTCAACAAATGGTGCTGGCACAACTGGTTGTTAACATGTAGAAGAATGCAAAATGATTCATTCCTATCTCCTTGTACTAAGGTTAAGTCTAAGTGGATCAAGGAACTTCACATAAAACCAGAGACACTGAAACTTATAGAGGAGAAAGTGGGGAAAAGCCTTGAAGATATGGGCACAGGGGAAAAATTCCTCAATAGAACAGCAATGGCTTGTGCTGTAAGATCGAGAATTGACAAGTGGGACCTCATGAAACTACAAAGCTTCTGCAAGGCAAAAGACACCATCAATAAGACAAAAAAACAACCAACAGATTGGGAAAGGATCTTTACCTATCCTAAATCAGATAGGGGACTAATATCCAATATATATAAGGAACTCAAGAAGGTGGACTCCAGAAAGTCAAATAACCCCATTAAAAAATGGGGCTCAGAACTGAACAAAGAATTCTCACCTGAGGAATACCGAATGGCAGAGAAGCACCTGAAAAAATGTTCAACATCCTTAATCATCAGGGAAATGCAAATCAAAACAACCCTGAGATTCCACCTCACAAAAGTCAGAATGGCTAAGATCAAAAATTCAGGTGACAGCAGATGCTGGCGAGGATGTGGAGAAAGAGGAACACTCCTCCATTGTTGGTGGGATTGCAAGCTTGTACAACCACTCTGGAAATCAGTCTGGCGGTTCCTCAGAAAATTGGACATAGTACTACCGGAGGATCCAGCAATACCTCTCCTGGGCATATATCCAGAAGATGTCCCAACCGGTAAGAAGGACACATGCTCCACTATGTTCATAGCAGCCCTATTTATAATAGCCAGAACCTGGAAAGAACCCAGATGTCCCTCAACAGAGGAATGGATACAGAAATTATGGTACATCTACACAATGGAGTACTACTCAGCTATTAAAAAGAATGAATTTATGAAATTCCTAGCCAAATGGATGGACCTGGAGGGCATCATCTTGAGTGAGGTAACACAATCACAAAGGAACTCACAAAATATGTATTCACTGATAAGTGGATACTAGCCCAAAACTTAGGATATCCAAGATATAAGATACAATTTGCTAAACGCATGAAACTCAAGAAAAATGAAGACCAAAATGTGGACACTGTGCCCCTTCTTAGAATTGGGAACAAAACACCCAGGGAAGGAGTTACAGAGACAAAGCTTGGAGCTGTGATGAAAGGATGGACCATCTAGAGACTGCCGTATCCAGGGATCCATCCCATAATCAGCTTCTAAACGCGGACACCATTGCATACACTAGCAAGATTTTGTTGAAAGGACCCAAAGATAGCTGTCTCTTGTGAGACTATGCAGGGGCCTAGCAAACACAGGAGTGGATGCTCATAGTCAGCTATTGGATGTATCACAGGGCTCCCAATCGAGAAGCTAGAGAAAGTACCCAAGGAGCTAAAGGGATCTGCAACCCTATAGTTGGAACAACATTATGAACTAACCAGTACCCCGGAGCTCTTGTCTCTAGCTGCATATGTATCGAAAGATGGTCTAGTCAGCCATCACTGGAAAGAGAGGCCCATTGGACTTGCAAACTTTATGTGCCCCAATATAGGGGAATGCCAGGGCCAAAAGAATGGGAATGGGTGGGTAGGGAAGTGGGGGGCGCTATGGGGGACTTTTGGGATAGCATTGGAAATGTAATTGAGGAAAATATGTAATAAAAAATATTTTTAAAAAAATTGGATATTTTATTTATTTACATTTTAGATGTTATCACTTTTCCCTGTTTTCTCTCTGAACTCCCCATTATCCCATTCTTACTTAGCCTGCTTAGAAAGGAGGGTGCTCCCACCACCTACCCACCACCCTAGCATTCCTCTACACTGGGCCATCAAGCCTTTACAAGACCAAGGGCCTCCCCGCCCACTGATGCAAGATAATGCCCTTTCAGTTCCTTCAGTCCTTCCCTTAACTCCTCCATTGGGGTCCCTGTTCTCAGTCCTATGGTTGGCTGTGAACATCTGCATCTGTATTGGTCAAGATCTGGCATAACCTCTCAGGACACAGCTGTGTCTGGCTCCTGTAAAGAAGCACTTCTTAGCATCCACAATAGGGTCTGTGGTGCCTAAATTTGGGATGGATCCCCAAGTGGGGGAGTCTATGTATGGACTTCTCTTCAGTCTCTGCTTCCCTCTTTGTTCCTTTATTTCCTTTAGATAGGAGCAATTCTGGGTTAAACTTTTGGAAAGTGGTGGTTAGCCCCATTCTTAAACCAGGGGGTCATGCCTAATCTCTGGATACGGTTTTGACAGGTTCTAACTCCCATATGTGGGCTATTTCAGCTAATGTCTTCCCTGTGGGGTCCTGGGAAGCTCCTGCTTTTCTGGCATCTGGGACTTTCTGGTTGCTACCCCAAGTCTCCCATTGCCCATTGTTACATATCTCTGTAAAATTTCCTGACCCACTGTCCATCTCCTCCATCTCCTCCCATACCTGATTCTTACCATCTTCCCCCCCACACACCCCGCTTCTCTTCCTCCCAAGTCCCTCCTACCATTTGCTTCCCTTGATTATTTTGTTCCCCTTTCTGATTAGGACTGAAATAGTCACTCTTTGGTCTTCCTTCCTCTTGAGCTTCATGTGGTCTGTGAGTTGTATCATGGTTATTCCTCACTCTTTACCTAATATCTGCTTATCAGTGAATACATACCATGTGTGCCCTTTTGTGACTGAGTTACCTCACTCAGGATGATATTTTCTAGATAGATCCATTTACTTGAAAATCTCATGAAGTAATTGCTTTAAATAGCTGAGTAGTATTCTATTGTGTAAATGTACCACATTTTCTGTATCCATTGCTCTGTTGAAGGACATCTGGGTTCTTTCCATCTCCTGGCTATCATAAATATGGCTGATAGGAATAGAGTGGAGCATTAGTCCTTACTACATGTTGAAGCATCTTCCGGGATATGCCCAGGAGTGGTATAGCTGGGTCTTCAGGTAGTATTATGTCCAATTCTCTGAAGAACCCCCATACTGATTTCCAGAGTAGTTGTACAAGTTTGCAATCCCACCAGCAATGGAGGACTGTTCCTCTTTCTCCACATCCTTGCCAGCATCTACTCTCACCTGTGTTTTTTATCTTAACCATTCTGACTGTGTAAGTGGAATATCTGGATCTTTTTGATGACCTGATGACTAAGTATTTTGAACATTTCTTAGGTGTGTCTCAGTCGTTTGGTATTCCTCAGTTGAGAATTCTTTATGTTTTGCTCTGTACTCCATTTTAAGTAGGGCTATTTGGTTCTCTGGAGTCTAATTTGTGCAGAAAAGTGCTGGGTCCTATTTATCTATCCACTATGTTAGTCTATATCTTTTTATTGAGGAATTGAGTCCATTTACATTAAGAGATATTAAGGAATAGTGATTGTTGCTTCCTGTTATTTTTATTGTTAGAAGTGGAATTTTGTTTGGATATCTTCTTTTGAGTTTATTGAAAGAAGATTACTTTCTTGCTTTTTCTAGGATGTAGTTTTCCTCCTTGTGTTGTGTTGGAGGTTTCCATCTATTATCCTTTGTAGGATTTGATTTGTGGGAAGATACTGTATAAATTTGGTTTTGTCATGGAATATCTTGGTTTCTCCATCTGTGGTAATTGAGAGTTTTGTTGGGTGTAGTAGCCAGGACTGGCATTTTTGTTCTCTTATGTCACCTGTCCAGGATCTTCTAGCTTTTGTGTTCCCTATTGAGAAGTATGGTGTAATTCTGATAGGTCTGCCTTTTTATGATACTTGAAATTTTTCCTTTATTGCTTTAATAATCTTTCTTTCTTTCTTTTGTCCATTTGGTTTTTGGTTGTTATGTGATAGGAGTAATATCTTTTATGTTCCAATCTATTTGGAGTTCAGTAGGTTTCTTGTATACTTATGGGCATCTCTTTCTTTAGGTTAAGGAAATTTTCTTCTATAATTTTGTTGAAGATATTTACTGACCCTTTAAGTTGGGAATCGTCACTCTCTCCTACACCAATTATCCTTAGGTTTGGTCTTCTCATTGAGTCATGGATTTTTGGATGTTTTGGTTTTGGAGCACTTTGCATTTTGCATTTTCTTTGACTGTTGTGTCAGTGTTTTCTATGGTATCTTCTGCCCCTGAGATTCTCTCTTCAATCTCTTTTATTACGTTGGTGATGCTTGCCTCTATGACTCCTGACGTCTTTCCTATGTTTTCTATCTCCAGGGTTGTCTCCCTTTGTGATTTCTTTATTGTTTCTACTTCCATTTTTATATCCTCAATGGATTCCTTCACTTCTTTCAACTCTTTGATTGTGTTTCCCTGTAGTTCTTTAAGGGATTTCTATGTTTCCTCTTTAATGGCTTCTACCAGTTTACCGCTGTTCTCCTGTATTTCTTTAAGGAAATATTTATGTCCTTCTTAATGTCCTCTGTCATCATCATGAGATGTGGTTTTAAATCAGAGTCTTACTTTTCCAGTGTGTTTAGGCTTCCAGGGCTTGTGGTGGTGTGAGAACTGGATTTCAATGATTCCAGTAGCCTTGGTTTCTGTTGCTTCTGTTCTTGCCCTTGCCTCTTACCATTTGGTTTTCTTTGTGTTATCTAGTCTTCCTGTTGCTGACTGTGACTTGTCCCTCCTGTAATCCTATGTGTCAGCACTCTCTGGGAGGAAACAGGGTATGGAGAGCTGTGACATAGGACCAGGTCCTAGTTCAGTTGGAATCTTTTAGGATCCTTTCCCAGGCTGTTTCTAAGTTCCTATGTCTTGATGGTTCCTGGCAAGTCCCAGTTGGGCCAGGTATTTGACGAGAAGTCGTGGTCTTACCTGTGCTCTCAGTTGTGTCAGCATTCCTGGGAGACAAGCTCTCTTCTAACATTATTTGGGTAAAAAGAGCTGTGGTACCAGTTCAGCTCCAGGTGTAGATAAAAACTGGAAAGATCCATGTAGTAATTTTTAACCAGATATTTTGTAGATAAAAAAGAGTAGGCACATATACTATGTTGTAATTTGAAAAACAGAAGCTTATGAAAATATTTCATACCAATTAGACTTACTGGTAAACCTTCTAGGTACTTTCATAGATAAGTAGAAATTAAGCTCAGTCTTATTACTACATAAAGCATGTATCTCATATTTCATTCCACTCTCTATTGTAAATATTGTACTTACTATTTACACTATTTTAGCTAAATTAGAAAGTATAGTGCCCTTAATGGAAAAATATACTTATGATTCAGATATACTATATATTGATCAGAGTAGCTATTAATCCTAAATCTGCCTTCTTCTTTTTCTCTTTCTGATTCTTTAATGCCTTTACCATGTTTATTCTTAGATGGTTTAATATTTTACAGTTTTAACAGCTTCATGTTTGATTATAAGAAGAGAATCAATTTGTCATGAAATATGCCAAAATTAGATCTTTACAAGATGTTGTCAATTTTCCTTTTATAAAATATTCGCAGTTTCTTCTTCTGAAGCTGCATTAAAGTACGGTGTCTTCAATACATAAATGTCAGTAAATGGGAAAGGAGTTGAGAAAATCATGTTTATATACTGGAATAATCTGTAAGAACCTCCTTTTAACTAGTAGAAAGCTGCCAAGGTCCAGTCTCAGAGTGAGGAGGTTCATGAGAAAGAAAAAAATGGGAGGGCATTGATTCAATAATGACTCATAGTCAGTGATGCATGCAAACTGTCAGTTCATGTAGTCTCTCTCGTGTTTTCTCACTGTTCTTCCTTCTCCTCTTTGCTTTTTCCTTTTTCATTCTCTCATTCTTTTGCCTTCTCCATTTTCATGTTTTTGTCTTTTCCGAACCTGAGAGCATAGAACAGAGTCTTCTATTTATTAGAGTTACAACATCAAGGCTTTGATCAATCTAAATAATTTTTTAATAAATCCTTAAATTTACACAAATTCTATGAATTTTGAATCATTAATCCCAACCCCTTCTTCCTTAAAATTTAACTGAACACAATGGAAAAGCACATTTCCTAGAGATTTAACAGAGCCCATTCTTCATGGGTAGCTGGGAACAGTTCTTGTGATTTCCTCACACAGTGGAGGATTAAAGTAATTTCTTACAAAGTTTTAAAATTTTTGCAAGTATAACAGCTAGCTTTTTTTTTATTATCTGTCTAGGTAGGCAGTGTCTTCTACAATCCTTCAAGTACCTAGGAAAACAAAGTGAACATTTAATATGCTTATACATTATCTTTTAATCTTCTAATTTTTGTTTCCTCACCCTAGCAATTCAATAGCCTCATGTACTTCCCCAAATTATATACAAGCCTTTCACCCATAAGATAAACCAATCTATCATTTCCTTGTATTTTATAGATATCTTATCCTTTCCATACCTTTTCTTCTTGAGACATGTTAATTTTCTATCCTTAATATCCCTAATTTCACACTGACTATTTTATGCAGCAGTCATTGGACTGGAGGTTACATGCATCCTCTTATAATTTCAAATTAAAGCCCAGTCTTATAATAAGCAATTTCTACACAGAATCAGGTTGGCTTATATGGCCTCTGCAGTTATGGTGTCTAGATTCTTTCCCATGGCTCTAAAGGCCAAGCAGAATATCTGTTGCTTTTCCTCCACAGCTTCATGGTCACCTCCATTCCTCATTCCCAAGAATCACATTTGTTTTGTTTATTACAAAGTGATTAGCTATGAGTAATGGAGGAAGTACATTCCCCAGAAATAGAGACTGAAAGTAAAATAGAAGAGACACCAGATTAGATTTAGGCCAAGAGCATTCATTAGCACATGTGTGTTTCTTAGTAAAATGTGGTTATCAAAGGACTGGGGATGTTCCATGTCAGGAACTGTGCCACAAATTTCCTTACTCAGCTATACTGGACTAAGCAGAAACATTCCATCACCACTATAAGAAGAGGTGAGTGATGGCTAAAAGTATCATGTTTCAATAAAGTAAACAAACAAAAGGATGGACAGTGATTATCCTACAAAGATTGAAATAGTGTGGTTAGCTTTTGGTCTCTAGTGACAGGCTGTGCAAAACCTAGTAAAGGTCATAGTTTTAGAAAATGACCCATAAAATTAGTAAAGGAGACTTCAAAGTATAGAAGACTTAGCCTCATTGGTGTAAGAGGGGTCATTTCTCTTAGGACTCAGGAATTTGAACAGTTATTTAAGTGCTCCTTGGCCATTTGGGATTTCTCTGCTTAGGATTCTCTGTTTAGCTCTATTTTTGAATTGGGTTATTTGGTTTGTTGAAGTATAACTCACATGATCATCTAATTAGATTCTGAAAAATCATTCAACAAAATCAAACATACCTTCATGCTAAAGCTCTAGGAGAGATCAAGAATTTATGGCACATAGCTAAACATAATAAAAGCAATATATAGTAAAGCAATGGACAACATTAAATTAAGTGGAGAGAAACTTGAAGCAATTCCACAAAAATCAGAGACGAGACAAGGCTACTCACTATCTTGCTATCTAGTCAATTTATTACTTGAAATTGTAGCTTGAACAATAAGAAAACAAAAGGAGATCAAGGGAATACAAATTGGAAAGGAAGAAGTCAAGTTATAACTATTCACTGAGGATATGATAGTACATAAGCAACTCTCAAAATTCCACCTGAGAACTCCTACAGCTGTCAAACAACTTCAGCAAATTGGCTCGAAAAAAAATTAACTCAAAGTAATCAGTAGCCTTTCTTTATATAAATGATAAACAGACTGAGAAAGAAGTAAGGGAAGCAATACACTACACAATTGCCACAGATAATATAAAATATCTTTGGTTAACTATAACCAAGCAAATGGAAGATCTGTACGACAAGAGCTTCAAGTCCCTGAAGAAAGAAAATGAAGAAGATATCAGAAAATGGAAAGATCTCCCATGCTCATGGACTGGTAGGATTACCATAGTGAAAATGGTTATTTACCAAAAGTAATCTACAGATTCAATGCAATTCCCACCAAAATTACAAGTCAATTTTTATAGACCTTGAAGGAGCGATTCTCTACTTCACATGGAAAAAAATTCCAGGATAGCTAAAACAATCTTGAACAATAAGAGATCTTTGGGAGGTATCACCATTCTTGACCTCAATCTGTACTACATGATAAAAGTGATAAAATCTGTGTGGTATTGGTCCAGAAAAAGACAGGTTGATCATTAGAATAGAATTGAAGACTCAGAAATACACCCACACAACTATGGACACTTGATTATTTTAGAAAGAAGGCAAAAATCATACAATGAAAAAAAAATAGCTTCGACAAATGGTGCTGGTCTAACTGGATGTCTGCCTGTAGAACAATGCAAATAGAATCATATATATCACCCTGCACAAAACTCAAGTCAAAGTGTCAAGGACTTCAACATAAAACCAGATACACTACACCAGTCAGAATGGCTAAGATCAAAAATTCAGGGCAGATGCTGGCGAGGATGTGGAGAAAGAAGAACACTCCTCCAATTGTTGGTGGGATTGCAAGCTTGTACAACCTCTCTGGAAATCAGTCTGGCAGTTGCTCAAAAAATTGGACATAGTACTACCGGAGGATCCAGCAATACCTCTCCTGGGCATATATCCAGAAGATGTCCCAACCGGTAAGAAGGACACATGCTCCACTATGTTCATAGCAGCCTTACTTATAATAGCCAGAAGCTGGAAAGAACCCAGATGCCCCTCAACAGAGGAATGGATACAGAAAATGTGGTACATTTACACAATGGAGTACTAACCAACTATTAAAAAGAATGAATTTATGAAATTCCTAGAGAAATGGATGGACCTGGAGGGCATCATCCTGAGTGAGGCAACCCAAACACAAAGGAACTCACACAATATGTACTCACTGATAAGTGGATATTAGCCCAGAAACTTAGGATACCCAAGATATAAGATACAATTTGCTAAACTCATGAAACTCAAGAAGAACGAAGACCAAAGTGTGGACACTGTGCCCCTTCTTAGAATTGAGAACAAAGCACCCATGGAAGGAGTTACAGAGACAAAGTTTGGAGCTGTGACGAAAGGATGGACCATCTAGAGACTGTCATATCCGGGGATCCATCCCATAATCAGCTTCTAAATGCTGACACCACTGCACACACTAGCAAGATTTTGCTTAAAGGACCCAGATATAGCTCTCTCTTGTGAGACTATGCCGGGGCCTAGCAAACACAGAAGTGGATGCTCACAGTCAGCTGTTGGATGGATCACAGGGCCCCCAATGGAGGAGTTAGAGATAGTACCCAAGGAGCTAAAGGGATCTGCAACCCTATATGTGGAACAACATTATGAACTAACCAGTACCCCGGAGCTCTTGAC
Organism: Mus caroli; assembly: GCF_978045245.1. Classification (NCBI taxonomy): domain Eukaryota; kingdom Metazoa; phylum Chordata; class Mammalia; order Rodentia; family Muridae; genus Mus; species Mus caroli. Next base: position 78,008,148 of record NW_028227265.1, on the reverse strand, counting down.
TCTAGCTGCATATTATCAAAAGATGGCCTTTTCGGCCATCACTGGAAAGAGAGGCCCATTGGACTTGCAAACTTTATATGCCCCAGTACAGGGGAATTCCAGGTTCAAAAAGTGGGAGTGGGTGGGTATGGGAGTGGGGGGAGGGTATGGGGGACTTTTGGGATAGCATTGGAAATGTAAATGAGGAAAATACCTAATAAAAATATTAAAAAAAACAAAGAAGAGAAAGTAGGAAATAGCCTTGAACCCATTACTACAGGAGAGATTTTCCTGAACAAACCACAAATGTCTCATGCTCTAAGATTAACAATTGATAAATGGGACCTTCTGAAATCAACCAACAAACAAACAAACAAAAAACATCTGTAAGCCAAAAGCCACTGACAATATGACAAAATGACAGCCTATTGATTGGGAAAAGAGCATCCCTTAGCCTACATCTATAGAGAGCTAATATCCAAAATATATAAAGGAGATAACATTTCTTAAAGTTTGGAGCTGAGACTGAAGGAAGGACCATCCAGAGACTGCTCCACCTGGGGATCCATTCAATAAACAAACACCACCCCCAGACACTATTGCATATGCCAGCAAGATTTTGTTGACAGGACCCTGATATAGTTGTCTCCTGTAAGGCTATGCCAGTGCCTGGCAAATACAGAAGTGGATACTCACAGTCATCTATTGGATGGAACACAGGATCCCCAATGAAGGAGCTAGAGAAGTTACCCAGGGAGCTGAAGGGGTCGGCAATCCTGTAGGAGAAACAACGAAAACTAACCAGTACCCCAGAACTCATGTCTCTAGCAGCATATGTAGCAGAAGATGGCCTAGTCCATCAATGGGAGGAGAGGCCTTTGGTCCTGTGAAGATTCTATGCCCCAATATAGGGGAAATGCCAGGACTAGGAAACAGGAAAGGTGGGTTGGGGAGCAGGGGATGGAGGGGAAGGTATAGTCGATTTTCAGAAAGGAAACTAGGAAAGGGAAGCATTTGAAAAGTAAGTGAAGAAAATATGTAATACAAAAAAAAATTACTGTTATCTGTGGCTTGGCAACTCCAGACTCTCTCTTAATCACACATTTGGGAAATCCAGAGAAGTGCTATGAGACTATATTCTTAGTATTAGCCTCAAAATACCTACAAAATGTGGGTATGAAGCTTTCTTTCAACACAATGAACTATATTAAATAAAAAGAAAAGATGGCTGTATCCAGTATAAAAAAACACAGATGCAAGTTTCCCTGAACCGCACATGGGGAAGGACATTCCTGAAATGGGAAACCTATATTAGCAGGATAGCCAACTGAATGGGTCAACATCTGTGATTTGACCTTGAAAGGAGTGCTGAGGAGAATGAATAACATCGTTCAGAAAACCCACAACAATATTAGCATGAAAGAAAGAAAGAAAGAAAGAAAGAAAGAAAGAAAGAAAGAAAGAAAGAAAGAAAGAAAGAGAGAAAGAAAGAAAGGAAGGAAGAAAGAAAGAAGGAAGGAAGGAAGGAAGGAAGAAAGAAAGAAGAAAGAGAGAGAAAGGAAGAGAGAGAGACAGAGAAAGGAAGAAGAAAAGAGAAGAGAAAAAAGAAAAGAAAGAAAAGAAGAGAAAAGAAAAGAAACAATATAAAGATAAAAGTAAATAATTGAAAGAACTCCAAAAGAACACAAATAGGTGAATTCAATGAAGAACTTAAATTATAAAAGTGGAATTCACCCACTCCTACAACACCAGAGGAAGCTTGACTCCCAGGATCTCTGACACACCCAGGATAACAGATGAGGCCACACCATATGCCTCATCACCTGATGTAACTTCGACCCCCTGGGAACCAGGAGACACAGGAACCCTGACCCAGCCAGAGGCACACATTCTTTAAAGTTTGCAACTGTGCATGTGAGCAGACCCAGAGTTCTGGCTCCCCACCAACTCCTCTTAACTCCCAGGAACTCTGAAACACCACGATCTCAGGTGAGGCCCCAACCATAGAGCTGATGCCACTGAGATTCTAAAAGCAGATAAAGATATAAGCCTAAACTGAGAATTCACAGCAGAGGAATTTCAAATGGCTGAGAAGCACTTAAAGAAAAGTTCAGCATCCTTAATCTTCAGGCAAATGAAAATCAAAATGACCCTGAGATTCCACCTTACACCAATCAGAATGGCTAAGATCAAAACCACAGGTGCCAGCACATGTTGGAGAGGATGTGGAGAAAGAGGAACACTCCTCCATTGCTCGTGAGATTGAAAACTGGTACAACCACACTGGAAATCAATCTGAAGTTTCATCAGAATATTAGAAATAGATCTACCTATAGCTATAGTATCAGCTATACTTCTGTAGGGAATATACCCAAAAGATGCCCCACCATGACACAGGGTCAAGTGTTCCACTGTGTACATAGCAATCTTAGTTGTGATAACCAGAAGCTGGAAACAACCCAGATGTCCCATGACAGAATGGATACAGAAAATGTGGTTCATTTAAACAATGGAATACTACTCAGCTATTAAGAACAAGGATATCCTGAGTTTTGCAGGCAAAGGGATGGAACTAGAAAATATAATCATGAGTGAGGTAACTGAGAACCAAAAGGACATGCATGGTATGTACTCACTAATAAGGAGATATTAACCAAAAAAATAGTACAAAATACCCAAGATACAGTCCACAGAACTCAAAAAATTCAACAAGCTGAAGTGCTCAAGTGAGGACACCTCAGTACCACTTGGCAGGGAGAAGAAAGCAATCACAAGTGAGGCAGGAGGGAGGGATCTGGGAGGGAAAGTGGATGGGGGACTAGTTGGGAGGAGAGAGGAACCTGATCTGGTATTGGGTGATAGAAAAGGACTGAAGCCCTGAGGGACAACAGATAGAATGGAAACATGCAACTTCAGGAGAAAGAAAGCTTGGGGGATCCTCCAGAATGCAACAGAAACCTGGGAGGTTAGAGACTCTCAGGACTCAAAGAAAGGGACCTTAGATGAAATGCCCAACAGTAGGGATATGGAACTTATAGAGCATACCTCCAGTAAGAAGGCAGGGCATCAAATGAGGGAGGGGGCATCCCACAGTCACAACTCTGACCAATAATTGTTCATCTCTGAAAGAATGACAGGGATGGAAATGGAGAGGAGCCTGAGGAAAAGAAGGTCCAGTGACAGGCCCAAAGTGGGATCCAGATCAAGGGGAGGTCCCAAAGCCTGACACTATTACTGAGGCTATGGACCACTCACAAAGAGGGACCTAGCATAGCCACACTCCAGAAGACCCAACAAGCAGCTGAAAGAGTCAGATGCAGATATTTGCACCCAACCAATGGACAGAAGAAGCCGATCCCTGATGTTGAATTAAGGAAGGCTGAAAGAAGCTGAGGATAAGGGCAATCCTGTAGAAAGACCAGCAGTCTCAATTAATATGGACCCCTGAAATCCCTCAAACACTGGACCACCAAACAGGCAGCATAGACCTGTGTTCATTCAGAGATGATGCACCTAACCCTCAAGAGAATGAAGGCCCCAGGGAATTTAGAGATCAGGTAGGGTGGGGGTTGGGAGGATCCATGTGGAAACAGGGCAGTGATGAGGAGGTATGGGAACAGTAGGAGGGCCAATGGGGGCAGGAGTGATCAAATATGGAGTGTAAAAATTAATGAATTAATTAAAAAGATAACAATTACAATAAAAATTACAAAGCAATTTATCCTATTAAACACAATAACAGAAATCTCAATAAAATATTTGTTTTATGAATTCTAGAACACATCAAAAGGTTTTATTTTATTTTATTTTAATTAGGTATTTTCTTCATTTACATTTCCAATGCTACCCCAAAAGTCCCCCATATCCTCTCCCCCACATCAAAAGTTTTGATGCAATAAAGTTGGCCTCATTCCAGAAATACAGGGATAATTTAGCATATGCAAGACAATACATTTAGTGCATCCCCAAAGTGGACCCAAGAGGATAAATCAACGTTGACAGGATGCAACATCCTCAAAAAAAAAAAAAAACAAAAAAACAAAAAAACAAAAAAACAAAAAAAACAAACCAAAAAAACAAAATCAAAACAAAACTATGCGGTGGGGCAGAAAAAAAGGAAGATATTAAACATGATGCCATCTAAATCTATTATACTATATTATATGATATTATATTAATTATATGCATCTGACAACACTGATTATAGTGGTCATGGGGGTCTCAAATTATTTTACAAAAGCATGGTCAAGCAAACATTCTCATTTGTCCACATTTTTTAACATAGTGTGAAGGCTTAGCTAAGTCATATGAAAAGGGTAACAAATAAAAGAATAAGGGCAGAAAAGAAAGAAATGAAGTGAACTTATAAGGAGAGGATAGGATGCTATACAGAGGAGACACTAATCACCCTGTCTCAAAACTCTTCTGCGTGAAAACCTTCTGTAAGTGTGATACCATAGAATATACACATATAGAAAATACTAACCTTCCCACATACCAATAATCAACCAACTTAAAGAATATCATGTAGTCAAACCTAGTCACAAGTACCCTAAAACTACCTAAAGAGAAGTGAAAGACATGGGCAGAGAGAAGTCAAAAGGAAAAGAATATAGAAGTGTAGAAATACACTAGAAAGTAACAAAGTTGCCTATGCTCCTGGATTGTAAGAAGTTATGCTCTGAAAGTGGATGTCTTATCACTACAGTGTAGTTGCAGTAAAAGTTGTAGTCTATTCTTCTCAGAGGTATAAAAAAAGTTACAATTTATATGGAAGTAAAAATGACAGACAGCCTAAGCATTATTGAATAAAAAACAATACTACAAGGCCTAAACCACACTCGATCTGAACATAAACTACAGTCATGTAGATTGATAGAGAAGGGAAAAGGACACAGAACAGACATAAGCCTAGAAGCCTCTGTCACCTCTAGGTTTTATAAAGATGTCAAAAATCAGATGTTTCAGTACACAGGACTGTGGACACAGGATATCCACATATAAACTAAAACTAGATCCCTATTTCTGACCTTTAAAACTCAACTTCAGTGAAAATCAAATAAGAGCTTAAAGGCTGTAAGTACTAAAGGAAAACAAAAATCTTTTCAATATATAGGCCCAGATAAGAATTCTCTGGAAAGAATATAGCCACTCAGGAATGAGGTTAATTATTAGGATGTAGTGAAATTACATTAGGATGTAATGGAAATTTAAAATTACTATATAAATTAAAAACAAAAATTTTCTCTTTGTTGAGTGAAGAAACTACATGTGGGAAAAATATTTCCTAGCTAAGTACCTGATGGAGGAGTCCTGTTTAGAATATACAGAGAAGTAAAAAAAAAAAAATGTAAATGAAAAGAAATGAAATAATCAATAAAATCAGCTAATAAATGAAGTGAAGCAGTTTTAAAAACAAAACAAAGCAAAAAGGTCAGTAGGCAGAAAAAATAAATTCAGTGTTATTAGAAGACAGAGAAATGCCAATTCAAACTACATGAGGTACCATCTCACTCTACACACAAGTGCTGTCATTCAGAAAACAAATATCACCATATCCTGGTAAAGTTGTAAACAAGTCCGGAACTATCCTGTGAGCCAGCTATGCCACTCCTCGGCATTTACAAGAAAGATGTCAAGGCAACTACTAAGTGCTACTTGGACATCAATATTATGGTCACTGCTGAACAATAGCTAAATTTTGGTACCAGATTATGCATCTATCGAGAGAGAGGGTAAAGTAAAGCTGTAACATATGTATATATGTTATGTATACATACATATGCATATAGATTATAGTTGTTTCAGATATAAAGAAAAATGTCATTTAACTCAGAAATAAAAAGTACTGGAGATATCAGTACTAAATCAGTTATCCCAGAAAGATAGCATATATCTTTGTTCCTCTCTTGTCTGTATGTTTTTTTTTACATATACATAAACTCTTGTATGAATTCATGACATTAAAGTACAAAAAAGATTAGGGGAAGAAGGTGGTCCAAAAGATGTAAAGAAAGCACGGAGTAAAGAAGTGCAGATGGTAGCATAATCCAAACAAGCTTCATGTATGTCCTTGTTTGTTACCCAGTGTCCTGTGAAATGAACATGCATCACACCCTTACTGAACCTTTCTTTAGTAACCGACAAGAATGTCTAAAGCAGCAGTGTTATTTATATAGTGATGATATGGGAGTTTGTATGTCCTACCTCTACAGGCTCATGTGTTTGAATGTTTGCCCTATGGGGATGACATTAGTAGAAGGTACAGCTTTGTTGGAGTAGGTGCAGCCTTGTTGGAGGAAGTGTTTCACTGTGGGACTGTGGGATCTGGCTTTGAGATCTCTTATGCTCAAGTTTCACCCAATGTGGAAGCCAGTATCCTTCTGCTGACTTCAGGTCAAAATGAAGAACTCTCAGCTCCTTATCCTATACCATATGTACCTGAATGCTATTGTCTTTCCCACAAAAGAATGGGAAGGACTAAACATCTGAAGCTTTAAGTCAGCCCAATTAAATGTTTTCTTTTATAAGAGCCTTGGTCTAGATGTCAACTCACAGCAATGAAGCCCTAAGTAAGACAGATAATGGTATTAATGTGTGTGTGTGTGTGTGTGTGTGTGTGTGAGTGTGTGTGTGGAAAGACAATTTTTTTCCTTAAATGTCTCTTGAGATTTAAAATCAAAGACACATAATTCAGTGGTTTACTCTGTCTTCTATTTCCTCATTATTTTCTGAACATACCACATCCCAAATAAATGTCTGAGAAATCCTTCAGCTTTTCTCTGTGCCATAAAGGGAGCATTATTTGTATGCATACCACAAACCCCTTCCTTCTAGGGTGCTCTAGTTTAACTTAAAATCATTGCTTTCATCTTTGAAGTGAAACATCCATCTCTAATATTAGAATCTAGTCATACACTAAAATTACATTTATTTCTTTACAAGTAATCTCTACTTTGCTCTTGAAGGCATTGAGGCATAGTCCCTATACTTTCTGTACCAATCCTTTAGGAGTTTTACTGACAAAGTCAGATAAAGAATTTACCTCTTTTTCCTCAGGTTCATGAACTCTACAATTCTCAAAACTTGCCAATGTGTATTGTTCACTAATCTATTTGAAAATAAAATTCAAAGGTACACAGTGTACAGTGTTAGCAAAAATCTGTTTCTGTAAATCCCATTGTGTGTTCCAGCAAGTTGAATTCTGTAATGAACTGACTTCTCATGCAGGTTCATGTGTAAATATCACCATGGATCAGAGCATTGTTTGAATTCTGCCTGGTCCTCACAAAGGATCAAATAAAATAGTATTTCTAGGTTCTGTGTTTCTCCACCTTCCTAATTCTGTGACCTTCACGTGGTCTAGCAAATATATGTATTATATAAAATCATCTTGTAGTGATTCACAACCTTAAAAATCATTTTGTTACTACTTTATAACTGTAATTTTGGTACTATTATGAATCATAATATTAATATCTGATATGCAGGATGTTCAATATGCTACTTATGTAAAAGAGTCATCATGAAACTCCAAAGGAATCACAAGCTTTAGATTAAAAAACATTGTTCTAGCTTTTCTGTATCTAATTTGATTGATTCATGCATCTAAATATGCTTCACACTTTCCTTAAATAAAGTGGAGGTTTTCCTGTTCACAAATTGGGTTACCAATTCTATAACAATTTTTATACAAATTCATATTTTGAGTGTGTTTATTACTGAATATTTTCTAAACTATGGCAATAAAAGAGCATATTGTATTAAAAATATTAAAGTTAGTTAATAATTTATTTTATGCATCTTTAGGAATAATCATTTGTAACATAAAATATTGTATTAATAACTACCTTGATTTGTATGACTTATCTTATATGTGGTCTATGAGTTTTATGTGTTATATTAAATCATTCTTAAAGCTACTCATTGAATTTTTGCCTCTTTTTCTACCTTCTTTGTTGTTTAACTAAATATCTTTTTATTTTCCTTCTCAAGTGCAAAATTTACATTGCACAAAAAAGGAAAAAGAAAAGACAAATAAAATGCAGGCTGTTATGTCAGCTCTGGAAGAGCAGACAGTGCTCTTAACCACTGAGCCATCTCTCCAGTCCAATTTGAATACTTAATATATTAACATAAATATCTTGTTTTAATTTTTAATTTGATAAATTTCCCTCTTTGTTTCTGAACCTGAAGACAAATGTTTTATTTCCATAGACTGACTTATTATTGTTTATTTGTTTGATATGCCTCTACCTTCTGTTGGTACTTACAAATGGCACTAAGAATTATGAACACATATAATTCATTATGTTTTAGCTGTCAGTAGAGGAACATTTGAATTGTGCAGGTGTTGTTGTTCTTATCTTGAGTCTTTACTTGGGAAATTTCCTCTGCTCTAATTCTTGGAAAGATTCTGTGTCAGAGAAGGATTTTTGTCTGTAATCCATATAATTACACTGGATTCTTTTGGAGTGTTGGGAAGTATGGATGGAAATGTCCTAGAATCCTATGATTAAACTTGACAATGAAACTGTCATTTGAGGATACAACACTTGCACTTTTAAAGTCCTTGTTCTATGGGTCTGTTTGATTAATTATTTAGACAATTATTTATCTTTTCTTATGTACTTTCTCCCCTGTAATCAGATAATACTTTGTCAGCTTTACTAATACCTATTCATCACTTGCCTGTATATGTTTGATTCTCTTTGGCAGAAAGGATGAAGGTGTTTGAGTAAGGAGAATTTTCTTTTTCCATTGGAGATACAATATTTCTCCAGTAACATCTTGTTTCTCAAAAACCCAAACAATTCCTAATGAGAAACATCTTATTTGTTTCACAACATTTTCCCCCTCCATGGCAGGGTAATTATAGATCTTTGTAGTTTTCTACCTCTGCTGCACACTGGTGCAATTTGGAATTTGGAAGTGAAAGGAAACCTAACACCTCTCACAGAAAACAAAGAAGAATCACTTGCTACCCCTATATCTAAGTTTTCTTCACCTGACTAAAAAGTACTCAGCTCTTGTAATGATTATATATTACTCTTTTAATTAGTCTGTTAGTATGCAATCACATGTGTATCTTGCCCTAAACCTATTTATTCTTCGAGTGCACCATCTGGTGTATCAAAATATACAACACCTGGATTCAAATTTTGGATTATAAATCCATCTGGCTCCAGATTCCAGCAATATATTCATGAGTGTGTTTCCTTAAGTGGGTATTTTTCTTACTAATATTGCTTTACTTTTTAAATATAATTGCATAAAAGTAGGATTTTCTATAGGATAATAAATTAAAATTCACATGACCAAAAACAAAGAACAAAATACAAAAAAAAAAAAACCCACTTATACAAAAGAGAAACACAAACAAAGTAAACAAGAGAAAGATTTTGAAGACAGATGATATCTCCAGGTTTTGGATCACAGAATAATATCCAGATTATTATTATCCAATTATGTGTATGGACATACACATGGTAACAAGCAAAAAGAAGGCATTGCTAAGAAAGTGTGTTAAGCACTGCCAACCAGGTATAGGGTTGGCAGAGAATGCTCTTAATGAGTAAAGTCAAATGAGTGTGTATTGTTGATGTGGGCGGGCATGAGAAAAAACAATGTCTCCAAACTATTTGAATCTGGCACAGCCTTTCTCCATGTGGGATAGGTTCAAAGTTGGTCAAAACCACCTTTCCCTGCTCCAAATACAAGTGTTTATGATAAATTGATCAGTATGTAAACAAACAAACAAACAAACAAACAAGAAAACACCCAGAAATTAGAGGTCCCTCCTTCTTTGGATGTTTTCAGCCTCAGACTGGTCTTCCATAGAGTCTAGGAAACCCTTGCTGTACTGTACCTAACAATGCACTGTGTGCCACTCCATCAGAGTGTGCACATGACTGGATCCCACCTTTTCCTTAGCCAGGTCTGAATTTTCTTCATCCCCTCACTGCCCCTAGTCAAGCTCCTGACCCCAAGCCAGGTGTGGCACAGAAATCAGTGACAGGACATCTTAGCATAAGATCCATGTCCAAAGGAAGAAGTGAGGTAAAACAGAAAATTTAGAATCCAAATGTACTTACTCTACCAGTTACATTAGAGTTATCTTTTTTGGCTAATTGGACTTTTCTATGTACATTCTTTTTCTACTCCATGTAGGTTTTACTCCTTGTAGTGTTACATAGAACTTCACACATTATGCCTCAGTAGTATCTTAAATATATACCTGTATCTATGCAGTTTATTTTTATAATGACCCATGGGATATTTCTGGACATTCTATAGTGACTCTGCATATGTGTCAGTGTCTGGAACCAGTTGGAGATGATCCCTACATGAATTTAAAGCCTTAAAAATTACCTATTTGTTTTCTCAGATGCTAATATTCTAAGGCCTTTCAGACTTAACACTCCATCTAATTCTCCTGTTCCACTTCAACTTAGAAAAGGAAGTACACTATTCCTGTTTTCAGATAGCTTAATTTTATGTGAAGAAGAAATCAAGGTGGAAAGAGAAGGAGTCATAAGAGCATAGGACCCAGGTTACCTCTCCCCTTAAATAAACATCACTGCATCTCAAGAGACTAGCTTTAGGGTAACCTAATGATTTATAAAATTGTTTACATATTATATACTGTGTGTGTGTTTATTAAAATACCACACAAGGTTTCATCATATGAATTATATTCTAAATCAGGGCCCATAAATTATCCCAAACCCAAGTAAGAGATAGGTTCCTTCAAGTTATTCCACAATGGGTCCAAAACCCTCCCTCAAAAAGCAATAAAGGATTGATATTTTTCTTGTTTTCATGCAAAAACCTGAAGGTAAGACTGTATTACTGAACTAAACATATTTTTATTTAAGATCATGAGAAATAAAGCTTTTTACTGACCTGGAAGTGCTCTCTAAGGAAATATCTTTCATAGTATTAGAAGGTGTTATAGATGCTTCTCAGCCATTTGGTATTCCTCAGGTGAGAATTCTTTGTTTAGCTCTGAGCCCCATTTTTTAATGGGGCTATTTGATATTCTGGAGTCCACCTTCTTGAGTTCCTTATATATATTGGATATTAGTCCCCTATCTGATTTAGGATAGGTAAAGATCCTTTCCCAATCTGATGGTGGTCTTTTTGTCTTATTGATGGTGTCTTTTGCCTTACAGAATCTTTGCAATTTTATGAGGTCCCATTTGTCACACCAGTCAGAATGGCTAAGATCAAAAATTCAGGTGATAGCAGATTCTGGAGAGGATGTGGAGAAAGAGGAACACTCCTACATTGTTGGTGGGATTGCAAGCTTGTACAACCACTCTGGAAATCAGTCTCGTGGTTCCTCAGAAAATTAGACATAGTACTACTGGAGGATCCAGCAATACCTCTCCTGGGCATATATCCAGAAGATGTTCCAACTGGTAAGAAAGACACATGCTCCACTATGTTCATAGCAGCCTTATTTATAATAGCCAGAAGCTGGAAAGAATCCAGGTGTTCCTCAACAGAGGAATGGATACAGAAAATGTGGTAAATCTACACAATGGAGTACTACTCAGCTATTAAAAGTTTTTCTGTACTTATTTGTAACTGTTCAAAGCAAATAAGGACAGCACTAAGTCGACTCAGTAGGTTGAACTACATATACGTGTGATCACCAAAGACTTCAATAATGTACACATTAATACTGGAACAGTGCTTGCATCTATGTACACAGAGACGTAGGTGCTAAGTGAGAGGGTATTTTTCTATGAGTTTAATTCTTGCATAACAGTGGGAAAATAAACAGGAAAATAATATTAAAGATAACTCACCTTTATATAATCTGTCGGAAGAAAGCAACCAGTACTTCTACCATCATATGTGCCTGCACATAAATCATTATTATATTTGATCTCATCTCCACATATATTCTCCACTCCCTAACTAAATTTGACATTCTCTGTATGTCCATGTCACTTACACTCCAAGGTGACACTAACTTAAAATTTGAGTACATTTTACTAGCCCCTGCTATTAATGTTTTTATTTTATTAACTGAAAATTTTTATATTGAAATATTTATAAATGCAATAGATTCTGTGTTATACTATACGCTTAGTTTCTCATTTTTATAGGATGTAAGCTCTTCATATTATACTATTTTATAATTAATATAATCATCACTTAGAGTTGTAGCTTGGAATTAAGCTTATTATAGAAGGAAGAATATATGCAAAATATAGAGCTATCATTTGTCATTATTATAGCTTATACTTTCAATCATTATTAATTTGACTCTTATATGGTCTGTAAGCACATGATTTTGGAACCATCATAATTATATTTCTTGAATTTAATTGTAACTTGTCATTCACAAAGTCATAAAGTCACTTTTAATTTGCATCTGCTTAAGAGACTACATTCATGACTGTAGCCTTTTAAGAACTAAAACGTTTATGAATACATATTAAAATATATAAATAAATTTTTATTCTTTCACATATTGCTGTAATCTGAAACTTCAACTTGTTTCTGGTGTTTGGTGCTGGTATATTATTAAGAAAATATCTCAGTGTCTGCGACCTTATAAATATTTCAGTCTAAATCACAGGTGGCAACACGGTTTTTTTGGATGAGAATTTATCTTGAAGGCATCTTCAGTTTACTTTCAACATTTTCAGAGCTCCCGAAGGAAAGGGTTTCAATGTCTTTTCAAAAAACATCACACGTTTTCACTTAGATATTATTGTGTCAATTTCTATTCACAACTTGTCTATTTCAATCATTTCATACAAAAATCCCCCAGGACTGAAAGTGCCTGATTTTGTGATCTGTATGTTCTTATGATGAGTCAAACAAATATTTTAATGAAAAAGAGTTGGCTATTATGAGCATCCTCAAAGGAAGGCACTGTTGCCAAGTTCAGTAACTTGGTTATAATTATCAAAATACAGATGATATTGGAAGAGTTGTGTCTTAACAGCAGTTGAAAGTTTAGACTTCAAAATATATGTAAAAATTTTTATTATACTGAAATATTTAAATAGAGCAGTGGTTAATAGTAAACTTGACACATCTTTTCTATCACAGAACCTAATAGTGTGTGGTCTAGGATGTCTGAAGGATGCGTGAGTTGTTTCCTCCATATCTGTGAGTCCACAATAATGATGTCTCACTCTGTTGAGATTTCTCCTAATTCTCTGCAAGTAATGATAGAAAATATGGCTAGTAGCCTGGCACAAATGAAGGAATGCTCAATGCTATTAGATGAAACCTTATTCTCCCCAGTCACTATCTTGAACAAGTTAAGTTAAATATTTTTATTATATCTTAATATTTCAATATTCCTTGTAATTCTAAGCAATAGAGTAGACCTATCTTCTCCTCCCTTAATTCTTTGCTCCCTTTCTCCCCTCCCCTCTCTCTTTCTCTCTTTCTTTCTCTCTCTCTCTCTCAGTCTCTATCTGCCTCTCATCTCTTTATCTCTCTGTCTCTGTCTCTCTGTCTCTCTCTTTTGTAGGGGTGGGTGTGAGGAGGTGGGTGTGAGGGGTTGGGTGTGAGGGGTAAGTGTAAAAGGGTGTGTGTGTGTGTGTGTGTGTGTGTGTGTGTGTGTGTGTGTGTGTGTGTATGTGTGTGTGTGTAGGTTCTTGAAAACCAGAGAAGTCAACCTCTAGATGTTTGAAAATCTTTGGGGCTGTCCACAGTGCTATATAAGCTAGTTAAGTTTGCCAAAATTCCTCAATGCCTTCTCAATGCTTTGATTACTGGAGTGTATAACACCATTTCTCACCTATTGTATGTTGTCTCTGGAGAATAACACCTTCTGTAAGGTAAGCACGATAAGGTAAGTAACCTCCCCAGAACTTGGAGTTACTCGTGGAATAACTTATTGTAAAGAATCAAGCTTCTGCTAGTAAAGATCATTTGTGTTTTGATAAGAGAGTGCTTGCCATTAAAATAAAATGATAACAGGTATAGAAGCAATAGTGTAATTAAAATAAAGCAGGTGTCACAGGTTATGATTATGAAGGGTATATCTGATTATATTTAAAAGCCTTAAGAATAGATAAAAGCCATTCATGAAATCAAATATACTAGAAGATACAATATTGTACTGGCTAATTTCATTTCAGTGAATTTATTCACCTCAATAAAATCTATGCACATCATATTGTTTCTTACTAAATTTGGTTCACTAGTCCATGGTAGCTACAATATTTGATATCCTTTGTTTCACAAATGTTTTAATCTATTCAAACGTCAAGCATATAACCTCCCCTCTAATCCATGAGTAGAAAAGGGTATACCAGACTTACAATGGCAAATTAATTGGCATACTACAAGAACAATATTGTGTCCTTAGTAATTTGATACATTTATACACACACCACACACACACACACACACACACGTAAACTTTAACTGTGAGGAAATGACAACTTAATTTCAAGCTTTAATTATATATTTGAAATAATCTGTACTGTCTGCTAGTTTATAGGCATTTAGACCAAATATATCTATAAATTATAAAACATATAAAACTTAGCTTTTCAATCAAAAACTTTTTTAAATTCATAATCAACAAGTACATAATTAATGAATATATAGACAGCCAATGCCTGGAATGAGGGAGTACTTTATGACTATACTTTCAGAATTAATTTAAAGGGTAACACATTTTTTTTTTCTTTCTGTGTAACAGTTTTAACTTAGATTCCATTCCTAGCCTAGAGCTCTCAGAATGGTAGGTAGATAAATGATGCCTGACTAGGCCACTTAAAAACAAAATCGACGTCCTTAACAAACACATTTCCCATATCACAATTCTAGATGGTCACTTTATTTTTTAGGAAATTTCTGCCAACAACCAGAGGAAACAATCTTTAGTCCTTCTGGCAAGCCAGGATGGGTTCCTGCCTCCTTGACATCAATTATTATCGACCAGTATCCTTAACTTTATGTTGCAAGTTTTGAAGGTTTTATTTGGCTCCTTTGACATTAAATGAAGCAAATGTCTAATAAAAACAATACTTTTTAGCACCTTTTCAAAAAAGTAATTAAACACAAAGAAATATGACATAGTCAAAATGAATACAACATAATATCAAAAGCATTTTAACTCAGGCTTCTTCAATGTCTTTTTAGGGATACTTGTATTTAACAATATGAATTTATACATGCTGGACACATACCAGAAAGCAACACCCCAAACTTATTGTTGCTAACTAAGCATCAATACCAAGTATATTTTAAAACATGTTAGAAAAATTTATATGCACATAGTTGAAATTAAAGTTATATGTACATGACGAATTTCAGTCACTATGGATTATAAAGACTTTATACATGTATGTATTTTTCAAGAAATCTTTACCAACCACTACACTTAATTTATAAATAAAAGGTACCATGAGAATGATTTTGTCAAATACTATATTTATTTGTTTGTTTTCTATGTATATTAACCATCCTATAAACAGCAAGGCCAAATGCTAACTGTCATGAGAACATACCAGTATATTCAAGCCATTCAGATTGATTTTCCTTTAATATTTTTATAATATGAAGTCAATGAACTTGACTTAGAAAATGCTATGGTTAATTATTTGAATGACTTGGTTAGTATTTTTTTTTACAAATAACTTACTTGGTACCTTGATGATAATGCCTTATATATTGTTAACAATGCAATTAAAAATACATATTTGGTTTCTGTCAACATGGAGTGTAAGGCATGCCACTAATTAATGGGTTTGGACATACAACATTTCATATACTTATGTTGTGCTATTTGTGTGACAAGATGGTCATTTTAGATTTTTTCATGTATATTTTAGAAAGGCAAATAATTATTAATCTGGCAATTAAGGAAGAACGAAATCTAAACATCACATAGCTGCTTTACTAAATGAGAAACCATTTTGACTACTCCAACATAAACAACCTGCCATTGACCATGATATGCCTGGCTTGCTACAAGAGAAGAGAGGGGCGTTTAGGTGGAAAAAGAAGCTACGTAACATTTTGCAATGTTTCCCTCAATACTAGCATGTCTTCACTACATTAGCAAGGTTATCCCCATGACAAAGAGTTCTTGTGTTCTGTCATGAGAAAATGGCTACTTTCTAACCAATTCAAAAGAAAAGTGAAGTGGAAAGTTGGAGGAGGCACTGAAGGAGTTACAATTCCCAGGAAGAGCATGTTTTACATCATACTATTCTATGTCTCCATGTCCTCTGAATCATACTATTACATAGAATCAAATGATATGCAAAAATTCTCTGACTTCTAGTAAAGCCTGAGTCATGCATGAACATACCTATGCAACAGTGCTCCGGATTCTGTTCCCAAAAGTAAATGGAATTTCATCTCTAGTCATTGTAATCACTTGAGAGAATACTTTTTTATCACAATGATTATTTCTATAAAAATAAATGTCACAGACTATTTATAAATCCACACTAGGAGAAGATTTCATTTGTAAAGTACATGTTACAAAACATTTAATCCGTGTTCAGACCTCTGACACCTGTGTAAAAAGTTAGAAATTGTGGTACAGGTCCCATACCTGAGTATTTGGTGGCTAGTTAGACATAGAAAGATTCAAGGGACATACTGACCAGTCAACTTAGCAAACAGAGGATAACTAGTTTCACTGACAGACTCCATATCAATAAATAAGATTGATAATCGCAGAGGAAGACAACTAATATAACACTCTGGCTTCAACACCTTGCCCATACATGTACATGCTTAGCAGAACAGGCAAGTCGAAATACTCACACCAAACATTATACACCACACATACAGAAGAAAATTCATAGTAATCACTCACTAACATGTTGTATATTATAATACACATTGTATATGATAATAAATATATAATATACAGTATATAACAGTATATGTGACTATATAGTATATATGAATATATACATATATTTGTATATGTTTATATATATATATATTTATCTGTTTTATTCTTTATCTGGATCATAAAAGTGATGATATTTTCATTCTAAGTTTGGGTTAAAGAACACCTATTATCTAAATAACTATCTATAATCTATGTATGTAAATATCTGTCTATTATCTATATTTCTATCAAATTCTCTATTAGATACATCTAATTATCTGCCTACCTATCTCATCTGATATTTTTAACAAAATTTCTAAAATTCCACTAATATGGATTGAGATAAGATGATCATAGAACTAGTTGTAGGAATGTAAGAGGTTGAGAAAACTTTATGAATGTATTCATGGCTTTTGTGTTTCCGACAAACAATATTAAGTCTGTTACCTGATGTACAAGCCTCAGCTTTCCTATGAAAGCATGGGTGTATAATCTCCTTCATGTCATTCAGAAGCACCAGAGGGTAGTGTTGCTTACAAGAACTGTATATACCATAACTCATGGTCTTTTAGCCCTCCAAGAAGGGAAATTATTTTCTAAAGATATATGAAGTGATTAGTTTGGGAATATTTGACAGGCAAACTATTTGTTCGGTATTGTGCTGTGGAGTTGATAATCTCCAGCTGGTATGATGATAAAGTACATAGGAAAATGGAGAAAAAAAACAAAAAAACAAATGTAACACAGAGATGCCACTTTGATGATTCTGAATCAACTGCTGGTGAAGAATCAGTTTCTTCAGAGAAAGAAGACAGACAGGACAGATGATTCCATTTGAAGGTGCTAATTCTTAAAACCTATGCGATATTACTGTCATCCTCACAAAGGTACCTTAATTCTTCAGATAACTGTGGATCTTTTATCTTTAAAAGTGACAGTTACCTCTTCAAATTCTCAGCTAAGGTGGCACTACTCTTAGTATTTACCTGGAAGAAAAAAAGTTTTCCTTTTGACCCATCATTATATAATTTCCCTAAGGAGTGTTTCAGTAGATAAAGTGATTGCTTACAAGCAGGAGAGCCTAAGTTGGATTCAGAACCCAGGTAAGTGTCAAGGACAGTGGCACAGGCCTGTAACATCAGTTATGAGAAGAGACAGGTACATTCAAGGGCACAATGTCCATCTGATCTCTTGGAATGAGTGTGCTTTGGGTTCATCTGTAAGTATCTGTAGAAAATAAGGTGGAAGGTGTTTGGAATGACGTGCAAATATGAACCATTGCCCTTCAGAACCTCCTGAACATAGAGATACACACACACACACACACACACACACACACACACAAATAAAAGTTTAACTGGCATGATAATACCAAATTGGGTTTAAAGGCCAGGCAAGTAATTTGAAGTAATATTGAATAAACTGGCTGGGAAAATACATATCACCTATGAGATTATTCAGTGCTTTGCACAATGACTCACAGAGGGTTTGGCTGTTGTAATTCAAAATGAGCCTAAAGCCGTTTTCTAGCATTCTCTACAATGTTAATGTCTGGGTATTTTGTTTATTTAGTGCATAATTACTTTGAAATACTATGACAGTAAATCCACCTGAAGAAGTCCAGGAGCAAAATTTGCAGTATATTCTCATGATGTTTGATGAAATTCTTAAACAGATTTGATGTCCTGGGATTCACGGATTCCAACAGAAATCAAAAGAGCTGTTTAACTGAAGTATCTCCCCACAGAGAACTGTTAATCTCCTGCTCCTTTTTAAAGTCCATGAAAGCCCTTTTATGGGTGTCTTATGTGTATCAAGGAGTTGACCTCGGAGTACTTCAGAGGACACGGTTCAGTGTTCTACATGTAAGAAATCTACTCAAATATTTTATTTCACATATTTATTTTGCAATGTAATCGTGAATTTTTGACATCCAAAATTGAGGGATTTTTGGCTTGCCACTGAATCCCAATGTGTCAACTAATCAAGAAAGGAGATTATAAATGCTACCATCTGTGTGACCCAGCACACAGAGTGCAGAACAATGGGCAGACGCTTTTGGAAACTCAAACCAAACTACATTTACATTCAGGGTTAATTTTATATAATTTTCAAAACTTGTTCAGAGACATATGACACCAGATTCATTTCTAAATTTAGAACAACTTTACACTCTTTTTAATATCAGTCTGCTGGTTCAAGTTTTATGTTCTAGTTACTTCATAAAAAAAAATAGCACAGATTGTTTTATAGAAACACAGTGAGTAAGAGTAGTGCTAAATAATACATTGTTATTATTTTTAGAAGAAGTTATTTACCAACCTTTAGAAAGTAGAATAAATAGTAATTCTCCTAAAAGAGACAACCTTCCTTATATCTTTCAGGAAAATAATGGCTTATTTATTCAATGTATACAGTAGAGTGTAATATATATTTATTTAATGAATATTTCCAAATTATCACATTCTAGCTCCACCATTGTTGAAACAATTCCAAGGTTAAAACCACAGTAATATGCTTGTGGAAACATGACCGGAATAATAACATCAGTTAACACGCCAAAATTCAGGGAACATTGCAAGTGAATGTGCAGAAATAATGTAAGAACAAGGGATCTAAGACACATGTTCTAAAATGTGGGCTTCTTTATATAACAGAGGATTTGTACCATTAATATCCCTAAACTATGACCACCAATGCAAGACCTAAAGAATAACACCATCAGTTGACTTGCCAATGTAAAAGGGGCCATTTCATTAGCCCCTATCTTTTGATCAAGAGTGGTATGTAATCACTGACTGTAGAAACAAAATCAGTTTTCTCCAAGAATGAGTCACATAATAGGTTACCCAAATGAATCTGGTCACTGGTACCACAAGTACACATGTGCCTAGACTGAGGCTATTAAAACAATTAAAACTATTTTCATAGAGTAATTAAAATATAATTGAACCAATAGACTATCATTAAAAGGTGTAATATTTATGTGTATATTATACATATATTATGTATATACATATTTTTAATAATAATAATAAGTCATAACTTTGAAAGCTGCAAATGTAGCAGAGGAATGCCTTATCTGGCATCAATGAGAGGGGAGGCCCTTGGTCCTGTGTAGGCTCGCGGACCCAGCATAGGGGAAGGCTAGGGCAGTGATGCAGGGGTGGGTGTGTGTGGGAACTCCCTCATAGAAGCAGGACGGAGGGGAGATGGGATAGGGTATCTACAGAGGGGAATCTGGGAAAGGGGGTTAACATTTAAAATGTAGATAAATAAAATAAACTAAAAAAGAGTTGAAGCAGGAAAGGGTGAAAATTGTGTAAACATGATATACATGTATAAAAATCTCAGAAAAATAAAATAATTATTCAAAAAAGGAATAAAAAGAATCAAATGAAATTGAGAAACAGAAAACATGAACTTTATATATTGTCCATTCTTTTTGGCATTCTGTTTTGGAAAGAGATAATAGATTATTTGGACAAAATTATAGCAGTTACTATAATCAAATAAATTAGTATAATCAAAGAATTAAAAAAGGTAAAGCTTTGAAATTATTTATTTATGTATATTATTTGAAAAAATGCTGTCTTTCAGGTTTGAAAATATTCATTTCCTATATTTTTCTGATCAGTTAATTTTTATTTACCCATCCAATAAAAATACAGAATGAATATTCATTATCTTTACCAAGTGTCCTTTGCAAATTTAACATAAATGTGAATAAAGAGATAACATTTAATTTCAATAGAGCTAATATTTTAATAAGATGAAATGAGAAATAGGAATCCTGATTGCATATTAAGTGTTCAAAAATAATGATCGTCATAGAATGATATACTATAGTATAAAGATGGATAGTCATTTCTAACACAGAGAATGGTGAACTCTGTACCACCTCCCCTTTGCAAACAAGAGTTGACTTTTCCTAGTGATAACAATATATCACTTAACGGAGTGCATCAATTGAACTTTTCCATGACTACCCTTTATTTCTAGTGATATTCTCATGGCATTCCCTCATTGCTCTAGTACCTTCCTCCCAGATGTGCCTAGGTAGCCACTGAACCCACCTTTACTGAATCACTTACATTTTTATAGTAAATATGGAAAAAATAGACAAAATAATAGTGTTGGAGTGTCTTAATGCAAGAATATCTGTCTAACATGGGCAATTCCTTCAACTCAATTCCCAAGCACTGAGGAATACAAAGCAAAGGGTAAAAATTATGAACTAATGATGCTACTCTCCATGAAAAGGCATTTCATACCAAGCTTGGGGGCATGAATGAGATCCCAGGGACCCATAATGCAGGAGAAAGCAGACACCTCTGCCTTCCACATGTCTTGAGTCGTACCTGAACATGAGTGCTCAGAAACACATACACCACATATCCCCATCACACACACACATACACAGGCACACACATACACACACACACACAAACACACAAACACACACACACACAAACAAGTCTTGAGTCATACCTGAACATGAGTGCTCAGCAACACAAACCACATATCCCCATCACACACACACACACACACACACACACACACACATACACACACACATACTCTCACACACATAGAGGAGTTTTGAGTCATATCTGAACATGAATGCTCAGAAACAAAGCTACATACTCCTATCACACACACAAACACTCACAACACACACATACTCAAACACAGACTTAAAACACAGAAATTAAATTTAAAAAATTAGAAAATTAATTATTAATTAAACTTAAAATTATTAGTTAAAATTAAAATTGTGTTTAGACACATTAGTAAAACTCTAATATTATTAGAAAATGACCACATGGCTAAAGCATAAAGATGTTACTCAAAGCAACACTGTACATATGCTCGAAAATTGATTCAGATACCAAACTATTACCATTGTAAAATCTTAGTTAAAATAAAGTTTTATAAAATAAATCTCTCACCATGCTGTTTTATGTTTAATCAATCCTCAAAGTTTGAAACATCAAATGGGCTAAATACCTATACGTATCCACTAATGAAGGTGATTTTTCTTCAAGTCTGAAGTCAATCTATAGAAAAGGTGTAACAATAGATCTTCTCATTCACTGGTAAATCAGCATTATTTTCACTTATAGTTAATTTCTCTTTTGTGTAAATAAAATTTTGAAACTAAATGGAGAACACATATTAAATCAATAATTAAAAATAAATAATATAATTGTAATAATTTTTAAAATATAATAATTAAAATTGCCATGAAATTTTTAAGAGGAAAAAAAAATACATGTTCAGTTTTCAGTACAGACACACACACACACACACACACACACACACAATTCAGCAAAAGCCTGAGTGAGAAAACAATGCTCAACAGGTTGGAATTCATGATTGTTACTGTAAACCTGGTAAAATCTTATAGGTAGGGAAGCCCTAGGCCCTGGGACTTAATGTTGTCCTTTTACTACACGGTTATATCATTAGATTGATTTCAACATATTTATGTTTTAACCTCTAGATTTGCATAGCTGTGAACATTAGTCAGTGAAGCTTATTTTTGTAGTAGCTGGTGGGTAAAGCAGAGAGTCTTAAATAAATGCTCAACTTGCTGAAAAGAAGTGACTACAGCAGCTTCATGATAAATGGTTTATCTATACCAACCTATAAAGCTTAAAGTTTCAGGGATCTAAGAAGGGGCAAAACTAATGTATGTCCAGAGATGGGAAGCTTAGAACCAGAGGGTGGTAAGGACTGCTAGGATATGTTGAGATGCTATAATGCAACTGAGGTGACTTGCACATGCCCTGAAAAAAACCAAGGAAGTAAAACAGCTCAGCAGGAAAAGGCCAGGAGGCTCCAAGGAACCACCTTTATCTGTAGATTCATTGGCAGATGACAGCTTGCTCCAGAAGAAACTGTCACTGTTCTTTGGATGTGTGGCCACAGGTCAGTAAGCCACAACTCAACTTGGTAGTTGCACATCTATGCACACATGGGCAGCATTAATTGAAATCAGTAAGGTAAAACAAAACAAAACAAAACAAAACAAAAGAAAAACAAAAAAAAATCTATTTCTAGTTAACTGAAGATCATTTTTCTTTATGAAAATATGCTGGATTTGTCAGGTGCTTCATCTTTATTTGTTGGTCCACATTTGTGGTTTTGTCCTCCATTCTGTTAATGAGATACTTATCACATTAATCGATTTTTGTGTGTTTAATTATCTTTGCTTCTCAGGGATAACATCCATTCACAGATCATCATAATTTTATTAGGATGTTGAATGTAATTTACTATTATTTTCTTGAGGACTATTAAATCTTTGATTCCCAGGATTACTGGTCAATGGTTTCTAGAATATTTTTGTCTGTTTCAGTGTCAAGGAATGCTTGGGAAAATGGAAGGAGATTGAGACAAGGGAGAGAGAAAGGAGGAGGAAGAAATAAGGGTGGTAGCATCAGAATCTGGAGGAGACAAGAGAGAGGTACAGAGGATTGGATACCGAATGAAAATAGGTAGCAGGGGGGATAAGTAACTGGGAATAGCCACTGCAGGGTCCCAGATACCAGAGAAACATGAGGCTTACAGGACCCAACGG
This sequence comes from Mus caroli, assembly GCF_978045245.1. Lineage (NCBI taxonomy): Eukaryota > Metazoa > Chordata > Mammalia > Rodentia > Muridae > Mus > Mus caroli. The sequence goes on along the minus strand of NW_028227265.1, from coordinate 77,984,743 downwards.
GACTTTAATGGTAAAGCACAGAGCACAGGGAAACAGAACCTGTGGAGACCACCTCCAGATTATAAGCACGGCCCCTGGTCATGGGATGGGGCCATATACCCATCTCAATGTTTTTTATCCTAGAAATGTTCCTGTCCAGAGGAAGAACAGGGCCAAAAAAATGAAACAGAGACTAAAGGAAGGGCCAGCTGGGGAACGGCTGCACCTGGGAATACATCATGTCTGCAGACACCCAACCCAGCACCATCTCCATGGTCAAGAGGAACTTGCTGAAAGGAATCAAGTGTAGCAGTTCCTGGGGTGGTCCATCCAGCAACTGACCAATGCAGATGTGGATGCTTGGAGCCAACCCATCAGACTGAACTCGGGGAACCTGGTGGGTGAGCTGGCAGAAGGACTTTAGGACTGGGAGGGAGGAGATAGCAACCCCATTGGAAGGACAACATAGGCTGGCCTGGCCACCCAGTTCTCCCAGAAACTAGACCACTGACCAAGGAGTGTACTTAGAAGGATCCATGGCACTTTACACATATGTAGCAGAAGATGGCCTTGCCTGACAGCAACAGGAAGGTAGGGCCTTGGACCCTGGAAGGTTTGATGCCTCAGAGTAGGAGGATGCTGGAGCAGTGGGGCAGGAAAGTGTGGGTGGGTGGGGAGCACTCTCATACAGGCAAAAGGCAGGAGAGAAAGTAGATGAGGAATTGGGGGGGGTGGCAGAGAGGTAAACAGAAAGTGGGTATCATTTGATATGTAAGCAAATGGAATGATTAATCATAAGAAGGAAAAATAAAGAGGGAATACTTTTCTTATGAAATAAATTGAAAATGTTTCTACTCTACATTTTTGTCAGGATTTGGGAAGGAAAACCATTTATTGCTTTTTAAAAAATATTTATAGAGATCATTAATAAAGACAAACTATTCTGGTTTTATTTTCTTGTGTTTTGAGAGTTTTTTTTTAATTGCTGGCTCAATTTCTTACTGGGTATAGGTTTATTCAGATTTTTCTGTTGTTAGATAATTTAACCTTGGCAAGGCACACTAAAATGAAAGAATTTCCCTGAAAAAATCATTGTCAAACCACTTGTTAGCCAATTTTGTGATGCACTACAAGTAACTATTATGTAGCTTGTCTTTCAATGATATAGTATTTAGCTTAGAACCTAGGAGACACTAAAGAAATGCATAAAAACATGTATGTTAACATAGTTTGATGTTTAATAACCAATTATTTACATGTTAAAAGTTTCATTAAATAGAATTTTCTTCTAGGAATTTTATAATTTAACTAAATATTGCTAAGACTTCTCTTTAAAGATCTTAACTTCTCAACATAATAACAGGGTGAATTATGATCTGAAATTTTTAAGGAAGTTTCAGAAAGACCCAAAGCTTCAGTATGACTCAACACAACAAAGCCTCAAGCATGGGTGAGCAAATAATTTAGGAAAATTCGGTAAACAAATATCATAAAATTAATGTTTTAAAATATACACCTGAAATATTGTTTCATTTAATGCCTACTTCAAGGCTCATCCTTACCTTAGATGTTTTGTTTTTTCAGTTGGTTTTTGTTCTACTGTACAACAGCAAAGTTAAAAATTAAGACAATAGCAATACTTTTCTCCTACAGATTGATTCATAATATGGATTTTATTTCAGTCTTATACATTGAGGAATTAAAAACCTAAAAAGAAGTTCTGTGGTTTTTCTCTCATATTCCCAGTTTTCGGTTTTGATGGATATAGTGTCATTTTTTATTGATTAACAAACGCCTTCACAACAATTCACATGGTGCTTTTAAATGTGTATTTAAATTTTTAATCTGATATATGTCTTCATTTACCAAGTAATGCTAATGTTATCCGAAGACACTTTTATCAACTTCTAGTACAATAGAAGTGACAGAAGTTCATGTTATATACACAATGATGCCAAAATTTTGATCTGAGATTATAGTCCATTGGTTAAGTGCTATTAACAGTGTCCATTTTAAGGGTTTGATCCTTAATATTGGCCAAAGAAGGAAAGATGGAAAGAAATGAGAGGAGAGTGAGGAGAATGAAAGAGCTATTTTACAATAGCATGAATTAATGACTAGGCACATTTGAAGACAACCCTACTTGTCTTCATTTCCCCTTTGAAACGCATATGCTAATATGATCTGATTGTTATAATAACAGAACATATTAAAGTCTCCAGAAAACAGAAATAAAAAAAGAGTCAATGTGGGAATGAGTAAATTAATATTTTTTTAATTGTTGGAAGGGTTCTTAAATGATCTTTTTTATGTATGGGAAAATTGATATGTTACGTTACTTTATAAAGTCAGGGAAAACATTCATATAAATAGGTAAATGGAAGCAAGACATTTTAGGTATAAGCATTATGGATGACCTTTCATTTTCAAGTATGCACATATCTATTAAATTCATTATGTTGTGGAAATATTTCTCTTAAAGAAAGTAAACATTTCTAATATAAATTATTTCTTAAACTTTTTGCTTTATAATATTATCCTTTATTAGAAAGTATAAATGAGCATTGGTTTCTCTCATAAAGCATCAGACTATTTTCTACAGTTTTTATAAGGAAGTAGTTGCTGTATAAGTCAAAGTATTGATGGCCAATAATCAGCTGATGGCTTCATTTTCATGTGTGCTTCAGTAAGACTAATCAAAGCAAAGTTTCCATTTCAGTGTGATATCCACAAGCAACCCATCTCTTTGCTTAGAATTCTCTCATAATGTTTGTCTTTACTTTCTTATCTCTAGATTTCTTCATGTATAAATCATTTGTCAACAAAGAATAACTTGATATTGCTGGGTTGTTTTTTTGTTGTTGTTGTTTTTTTTTGTGGTTTTGTTTTGTTTTTTTGTTTTTGAGGCAGAGTTTCAATATAGCCTTGGATGGTCTGGAACATGCTATGTATACCATACTTGTTTCCACCACATAGCAATATACGCAGGTATAATGTTATATGCCACCGCACCTAGTCAATAATTAATATTATAATTGTACTTTTTGAAACTATTTTTTGCTCTATAAACCAGGCTTTAATCTTACATTTATTTTCCTTTCAAGGTAGCCAAAAATGATAGACATGAAACACTTCTCTTCATTAATTTTCTCATAACACTGTAATATAAATAAGACCATGTACACATTATGCTATGTGATATCATAATGACAGAACACAATCACCTGAAAGATGCCAAGTATCAGTCAACACATGAACATGAACAAATCATTAAAAAATTAGGTGAAATAATAGACTGCTCAAGCAAGTTTGCTGATCCTTAATGAAGTAGTCCTACCTTAAAGACGGGCCTTCAGTTAGAGACAGGATAAGAAAAACAAAAAATGAAATTAGTCTTAATACTAAAAACTCATGCCAATGTTAGAGTATATTTTACTATCAACCCACAGCGTTATTGCCATCATTGTTCCTATGGCCTCTTGTCCATTTTTGCATTAATATATTATCCCTTCCCTCCTAGCGCATTGAAATTTCTCAAAGGTTTCTGCCAGTAGTACCTTTACTGTCTACCTTTTTATTAGAATTATTTTCTACTAAGCTGCTAAGTCATAGCTTCAGGCTCTCATCATCAAACAAAGTTTATTTAGCATTTTGCCACAGGTAAGGAAATACTTCTGAACAAATGATTTTTGTATGTTAGGGAAATAAAAATGTCATTATTTTGAAGTTATTTCATGAAAAAAAAATTCTATAAACTACTAAAAAGTTACTTTTAACAGTTTAGTATTAATTGAATTAATTATTTTTTTTGCAAAATGTGTTGATATATCAATTGGAAATATATTTTAGTAAATCCTAGAACATATAGTTAAAAATAAGCTAAGATCATTGGAGTAGATAATTGTAGTAAAAATTATTGTAGTAGAAATCTTAAAATCACATGATATTTTCTTGCCAACTTAACAATACATTAATTAATCAACTGATGGATTTTTAGATAACATCAAATAAACAACTCAATTGGCAGTATTTCCTGGTTTGTAACAAATCAGAGTCCATCTCTTTTCTTATAATTGATAGAAAAAACAAATGACAGACAGCCATTAAATTAACCAAGAGTTCTTTTCTTCATGAATAGAAAGATACTATTTTGTTAGGTTAAAAGCTTGCTCCTCTTGCCTGCACATTTTATGCAGATTTTAAAAGACACAGACCAACAGATTGCATTGAAATACAGGATCTTTTCTTATTGTCCATCCAAGAAACATAACTTATCATCCCGGATAGATATCAAGTAAGGGTAAAAGGATGGAAAATGATATTCCAAGCGATAGACCCAAGAAAGAAACCAGGGTAGGACTTTCAATATCTGATGATATCTGACTTCAAATCAAATCTAATATGAAGTCATTGGGAAGGATACTACACACACATTAAAGGAAAAATGCACCAAGAAGATATTGATATTGCAATTCGAAACAGCTAGGCACCAAGCATAAAAACATTCAAGTTCATAAAAGAAACACTACTTCAGTTTAAATCATCTATAGACCCTCAAACAAGGATAGTAGATTAATATCCTATCTTCTCCTTTAAACAAGTTCTCTATATAAAAAGGAAACAGAAATGCCAAAGGTAAATGATATCATAAACCAAATGGACCTAATATATATTTATAGAACAGTTAAACTAAATGCAAAACTTTTTGTTTGTTTTGTTGTATTTTGAAGCAGCTCATGGAACTTTCTTCAAAATTGACCATATACATGGAAATGAAGCAACCATAAAAACATACAACAACATTGAAATAACACCCTGTATTCTGTTCACAAACATGTATTAAAGTGGGTTATCAACAATAAGAACAACAAAAGCTTACAAACTCCTGGAAACTGAAAATTTAATTAATGAAAAATGGGACAAGATAGAAAATAATAATGGAATTAAGAAGTTTCTACAATTTAATGGAAATGAATACACAACAAACTCAAATTTGTAACTTATGTGACACTATGAAATTAGTTCTAAGAGTTAGTTTATAGCTCTAGGTACCTGCAGAAAAGAGAAAGAGAGAGAAAATTCATATAAGTAACTTAGTAACATGCCTAAAAACTCTAGTGCAAAAAGAAGAAAAGATACATAAAACAAGATGACAGGAATAAATGACCTCAGAAATGAAATTAATAAAATAGAATTTAAAACATAAAAAGAAAACAATACAAAATTCAATGGTTCTTAAAGGAAATCAGTAAGATTGATGAACCCTTAGTCAAAATAACTAAAAGGTGGAGACAGAGCCAAAGTATCAAAATTAGACATATATAGAATAATTGGATTATTAAAGTAATAAGACATCTGGAGGAAATCAAGGTTGAGTGATCATCAAGTCTCCTTGTTGAAATAACTATGTGACTATCCCCTGTAGTTGGCCACTGGCTCTTGGATTAGTCAACAGTGGCAGAAGCAGAAGATAGATGCTCACATTGTACACCTGATCAGGATGAAAAAGACAATAAATACTCATGCTGAGCCTACATTGTTCATTTTAATTTTTATTGTATTTCTTTCTTTATGTCATGTGTGTGGATGTTTGCCTGAGTGCATATTTGTACACCATGTGTGTGTCTATCATCTCTCAGGGCAAGAGAACATATTTGTAGTCCTTGGCCTGTAGTTACACAAGACTTTAGCAGACAAGAATAAGGTGCCTTTTGGTTGATAGAAATTTAATGTAGACTCTCTGGAAGACCTACACCAATTGCTCAGCCATCTCTCTTGCTTTCTACTTTTACATTTTTATGCAGTTTGTATTACTCATTTAGAGTCCTTCCAAGTTATTTTTAATTAACTCATTTATTACTTTGTTTTATTTATTTGTCCAGTGTCCATGTATGTTGTTGCACACATGGTATATGCCAAATGTGTAGAAGCCAAAGAATAACTTGCAACATTCAATTCTATACATCCACCATGTTGCTCCCATAATCAAACTGCAGTCATTGTCCTTAACAGCAAGTACTTTTACCCACTGAGCCTTCTTGGCTGCTATAGCCTTTTCAATTTTAAGGTACAAATGCCTCCCTCTACCATTGAATCTCATCTCTGTTGTCTCTGATTTTAGTTTGATGACTTAACTTCATTCTTTTGCTTTAGCTAATTGAAAATTTGGATTATTTCAGTCTTCAATTTATTAGTTCAAAAATATTTTCAGAGAAAATAATCTACACCATTGAGAGTTTTACATTAGTACCAGCAGAGATACTTTTAAAATAAAAATAAAAAAATTAAAAAGTGGTAATTCTGCAGATAGTAGCTTGAAACATCTGGAAATTTTATTAGTAAAACATGATTTGTCAAAGTTTCTTAGTAAATGCTAAAACAAATTCTGATGCATCAGGTCACTGCTAAGCATGAAAACTTTTTCTCATTTTTGTACGTAAGCCAAAGTGTCAAATTTGAGGAGCATGGGTGTACATAATTGAATATACCCTATTAAAAGAATATATTCTCCAATATACTTTGAGGTTTAAACCTTATAAATATATTTTGATATGTCTCCATATTTGATAAAAACTCAGATCATCTTGCATAAATATGCATTGCTGAAACTCAATTATCTTCTTCCCTTTAAGCCTTCATCTTCTCTTACTGATTATTTTTTTATTTCATTCTTCATTATTTTTGTCATATCTATAATTTCTCCATAGTATTTAATTGGTTTGCACAAGCTGTAACTCATCCATGTGAACTAAAACCGTCACATAAAATTGAACATTTTCTATTAGAACCATAATCTTAATTACACTTCAAAACTGACTCAGCTACTTAGAAAAACTAATAGCACATGGTGAATGAGCTTATGAAGTCAATCCCAAAGAGGAAAGTAGTTTTTCATATTAAATGTTTCCGAATTTTTCTAAGATAGAAACCTAGACATATATTTAAAATCCAAAAACATTTGGGCATGTGTAGAAGGTTCTAGGAATGTGGGTGTTTAACTCCCAAGGAAACCAAGACAACCCTAACAACTATAAACAGGACATGGTATGTAGCCATCATATGACTGCTGCTCTCTAAGTCTAATTTGTTTGGCTTTCAGTATCAGCTAAGCAGGAAAAAAAAATCACTTACATTTTATTCATAGTCATCAACACAAGGTAATTCTAAGTATTTAGTTTTTGAAACAAGTCTACAAAGTAATGCATTTTTAACACAGATAGTTAAATATTTCACATTAGGAAGCTGTTGCTTAATTTCATAGATTAAAAATCCATGACCTTTATTTCCGTTGGCTGCAAGAAGGGTCAAAGCTGTGGAGTTAAGTGTAAACATAATTGCCAGAATTCCTTCAGATAGATCTTCAACTAAATGTTCTTAAATTTGTCAGAGGATAATATAAATGATTTAGAATAACACCTCTACTTGTTAACATATATTACACAGTAATACCTTGGTGCCCATTCAAGCCTTTTGACATTTTGAAATACTCAAGGAGATAAATATAACACAGTATTCAAAGATTTATTATGCTTCCCTTATGAAATTTTCTCAAGGTTATTGAAAGCCATATAATAATCTCAAAGAAATTAGTTTATGTATTTACTTCATCAATAAATAGATATTTTGATTCTACTTCTGTAACTTGTAAAGTAATTTGATTTTTATTATTGATGTAATAAGTATAAAATGACAAATATTTTGTGTAGACACTGGGTAAAAACAATGTTAGTTATCTAATTTTAGTTAAGGGTTAATGTTTACAGATACATTTCTAATGTTCATATTGATCTTTCATCACAGTCCAGCCACATATGCTTATTCCATTCTCCCTTCTATATGCTTCTCAAAACATTTGAAATTTCTTTTTGAAACATAAAGAGAACATTATAGAAAAACAACAAACAAGAAGAAGAGATCATGTTTTGTCCATTCCCAACTGGTACATCTGCATCTAAGGCTCAGTAAGGCAGAGAGATGGTAAGTACCAGGGAAATAGCAAGTTTCCTTGAGATAGTGCGTCCTAGAAATGAGAGGCTATACACTTGAAGTGTGCCTGAATAAACAATACCTGAATGACACCACCTCCAATACATATGCTAATATGGACAAATTCTGAGAGACTCATTCCTTCTCTAAGGAAGACAAGTAGGGGAACACCAGGGCCAAGAAGTTTGAGTGGGTGGGTAGGGTAGTGGGTGGGGGAGGGTATCGGGGACTTTTGGGATAGCATTGGAAATGTAAATGAAGAAAATACTTAATAATAATAATAGAATGTAGTTATTTGAACTTACAATGTCAGAGTAATAAGAGTACAAAAAAAAAAAAAAAAAGAGAATGCCAACAATGTGTAAAATGGCCTTTCCTAGAGAAAAGTTCTCATTTGATTACCCAATACTAAGTGATCAGCCCTGAGATCACTTACATACAAGGAGCATATGGACTGAGCATGTGATGTGGTATTTATATCTAATATACATGAATAAAATATAATACTCTAAACAGAGTTTCTTAACTGATATAATAAAAGATGGATGTAGTTTAGGTAAAAAGGGATTGGACAGTTTCTCTTTTTTACTTTATTTTTTTATTCTTTAATCTTTTTTTTTTTACAGTCCAGCCTTTATCGCCTTGCAGGTTCGCCCTCCCTCTGACTGTTCCACATCACATAGCTCCTCCCCCACACCCCCAGTCTCCAAGAGAATGCCCCTCACCCCCACACCCACAGCCAACCCATCAGACCTCCTACTCCCTGGAGTCTCTTAAGGGTAAGGTGCATCTTCCCTCACTAAGTGAAGAACATGCAGTCCTGTGCTATACACAGTATACATGTTGGGGGCATCATATAATCTGGTATATGCTGCCTGGTTGGCCCGTCAGTGTCTGAGCAATCTTGGAATACAGATTAGTTGAGACTGCTGGTCTTCTGATAGGGTTACCCTCTTCCTCAGCTTCTTCCAGCTATTCCCTAATTCAACCACAGGAATCAGCAGCTTCTGACCATTGGTTGGGTGTAAATAGCTGCATCTGACTCTTCCAGCTGCTTGTTGGGCCTTTTGGAGAGCAGTCATACTACGATTCTTTCTGTAAGCACACCATAGCATCAGTAATAGTGTAAGGCCTTTGGACTTCCCCCTTGAGATGAAAAGGTCATCTCCTATATCAAACGTTACAGTTGGTATAAATCTTTTTTAAAAATATTAAACACACACATGAACATGTGTGTATATATAGAGAGATATTGCTTAAATTATTTCAATAATTTGCTTTCAAATTTTAATACTGTAGGTTTTAAAAATAGGTATAAAATATAGTAAGTGAAACTATACTATTATTGGAATAATATATAGAGAAGGATTTAGAACAATTTGACTATATAGCCAAATGACTTACGTTGATTGCCAACTCTATTATACATTGGATATTATTTAACCACTCCAGAGTTAGCTCACTTATGAGTAAAACTGAGAGCATTATTAAGCTTTATTAAAAAAGTGTAATATAAAAACATAAAAACTAGGCCTTTAGGCCCAGGCTTGAGAATGTGACCTTTGTGACTCAATGCTCCAAGGTATGCTAATCATAAAACAGATTGCTGACATTCCTCCACCCACCTGCTTACTGGGTTCAGGGAGTGTTCCTTCAAAGAAAGTCACCTTGACTGCTCCTGGAACCCTCTATGTAAATGTGCTATTGTTAGGGGCTCATAGAAACTGTTTTGAGAAATAACCTCACAATTGTCAAGTATTTTTCCTTATGACTTGTGACTTCCACGTGACTCTTAATTGGTATCTTTGGTATTTTCCAACAAGCCCTCCCCATCTGTGACGAGCAGGTGTGACCACCAACCCAAGATGGCGCCCAGGACAACTGCCAGGTCTTATGACCTGGGCCTGACTTCCTCATTATCTCAGACATAGCCACATCCCAGCAGCCTGCACTGCATAGATGCATGCCTCGTCAGCTTGCCTGAGGTGCCGTCACTTGCTGTGAACCTATGGACTGCCATTACTTGACTGGAATGATTGGGAGGAGTCAGTAGGGTATTTAAGGCGCCCCCCCCCCCGGGTTGTTCCCAGGATTACTGTTCCTGCATTGCAATGCTAAGTGTTCCTGAATAAACCTGCTTGTTGTGTCTTTCCTGCTGGTCAGGGTGGATGCAACACCCATCCCCTTGAGTTGTGGTTTCTTCCTTTAAATACCCCCTTACACAGCTACTTGGGGCCCCACGGTCCTCTACCCCTGTGTGGTATATGACTGTGGGCCCGAAAGTGCTCTTGAAATAAAAGTCCTCTTGCAGTTTGCATCAAGACCATTTCTCGTGAGTGATTTGGGGTGTCGCCTCTCCTGAGTCAGAAAGTGGGGGAGTCCTCATGTTGTGGGTCTTTCATTATCTTTGCTAGTATGACTTGTATAGTAATATATAAAAGAGTTTATGTTAGTTGCAGAAAAAAATAAATATAAAATCAATGTTAACTATAATTGTAACATTTATATTGATATTTCCATAACAATAAAAACAATTGCCTACTTCACATATAAAAACAATCAACTGCTTGATTTATCCTTATTAGATAGTAACCTCAATATTCTGAGTAATAATACAATTATAATTTACAAACATTAAAACATTAAGAATCTCACATTTTTATACAATATGCTTCATTTCAAAATGCTCTCAATCAATTATCTAAAGTTCTCATTGTTTAAACATTATTGGTATTAGTGTCTTCTCTGTCTTTCATAGATGGTACGGTAGTTAGAACTGGCTTCTTAGCTCTTTGTGTCAGCAGCCTGTTTCCAGACTAGCTCTCTGAACGATGCAACAAATGGTCATATTTAATGAGCCAGTGAATCGGCAAGCTCACTTGGGAAGAAGGCAATTATGGAAATACACTTTCATCATTCATGAGATAATTAGAGGCATGTGGATTATAGTAGCAGATATGAGTGACCAGGGTACTTACATCTCCTCTCACACTCAGGCAAGCTCTTGGACCTTTGACTTTAGATTTGCATACCTTCTACACTGCCTTACGGGAGATTTTCAAAATACGTATGTAAATGAACAATTTTGGTAACATGTTAAATATTTGATCAGAGTAATTAAATTGTGAACTTAAAAACAATGAAATTGGAAAGAAATCATACAATTGGTGTGCTAGCATGTACAGATTGAGGAAATACTGTATACTCAATCCAATATATCACTTTTGTAAGTGGATTCCATATTAATTACATGTATAATCACACAGTAGTTTATCCTATTAAGTAAGAAAAATCAGTGGTTATTAACATGTTATATAAAATATTTTGACAAAATCAGCTTATTTGAGTGGATATGACTAGAGAGAGATCTATTACTATTTGGACAATTTCTGAAATAAATTTAATATAATTTATTTTCCCATTCTTCTTATACTTGAAACTAGAAAGGCATTCTAATATGACAACAAGTTAGACTTATATCTTATTAATTTACAATTCCTGACAACTTCTGACTAAAATGCAAGTAAGTTACTTAGATGTATCATAAAAAGCAAATAATTACATTGTTGAAATTATCAACTACTCATAATGATGTTAGATAACAATAGATTTAATGTTAAAAATACAAAGTAAATTTTAGGGGAAAGATTTTGAAAAAAAAAAAGTGAAAATGCCACCAAGATATTTTTCTTTTTTTTTTTTTTTTTTTTTTTTTTTTTTTTTAATATTTTTATTACATAATTTCCTCAATTACATTTCCAATACTATCCCAAAAGTCCCCCATAGCTCCCCCCACTTCCCTACCCACCCATTCCCATTCTTTTGGCCCTGGCATTCCCCTATATTGGGGCATATAAAGTTTGCAAGTCCAATGGGCCTCTCTTTCCATTGATGGCCGACTAGACCATCTTTCGATACATATGCAGCTAGAGACAAGAGCTCCAGGGTTCCGGTTAGTACATCATGTTGTTCCAACAATAGGGTTGCAGATCCCTTTAGCTCCTTGGGTACTTTCTCTAGCTTCTCCATTGGGAGCCCTGTGATACATCCAATAGCTGACTGTGAACATCCACTCCTGTGTTTGCTAGGCCCCGGCATCGTCTCACAAGAGACAGCTATATTTGGGTCCTTTCAGCAAGATCTTGCTAGTGTATGCAATGGTGTCAGCGTTTAGAAGCTGATTATGGGACGGATCCCTGGATACAGCAGTCTCTAAATGGTCCATCCTTTCATCACAGCTACGAACTTTGTCTCTGTAGCTCCTTCCCTGGGTGTTTTGTTCCCAATTCTAAGAAGGTGCACAGTGTCCACACTTTGGTCTTCATTCTTCTTGAGTTTCATGCGTTTAGCAAATTGTATCTTATATCTTGGGTATCCTAAGTTTTGGGCTAATATCCACTTATCAATGAATACATATTGTGTGAGTTCTTTTGTGATTGTGTTACTTCACTCAAGATGATGCCCTCCAGGTCCATCCATTTGGCTAGGAATTTCATAAATTCATTCTTTTTAATAGCTGAGTAGTACTCCATTGTGTAAATGTACCATAATTTCTGTATCCATTCCTCTGTTGAGGGACATCTGGGTTCTTTCCAGCTTCTGGCTATTATAAATAGGGCTGCTATGAACATAGTGGAGCATGTGTCCTTTTTACCAGTTGGGACATCTTCTGGATATATGCCCAGGAGAGGTATTGCTGGATCCTCCGGTAGTACTATGTCCAATTTTCTGAGGAACCGCCAGACTGATTTCCAGAGTGGTTGTACAAGCTTGCAATCCCACCAACAATGGAGGAGTGTTCCTCTTTCTCCACATCCTCGCCAGCATCTGCTGTCACCTGAATTTTTGATCTTAGCCCTTCTGACTGGTGTGAGGTGGAATCTCAGGGTTGTTTTGATTTGCATTTCCCTGATGATTAAGGATGTTGAACATTTTTTCAGGTGCTTCTCTGCCATTCGGTATTCCTCAGGTGAGAATTCTTTGTTCAGTTCTGAGCCCCATTTTTTAATGGGGTTATTTGACTTTCTGGAGTCCACCTTCTTGAGTTCTTTATATATATTGGATATTAGTCCCTTATCTGATTTAGGATAGGTGAAGATCCTTTCCCAATCTGTTGGTGGTTTTTTTGTCTTATTGATGGTGTCTTTAGCCTTGCAGAAGCTTTGTAGTTTCATGAGGTCCCACTTGTCAATTCTCGATCTTACAGCACAAGCCATTACTGTTCTATTCAGGAATTTTTCCCCTGTGCCCATATCTTCAAGGCTTTTCCCCACTTTCTCCTCTATAAGTTTCAGTGTCTCTGGTTTTATGTGAAGTTCCTTGATCCACTTAGACTTGACCTTAGTACAAGGAGATAGGAATGGATCGATTCGCATTCTTCTACATGTTAACAACCAGTTGTGCCAGCACCATTTGTTGAAAATGCTGTCTTTCTTCCACTGGATGTTTTTAGCTCCCTTGTCGAAGATCAAGTGACCATAGGTGTGTGGGTTCATTTCTGGGTCTTCAATTCTATTCCATTGGTCTATTTGTCTGTCACTATACCAGTACCATGCAGTTTTTATCACAATTGCTCTGTAGTAGAGCTTTAGGTCCGGCATGGTGATTCCACCAGAGGTTCTTTTATCCTTGAGAAGAGTTTTTGCTATCCTAGGTTTTTTGTTATTCCAGATGAATTTGCAGATTGCACTTTCTAATTCGTTGAAGAATTGATTTGGAATTTTGATGGGGATTGCATTGAATCTGTAGATTGCTTTTGGCAAGATAGCCATTTTTACAATGTTGATCCTGCCAATCCATGAGCATGGGAGATCTTTCCATCTTCTGAGATCTTCTATAATTTCTTTCTTCAGAGACTTGAAGTTTTTATTATACAGATCTTTCACTTCCTTAGTTAGAGTCACGCCAAGATATTTTATATTATTTGTGACTATTGAGAAGGGTGTTGTTTCCCTAATTTCTTTCTCAGCCTGTTTATTTTTTGTGTAGAGAAAGGCCATTGATTTGTTTGAGTTAATTTTATATCCAGCTACTTCACCGAAGCTGTTTATCAGGCTTAGGAGTTCTCTGGTGGAATTTTTAGGGTCACTTATATATACTATCATATCATCTGCAAAAAGTGATATTTTGACTTCATCTTTTCCAATTTGTATCCCTTTGATCTCCTTTTGTTGTCGAATTGCTCTGGCTAGGACTTCAAGTACAATGTTGAATAGGTATGGAGAAAGTGGACAGCCTTGTCTAGTCCCTGATTTTAGAGGGATTGCTTCAAGCTTCTCACCATTTACTTTGATGTTGGCTACTGGTTTGCTGTAGATTGCTTTTATCATGTTTAGGTATGGGCCTTGAATTCCTGATCTTTCCAAGACTTTTATCATGAATGGGTGTTGGATCTTGTCAAATGCTTTTTCCGCATCTAAGGAGATGACCATGTGGTTTTTATCTTTGAGTTTGTTTATATACTGGATTACGTTGATGGATTTCCGTATATTGAACCATCCCTGCATCCCTGGGATGAAACCTACTTGGTCAGGATGGATGATTGTTTTGATGTGTTCTTGGATTCGGTTAGCAAGAACTTTATTGAGGATTTTTGCATCAATATTCATAAGGGATATTGGTCTGAAGTTTTCTATCTTTGTTGGGTCTTTTTGTGGTTTAGGTATCAGAGTAATTGTGGCTTCATAGAATGAGTTGGGTAGAGTACCTTCTGTTTCTATTTTGTGGAATAGTTTGTGAAGAACTGGGATTAGATCTTCTTTGAAGGTCTGATAGAACTCTGCACTAAACCCATCTGGTCCTGGGCTTTTTTTAGTTGGGAGACTGTTAATGACTGCTTCTATTTCTTTGGGGGATATAGGGCTGTTTAGATCATTAACCTGATCTTGATTCAACTTTGGTACCTGGTATCTGTCTAGGAACTTGTCCATTTCATCCAGGTTCTCCAGTTTTGTTGAGTATAGCCTTTGGTAGAAGGATCTGATGGTGTTTTGGATGTCTTCAGGATCTGTTGTTATGTCTCCTTTTTCATTTCTGATTTTGTTAATTAGGATGCTTTCCCTGTGCCCTCTAGTGAGTCTGGCTAAGGGTTTATCTATCTTGTTGATTTTCTCAAAGAACCAGCTCCTTGATTGGTTGATTCTTTGAATAGTTTTTCTTGTTTCCACTTGGTTGATTTCACCCCTGAGTTTGATTATTTCCTGCCGTCTACTCCTCTTGGGTGAATTTGCTTCCTTTTGTTCTAGTGCTTTTAGGTGTGTTGTCAAGCTGCTAATGTGTGCTCTCTCTAGTTTCCTTTTGGAGGCACTCAGAGCTATGAGTTTTCCTCTTAAAAATGCTTTCATTGCGTCCCATAAGTTTGGGTATGTTGTGGCTTCATTTTCATTGAACTCTAAAAAGTCCTTAATTTCTTTCTTTATTCCTTCCTTGACCAAGGTATCATTGAGAAGAGTGTTGTTCAGTTTCCACGTGAAGGTTGGCTTTCTATTATTTATTTTGTTATTGAAGATCAGCCTTAGTCCATGGTGATCTGATAGGATGCATGGGACAATTTCAATATTTTTATATCTGTTGAGGCCTGTTTTGTGACCAATTATGTGGTCAATTTTGGAGAAGGTACCATGAGGTGCTGAGAAGAAGGTATATCCTTTTGTTTTAGGATAGAGTGTTCTGTAGATATCTGCCAGATCCATTTGATTCATAATTTCTCTTAGTTTCACTGTGTCCCTGTTTAGTTTCTGTTTCCATGATCTGTCCATTGGTGAAAGTGGTGTGTTGAAGTCTCCCACTATTATTGTATGAGGTGCAATGTGTGCTTTGAGATTTACTAAAGTTTCTTTAATGAATGTGGCTGCCTTTGTATTTGGAGCATAGATATTCAGGATTGATAGTTCCTCTTGGAGGATTTTACCTTTGATGAGTATGAAGTGTCCCTCCCTGTCTTTTTTAATGACTTTGGGTTGGAAGTCAATCTTATCAGATATTAGAATGGCTACTCCAGCTTGTTTCTTCATGCCATTTGCTTGGAGAATTGTTTTCCAGCCTTTCATTCTGAGGTAGTGTCTATCCTTTTCTCTGAGATGAGTTTCCTGTAAGCAGCAAAATGTTGGGTCTTGTTTGTGTAGCCAGTTTGTTAGTCTATGTCTTTTTATCGGGGAGTTGAGTCCATTGATATTAAGAGATATTAAGGAAAAGAAATTGGTGTTTCCTGTTATTTTTGATGTTAAAGTTGGCATTTTGTTCTTGTGGCTGTCTTCTTTTAGGTTTGTTGAGGGATTACCTTCTTGTTGATTCTAGGGCGTGGTTCCTGTCCTTGTATTGGTTTTTTTCTGTTATTATCCTTTGAAGGGCTGGATTCGTGGAGAGATAATGTGTGAATTTGGTTTTGTCGTGGAATACTTTGGTTTCTCCATCTATGTTAATTGAGAGTTTGGCTGGGTATAGTAGCCTGGGCTGGAATTTGTGTTCTTTTAGTGTCTGTATAACATCTGTCCAGGATCTTCTGGCTTTCATAGTCTCTGGTGAAAAATCTGGTGTAATTCTGATAGGCTTGCCTTTATATGTTACTTGGCCTTTTTCTCTTACTGCTTTTAGTATTCTATCTTTATTTAGAGCATTTGTTGCTCTGATTATTATGTGTCGGGAGGTATTTCTTTTCTGATCCAGTCTATTTGGAGTTCTGTAGGCTTCTTGTATGTTCATGGGCATCTCTTTCTTTAGATTTGGGAAGTTTTCTTCTATAATTTTGTTGAAGATGTTTGCTGGTCCTTTGAGTTGAAAATCTTCATTCTCATCCACTCCTATTATCCGTAGGTTTGGTCTTCTCATTATGTCCTGTATTTCTTGGATGTTTTGAGTTAGGATCTTTTTGCATTTTCCATTTTCCTTGATTGTTGTGCCGATGTTCTCTATGGAATCTTCTGCACCTGAGATTCTCTCTTCCATCTCTTGTATTCTGTTGCTGATGCTTGCATCTATGGTTCCAGATTTCTTTCCTAGGGTTTCTATCTCCAGTGTTGCCTCATTTTGGGTTTTCTTTATTGTGTCTACTTCCCTTTTTAGGTCTAGTATGGTTTTGTTCATTTCCATCATCTGTTTGGATGTGTTTTCCTGTTTTTCTGTAAGGACTTCTACCTGTTTGATTATGTTATCATGTTTTTCTTTAAGGATTTGTAACTCTTTAGCAGTGTTCTTCTGCAATTCTTTAAGGGATTTTTGTGCTTCCTCTTTATTGTCTTCTTCCTTTTTAGCAGTGTTCTCCTGCATTTCTTTAAGTGTGTTATTAACGTCCTTCTTGAAGTCCTCTATCATCATCAGGAGATATGCTTTTAAATCCGTGTCTAGCTTTTCCGGTGTGTTGGGGTGCCCTGGACTGGGTGAAGTGGGGGTGCTGGGTTCTGATGATGGTGACTGGTCTTGGTTTCTGTTAGTAAGATTATTACGTTTACCTTTCGCCATCTGGTAATCTCTGGGGTTAGTTGTTATCGTTGTCACTATTTAAAGATTGGAGCAGAAGCTTTGTTCCACTCACCAGCAGTCCCAAAATCCTGCGGCGGGGGTCGTGGGTAGCTGGCGGGTGTCAGGCAACCCTGCGCTCCCGCTACCCTGGCGCTGATCCGGCCGGGTGAGGCCTGTGGCCCTACTCAGGCTGGTTTCTGCTTCCCTAACTAATGCAGTCTCAGGTCCCGCGCAATTGGATTGGAGCAGAAGCTGTGCTCCCCTCACCAGAAGTCTTAAGATCCTGTGGCGGGTGTTGTGGGCAGTTGGCGAGTGTCAGCAGACCCTGCGCCCCAGCTGCTCAGGTGCTTTTCTGACCGGAAGAGGCTTGTGGCCCTGTGTGGGCCGGATTTCTCTCTCCCCAACCAGAGCAGTCTCAGGTCCCGCGTGATTGGACTGGAGCAGAAGCTGTGTTCCACTCACCAGCAGTCCCAAAATCCTGCGGCGGGGGTCGTGGGTAGCTGGCGGGTGTCAGGCAACCCTGCGCTCCCGCTACCCTGGCGCTGATCCGGCCGGGTGAGGCCTGTGGCCCTACTCAGGCTGGTTTCTGCTTCCCTAACTAATGCAGTCTCAGGTCCCGCGCAATTGGATTGGAGCAGAAGCTGTGCTCCCCTCACCAGAAGTCTTAAGATCCTGTGGCGGGTGTTGTGGGCAGTTGGCGAGTGTCAGCAGACCCTGCGCCCCAGCTGCTCAGGTGCTTTTCTGACCGGAAGAGGCTTGTGGCCCTGTGTGGGCCGGATTTCTCTCTCCCCAACCAGAGCAGTCTCAGGTCCCGCGTGATTGGACTGGAGCAGAAGCTGTGTTCCACTCACCAGCAGTCCCAAAATCCTGCGGCGGGGGTCGTGGGTAGCTGGCGGGTGTCAGGCAACCCTGCGCTCCCGCTACCCTGGCGCTGATCCGGCCAGGTGAGGCCTGTGGCCCTACTCAGGCCGGTTTCTGCTTCCCTAACTAATGCAGTCTCAGGTCCCGCGCAATTGGATTGGAGCAGAAGCTGTGCTCCCCTCACCAGAAGTCTTAAGATCCTGTGGCGGGTGTTGTGGGCAGTTGGCGAGTGTCAGCAAACCCTGCGCCCCAGCTGCTCAGGTGCTTTTCTGACCGGAAGAGGCTTGTGGCCCTGTGTGGGCCGGATTTCTCTCTCCCCAACCAGAGCAGTCTCAGGTCCCGCGTGATTGGACTGGAGCAGAAGCTGTGTTCCACTCACCAGCAGTCCCAAAATCCTGCGGCGGGGGTCGTGGGTAGCTGGCGGGTGTCAGGCAACCCTGCGCTCCCGCTACCCTGGCGCTGATCCGGCCGGGTGAGGCCTGTGGCCCTACTCAGGCTGGTTTCTGCTTCCCTAACTAATGCAGTCTCAGGTCCCGCGCAATTGGATTGGAGCAGAAGCTGTGCTCCCCTCACCAGAAGTCTTAAGATCCTGTGGCGGGTGTTGTGGGCAGTTGGCGAGTGTCAGCAGACCCTGCGCCCCAGCTGCTCAGGTGCTTTTCTCAAGATATTTTTCTAATGCTAAATTTTTGAACAGTACTAGGAAATAACTATATCAATGTCCCATAACTTTTTGTATATCCAGACGCCTTACATCAATACAATATTTCACAAGAAACACCTGATAAGATTCCCTCATCTATGTTTAGTAAAACATCTCCTCTGTGAGAGACTTCGTAAACACCAATACACACAGGCTCTTATTACTGCACTACCAGCATACTCTTGCCTCTGGCTGAGCAATTAGTCCACAGAAGAGTTAATTGTGATCACTCTGGTAGACTCTCATCCATCAGATGAACAAAGCCAACACAGGAGAAATATTTGTGAATCCTTGCTACAGTGCTATGGAGTCACAGGACAATTTAAAAGACTTTTTTTCAGACTGTTATTCGTAAAACCATTAAGTATGTCACATACAATCTACATTAAGTTATTTATATTAATTATATTTTTATATTAACTAGTTTATACCTCCAAGACAATAATGAACAATGTGATTGATGGAATTCAAGAGGAATACCATATATGATTTACATTTCATAACGGGACATTGGTTATTTTTGAAGAATATTATTTAAATGATGCAAATGAAGTTGAACAAACTAATAATGATGTTTTCCAAACATAGAAACAAGAGGGAATTTTTTTGAATAATTCCCAGATCAATTTTCTTTGTTTGTTTCTGTGTTTGTTTTTCTTTTGTTTCCTTTTGTGTTTTGTTTGCTTTTATTAGATATTTTCTTTATATACATTTCAAATGCTATCCCGAAAGTTCCCTATACCCTCCCCCCTGCCCTGCTCACCTACCCACCCACTCCTGCTTCTTGGCCCTGGCATTCCCCTCTAGTGGGACATGTAAAGTTTGCAATACCAAGGAGCCTCTCTTCCCAGTGATGGCCGACTAGGCCATCTTCTGTTACATATGTAGCTAGAGATACGAGCTCTGGGGGTACTGGTTAGTTCATATTGTTGTTCCACCTATAGGGTTGCAGACCCCTTCAGCTCCTTTGGGTGCTTTCTCTAGCTTCTCCATTGGGGGCCCTGTGTTCCATCTTATAGATGACTGTGAGCATCCACTTCTATATTTGCCAAGCACTGGCATAGCCTCATATGAGACAGCTAGAACAGGGTCCCTTCAGCAAAATCTTGCTGGCATATGCAATAGTGTCTGGGTTTGGTGGCTGATTATGGGATGGAACCCCGGATGGGATATTCTCTGGATAGTCCATTCTTTCATTTTAACTCTAAACTTTGTCTCTGTAACTCTTTCATGGGCATTTTGTTTTCTTTTCTAAGGAGGAATAAAGTATCCACCCATTGGTTTTCCCTCTTCTTGATTTTCTTGTGTTTTGCAAATTGTATCTTAGGTATTCTATGTTTCTGGGCTAATATCCACTTATCAGTGAGTGCATATCTAATGATTTCTTTTGTGATTGGGTTACCTCACTAAGGATGATATCCTCCAGATACATCCATTTGTCCAAGAATTTCATAAATCCATTGTTTTTAATAGCTGAGTAGATTTTTATTACTTTTCAAAGTAAAGATTTGAAACATAGAAGGAAGAACCACTTTGATGGAGTTTATAAAAAGATTCGACTGTGATGATATTTTATTTTTTTGATATCAGAATTTAAAGTTGTATTTTACTAATAATATTCAAGATATTAAACAGTAGCAGCATTATAGAATTACAAATTTACTTAGTTACAATGTAATTGTATTGGAGGTATTCTTTTAAAATGTTAATTATGGAACAAATTAGAAATTTAATGTTTTACTTCAAATTCTATATAAAATAAACATAAGCATTATTTTCATTTATATTCAAATTAAAAAAATATTTTGACCAGATTTTCCCATAATAATTGCAATAATCAGTAGAATTAATGAAAAAATGAGGCATGTTTAGATGTTCACTACCAAATCAGTGACCTAAACATCCATTCACATTATATCTCATGATCTCAGTCAGGTTTATACACTAAAGATAGCAAAGAACTTTTGTAGTTGAGGGGAATGGAGAAATCAATTACTGTGAAAAAATTCAGAATTTTCTGTGTATAAATGGTACAACTTTAGGGGAATAAATGAAAACATGTTTATTCTAACTAGACTGAGGAAATGATTCCCATTTTAGTGTTCTCTGGTTTTTGTTTTCCATTGAATAATCAGAACAAAATCAAGAGACACAAGACCAAAGTCAACAAACTAGAAATAATTCTGCAAAGAAAGGTAGTAGGCTCAGAAGGAAAGAAAAGAAAGCTATACTACTGGGAGAAACCCTTGTAAGGAACGTGGATAAAAGATAAACATTCATGAT
This sequence comes from Mus caroli, assembly GCF_978045245.1. NCBI lineage: Eukaryota > Metazoa > Chordata > Mammalia > Rodentia > Muridae > Mus > Mus caroli. Next base: position 77,963,478 of record NW_028227265.1, on the reverse strand, counting down.
AACACATATTATCATGAACCTAAGACATGTTCCTCTTCAAACAAATTCCATAGACTGATATTGAAGAGGTCAACTCAGGAACTTTGGAAAATTCTACCTGACCCCTCCCCTCCTGGATGAGAACCCCTCCAGAAGGAAGAGGCTAATTAACATTCCTCAGACAAGGGTCTGTGTGTGTCAACCACTGGCCACCTGCAGGTGAGGGAGGTCCAGAGCACATTCTGAGACCTTTGTTCAGCTACAGACAAGGAGAAAAGAATCTGCAACCCTATTGGTGGAACAACAATATGAACTATCCACTACGCCCCCTCTTCCCCCCCCCCCACCCCAGGAGTTCCTGTCTCTAGCTGCATATGTATCAGAAGATGGCCTAGATGGCTATCAGTGGAAAGAGAGGCCCATTGGTCTTGCAAACTTTATATGCCTCAGTATAGGGGAACACCAGGGCCAAGAAATGGGAGTGGGTGGGTGGGGGAGTGGGTGGGGGAGCATGTGGGAACTTTTGGGATAGCATTGTAAATGTAAATGAAATAAATACCTAATTAAAAAAAGAAAAGAAAAGTAAAGAAAAGAATCTAAGAAATAGTGAAAATTAAAAAAAAAATGTGAAAGGACTGAAGAACCAGATTAGCAATCTGGCAAAGATTCTATTGGCAGCCATAGCCAAGCCAGAGGATGGTAGGAGACATCTGAAAGAAATGGCTTCTAGAGAAAAAGGTAAGGGGGACACCCTAAAGATAAAAAAAAATGCCCCACTTGGGAAACAACAAGTATACTTATTATAAGAAAGAAGTACACTGGATCAGAAAATGCCCCAAAGGGGGGAAAAAGCCTATTTAAACTACTACCTTAAAAGATGACTAAGGTAACCCAAAAAATAAAAGAAAAACCCACCAGCTTCCTTGTTGAGATATAATAGAGTTTAGCATTCTGTCTTGCTAAAACCTAAAGATAAGGTCTCTTCAACAGTTAATAAATGACCCCCCTGGTGGCACCAGAAACCAAACAAAAATACCTAGTAAAGACCTAGGACCTTTTGGAGGGCCTGAGAAAGTTAGATTATTGAGCCTCTGCTAAGAAGGCCCTACTCTGCAATCATAGGTGACATCACTATATTTAGGAGATACATATCAAGAGAAGGTCAGAGGTGGCTCTCCGAGGCCAAGAAGAAATTTCTATACCACCTTAAGGATTGCCAGAAGTGACTAAGCCCTTCCATCTCTTCATGGACAAGAGATCTGAGATAGCAAAATGAGTATTTATTCACTTATACTCAGGCTCTGGTGCTAGCCAGTGGCCTACCTGCCAAAGGAATTAGAGTTGTCAGAAGATGGCCCTCCCATTTGTGCATCATCACAGATGCTGACAAACTGTCACTGAGCCAAAGCCTGGCCATCACCAATGCCTGAATGAATCATTACCTGTATCTCCTCTAAAATACCCTGGGACAACTTTTCACATTTCAGCAGCCCTAAGACCAGCTACCCTGCTAGTCTGAACTAGACTTGGATGGGACTCTGCAGGACTGCTCAGACATTTTGGCCAACATCCACGGGACCAGAAAAGATTTTCAGGATATGCCATTGAGGAATGCAGAGGTAACATGGTTCACCAATCAGAAAGCTTCATTCAGGATGAACAGAGGTTTGCTGGGGCATAAGTGATCTCAAATGCAGAGATCATAAGGACAGAGCCACTCCCAGCAAGAATGTTCTTGCGCATGCCTGGCTCACTGGCAAGTAAGATGCTGCAACAGGATCCTTCTGCACACGTTTATTGGGAGAGCTTGATTGCAGAGGCGAAGAGATCCCAAGCCCAGAACTGGTGCTGCTTATATAGGCCTAGGAGAGGCGTGTCTCACACCCGGATTGGTTGTGCTTGGGTTATGCTTATGACCTCATTTGCATGCCTACAACTGATTGGTTAACTTCTCTCTCATCTGATTGGTTAACTTGTCTCTCATCTGATTGGTTAATTTTGGTTAATTCTCAAAACCTCATCTTGGCAAAAAAAACTTTACTGCCTATGTATGCTTGGTGGCCAACGGTAGCCAGTGCCACCCTGCAGCAGCACATGTGGCTTCCCACATGTCCCCCTTTTTGTTTTATTAAAATGAGGCTGGACTAGGCCTGTGCAATTATGTCCATCCACCGTGGCTCCTGTTTTAGGTCGTTCCTCTAATGTCACAGCCTTTCCCATCATAGGGTAACCCTATCACCACCGGGACCCATGTCTTAGGTTGGTCTGTGCATGAGGAAAGTTGCCCGTCTCTGGATATCGCAGTGCTGTGTAACAGTAACTGCTAAATGACCTAGGGCGAACTCAACAAAAGAGGCCAGCCAAAAAATGAATTAGTGGGGATATCATGATCACCCTATTGTGTGCAACAAGGAAACCTCAGTGATGCGCAAGGGCTGATCAATGATCGTTGAGTCTCTCTCATCCCAGTGCAATGGATTCATAAATCCGTGGGGTGCAAGAGCAGAGAACTCAGATGCCGACTAATTCTTGAGCATAGATAACCAAACTTCAGGGGAGGCACCGTTTTCAATGGCTAAAAGTGCCTGAGTTATAATCACCTTGTCATGTTTTTGTTGGGTTCTGAATTTGCATACCAACCAGAGCATGAACACCAGTCCACAGCATATGGCAACACCAAACAAAATCACTCCTACCCATTCCTTAAAGTAAGAAAAAGCAGAGGTAAGCCAAGAGGTAAAATTGCCAACAATGATGGGTTCTATTTGGGTTCCATTAAGGCTTAAAATCTGGCATTAGATGTAAAGAATTGAGGAAACACCCGAATGTGTCAACGGCATGGTTTCAGGAACACAGAGCTCTTCAGTTCTCACTAGTGGGAGCACACCCAGCCGCAGGAACATCTACGTCCTCATAGCTCTGCTTGTTTTGAATTGCTCTGGTCAGCCATTCTGGGACCCACAGCTGTTGTCGGTGATCCTGGGGAAACACACAAACAGACCCTCTGGTCCACGTCAACACCATCAACACAGGTGGGCAATGATTTCCACACCCTTATGGCAATCTGATTCACCAGCTCAAACACCTGCACTGGATATCCTGTCTGTTGTTGTGCAAAGCGACCTTGACCAAGCAGCATATCCCTATCCCATGCTGGATTTCCTGCAGCAGAGTTAGTCACTGCCTGTTCATTTGCAAATTCAATAAGGAAGGCTTTCTAATCTAAATACTGCACAGGTGAAAGGCATGCCTTCACCAAGACTGCCCAATCAGACAGCGTCATGCAGTGTCTATTCAAGGCCTCTACTTGAGCCACAGTATAGGAGGCAGTTAAGCCTTACATTCGCATGGACTCAGCCAAATTCCTGATTACTTTGAAATATAGAGGCTCATGATATCTCTGCCCTGCTTGGTCGGTGAAAATAGGATATCCCAGCAAGGAGAATCTAACCTCTCTCCAAATCTCCAGACAGAAGGTCTGCTTATAGGTGGCTGAGAGGAGGCATAGGGAGGCGGTGCAGAAGCTAATTCACCTTCCTCCTCTGCCTCGGCTCTTTTGTTTTGTCCTTTCTGTCCACCTGATAACACTGTGTCTCCTTTCTTTTTATTTTTTTTTCTTTTTAAGCCCTTCTCCTCTTCCGACATACTTTCTTGTTGCTCTGTGAGGATTTTCTGACCTGTCTTGCAATGACAACTCAAACAGTAACAGAGTCCATATATCAGAACAAACAAGACCAAAACTATCAGGCCTACCCACAAAAGGTCAATGGGAGAAAAAAGCATAACTCATGAACCTTAACTTGTCCCAAAGCCAAGAACCTTATTGTCTCAATCCTTTCTTTCCTTCTCTTTCTTTCTTTCCTTTCCTTTTTTTCTTTCTTTCCTTTCCTTTCTTTCCCTTCCTTTCCTTTCCCTTTTCCTTTCCTTCACTATTTCCTTTTCTTTATCACTGATTCCTTTTATTTTTCCTCCCTTTTCTTTTGATTTTTCTTAAAATCATATCCCCCTTTCACCTGGGGATCAATTTGGGAGACTTACCGGTACCACCTTTCCTCAGCTGAAGAGTTCTGAATCCATGCTGGATCCTTCTCAGCAGTCTGTTTTACGGGAACACTTCATTAACTGCTCCTTCCCTGCTATGCAGTTCTGAATCCTCCCTGTAGCAGGGGGTCTTCGCTCGTGCCTGAAGATGTTTCTATTTTCCCGGGTTTCGGCACCACTTCTTGCTCATGCCCGGCTTAATGGCAAGTACGACACTGCAATGGGATCCTTCTGCACACGTTTATTGGGAGAGCTTGATTGCAGAGGCGAAGAGACCCCAAGCCCAGAACTGGTGCTGCTTATATAGGCCTAGGAGAGGCGTGTCTCACACCCGAATTGGTTGTGCTTGGGTTATGCTCATGACCTCATTTGCATGCCTACATCTGATTGGTTAACTTCTCTCTCATCTGATTGGTTAACTTGTCTATCATCTGATTGGTTAATTTTGGTTAATTCTCAAAACCTCATCTTGGCAAAAGAACTTTACTGCCTATGTATGCGTGGTGGCCACATCATGTCAGCCAGAAAGCTGAACTCTTAGCTCTAACAAAAGCATTAGAGCTGAGAAAAGACAAGAGACATAGATAGCCAGTATGCCTTTGCTACTGCTCATGTCTATTTATAGGGATGGAGGCCTTCTGATGGCAGAAGGAAGGACTATCAAAAATAAAGAGGAAATCCTCTACCTACCAAGGGCACTATGGGGGCCCATAAGCTGGCCATTATCCATTGCTTGCGACCCCTGAAGAGAAAGGACCCAATAGGCAGATCAAGCAGCCCATCATGCTTTCCTAGAAATTGGACATCTCTTGCCCCTGACTTCCCTTGAACCAGGGATCCTATACTCCTTGACCACCCTAAGTATTCAAATGATGACATAATCTGGGCTAGAAATCTGCCCATGTCCCAGTCTTGTGACAGACGGTGGGGAAGAGCAGATTACAAAGTCAGTGTGCCAAAAGAGATTCGACTGCTTAGACTTCAAAAGATCCACCACACTTCCCACATGGGCATCTGGAGATCACAGGATTTAATACAACATATTAATATCAGAATTAGAGATGACAACTCAAAGATATCTGAGATTGCCAAAAACTATAAAGCCTCCCAGCTAACTAAAGTGACAACCAAGGAGAAGAACTCTGATTATAGGTTCAGAGACACAAAGGTCCAGGTGGCTTCCTGTCCCTGTAACAGGTTCCCACTCCCTCATCTGTTGTGGAAATGCCTGTGGCAGCTGTTGTTTCATCTAAAGAGTTGAATAAGTTGGGGGTGGAAAAATAACATCTTTTTCTACTCCTCCTTGGAGGACCATGTAGAGGGATAATGTAGGAAAAGATAGGTAGTCTGGTGTCTCTTCCTTTGTACCCTTGGACTTTTCGCTAGCCAGGGGGAAATCTTCTGCCTATATGCTCAGGGAAAAAAAATAACGCAAGAGATCAGGTCCTCTAGTCCTAACATCATTTGTCAAAGTCAAAAGTAACATGAGAGTAGACAACAATTAGTTCTAACAGAATAGATGAAAAACATGAACACAAGTGGATCCATAACCACATTCCATATGCATTCATCAACAAAAATTATAAAAAAAGTCTAAGTGTCATAAAAATTTAGTTAGGAGAGTCACAGAATTAACCAGAAGCTGTTATGATAAATATTTTGATTAAGTATCAGAGAGGGATTTAAATTAATAGAATTAATAAAAACTAGTGGAAAGATTGGACAGCATGTTTTAATGTAAACAGAAAAAAATCATAAAAGATAACCAATATAAAAGTCAAAATACTGAATAAGAATCTCAGAATTGTTGTAATGAACGTATCATTAGATGGTAGGTAAAATCATTTTGAACACAATTAAATAGAAACTACCCAATTGGAACACAGATAAAAGAAACCTAAAGCTATAGAATATTCAGATATTGCAACACAATTTCAAAATTAGTAAAATATAAACACATTATCAAAGACAGTAGATAGATATCAACATAAATACAAACAAGAAGGAGGAGGAAGAGGAGTAGGAATAGGAGAAGGATAAAAAGGAGAAGGAGAAGGAGAAGGAGAAGGAGAAGGAGAAGGAGAAAGAGAGAGAGAAGGAGAAGGAGGAGGAGGAAGAGGAGGAGAGGGAGAGGGAGAAGGAGAAAAAGAAGAAGAAGAAGAAGAAGAAGAAGAAGAAGAAGAAGAAGAAGAAGAAGAAGAAGAAGAAGAAGAAGAAGAAGAAGAAGAAGAAGAAGAAGAAGCTCAACCCTCTCCCCCCTCAAATCTGAGAAATGCAAACTAAAATAGCTCTGAGATTTCCTCTTTCTGTCTTACACCTGTCAATGGCTAAGACAAAAATCACAAGTGCCAGCTAATGGTGGTGAAGATGTAGAGCAAGGAGAACACACTTACATTGCTGTTAAGAGTACAAAATTGTATAGACATGTTGAAAATCAATATGGCTGTTTCTTTTAGAAAACTGAATAACTACTTACCTCAAGACACAACTATACCACTTGGGGAATATACCAATAAAATGTTTTACTATATCACATGGACACATGGTCAACTTCAACACAGAGGTGTTTCTCCAAGTGTTTCTCACTAAAGGCCTGTAGAGTTAGTTATCTAACCCCTTACTGTTTCCTCTACACAGTCTTCCCATGCTCACCTGTATTTGATCTGTGTTAACCTAATTTTCTCATTTCTTTCTTTATATCTATGTACACTATTTTTCTTCCATAAAACACACACACACACACCAATAGTCCCTTGCTAGTTTCATGACTTATGGATCTTCCAAATGAAATACACATATCTAAACTTTAAAAACAAGCATATGCATATGAGTAAATCAAATCATATATGGCCTTCTGGGTTTAGATTACTTTAAACAAATGACCATTCCCAGCACCATATATTACCAGTGTATATCATAATTTTATTTCATTGTGAAAATATACCACATTTTTTCATTGTCCATTGATCATCTGATAATCATCTAGGTTGTTTCAAATGCCTTAGCCAAAAACTTACAGCTTCATTCTCTATCAAATGTATTATAAAATATTATAAAATAATAAGGCTTTGAAAGAATTGACAGTTCTGAGAGATTATCTGTAGAGAAATTTTAATCCAGCAACATGGCTACTCTGACAAGGGATCACATTCAAACACCTAGCCCTTTGTTATCTGACTGAAATAGAGATATACTCTTTTTTTTCTCTTATTTTTTTATTAGGTCTTTTCTTCATTTACATTTGCAGTACTATCCCAAAAGTCCCCCATACGGTCCCCCCCCAATCCCTCCCACTCCCACTTCTTGGCCCTGGTATTGCCCTATACTGAGGCATATAAAGTTTGCACAACCAATGGGCCTCTCTTTCCTCTGATGGCCAACTAGGCCATCTTCTGATACATATGCAGCCAGAGACATGAGCTCCAGGGAGGGTACTGGTTAGTTCATATTGTTGTTCCACCTATAGGGTTGCAGATCCCTTTAGCTCCTTGGGTACTTTCTCTACCTCTTCCATTGGGGGCCCTGTGATCCATCCAGTAGCTGACTGTGAGCATCCACTTCTGTGTTTGCTAGGCCCCAGTGTAGTCTCACAAGAGACAGCTGTATCAGGGTCCTTTCAGCAAACTCTTGCTAGTGTATGCAATGGTGTGATCCTTTGGAGGCTAATTATGGGATGGATCCCTGGATATGGCAGTCTCTAGATGGTCCATTCTTTCGTCTCAGCTCCAAACTTTGTCTCTGTAACGCCTTCCATGGGTGTTTTGTTCCCAATTCTAAGAAGGGGCAAAGTGTCCACACTTTGGTTTTCATTCTTCTTGAGATTCATGAGTTTCACAAATTGTATCTTATATCTTGGGTATTCTAAGTATCTGGGCTAATATCTATTTATCAGTGAGTACATATCATGTGAGTTCTTTTGTGATTGGGTTACCTCACTCAGGATGATGCCCTCCAGGTCCATCCATTTGCCTAGGAAATTCATAAATTCATTCTTTTTAATAGCTGAGTAGTACTCCATTGTGTAAATGTACCACATTTTCTGTATTCATTCCTCTCTTGAGGGGCATCTGGGTTCTTTCCAGCTTCTGGCTATTATAAATAAGGCTGCTATGAACATAGTGGAGCATGTGTCATTCTTACAGGTTGGAACATCATCTGGATATATGCCCAGGAGAGGTATTGCAGGATCCTCCTGTAGTACTATTACTATACACCATTCATTCCTTTGGCTGGAATCCTTTTGTATACACCTTTGATTCAAAATGA